>NW_027596150.1:0-403213 GCF_964194155.1 Cetorhinus maximus
CTAACCACACATACTGCTCATTGCGCGCCCACAAAGACTGCTCAATGCGCGCACTGCTCGCCTAACACACTGCTCAATGCACGCACTGTTCGCCCCACACACTGCTCCATGCACGACACTGCTCGCCACACACACTACTCAATGCACGCACTGCTCGCCACAGACACACTCAATCCGAGCACTGCTCGCCACACACACTGCTCAGTGCGTGCACTGGTCACCACACACACTGCTCAAAGCGCAGACTGCTCGCAACACACACTGCTCATTGCGTGCACTGCTTTCCACACACACTGCCCACTGCGCACATTGGCTCACTGCGCGCACTGCTCGCCACGCGCACTGCTCGCCACACACACTGCTCGCCACACGCACTGCTCGCCACACGCACTGCTCAATGTGCACACTGCTCACCACACGCACTGCTCAATGCACGCACTGCTCACCACACATACTGCTCATTGCGCGCACTGCTCGCCACACACACTGCTCGCCACTCACACTGCTCAATGAGCACGCTGCGCGCCACACACACTGCGCGCTACACACACTGCTCGCCACACATACAACTCGCCATACACTGTGCTCAATGTGTGCACTGCTCGCCACACGCATTACTAGCCACATACACTGCTCGCCACACATACTGCTCAATATACGCACTGCTCGCCACACGCACTGCTCGCCACACGCACTGCTCCCCACCCACACAGCTCGCCACCCACACAGCTCACCACCCACACTGCTCGCCACCCAAATTGCTAGCCACATACACTGCTCACACACACACTGCTCAGTGCGCACACTGCTCAATGCGCACACTGCTCAATGAGCACGCTGCGCGCCACACACACTGCGCGCCACACACACTGCGCGCTACACACACTGCTCGCCACACATACAACTCGCCATACACTGTGCTCGATGTGTGCACTGCTCGCCACACGCACTACTAGCCACATACACTGCTCACCACACACACTGCTCAATGGCGCACTGCTCACCATACACACTTCAGTGCGTGCACTGGTCGCTGCACACATTACTCATTGCACACACTGCTCAATGCAAACACTGTTCACTACACTCACTGCTCACTACACTCACTGCTCCTATGCACACTGCTCACTATGCACACTGCTCACTATGCACACTGCTCACTATACATATACTCACTACACGCACTGCTCACTACACTCACTGCACACATACACGCACTACTCATTACACGCACTCACTCACTACACGCACTACTCACTTACACGCACTACTCACTACACGCACTACTCATTACACGCACTACTCATTACACGCACTACTCACTACACGCACTACTCACTACACGCACTACTCACTACACGCACTACTCACTACACACACTGCTGACTGCACACACTGCTTGCTGTGCACACTACTCACTACACACACTTCTGACTGCACATACTGCTTGCTGTGCACACTGCTCGCTGTGTGCACTGCTCTCCATACACAGTGCTCAATGCTTGCACTGCTCGCCACATGCACTGCTAGCCACACGCACTGCTCAATGCGCGCACTGCTCGCCACACACTCTGCTCACCAGACACACTGCTCAATGTGCGCACTCCTCGCCACATACATTGCTCAATGCGCTTACTGCACGCCACACACACTGCTCAATGCACGCACTGCTTCCCACACACACTGCTCATTCTGCGCATTGCTCGCCACACGCACTGCTCGCTACACACACTGCTCAATGCACGCCCTGCTCGCCCCACACACTGCTTGCCATACACACTGGTCAATGCACTCACTGCTCGCCAGACACTCTGCTCAACGCATGCACTGCTCCCCACACACACTGCTCAATGTGCGCACTGCTCACCCACACACACTGCTCAATGTGCGCACTGCTCACCACACACACTGCTCAATGTGCGCCCTGCTCGCCACACACACTGCTCAATGCACGCACTGCTCGCCACAGACACACTCAATCCGAGCACTGCTCGCCACACACACTGCTCAGTGCGTGCACTGGTCGCCGCACACACTGCTCAATGTGCGCACTGCTCGCCAAGCACACTGCTCAATGTGCGCACTGCTCGCCACACACCCTGCTCAATGTGCGCACTGCTCGCCACACACCCTGCTCAGTGCGCGCCCTGCTCGCCACACACACTGCTCAAAGCGCGCACTGCTCGCCACAAAGACTGCTCAATGCGCGCACTGCTCGCCTAACACACTGCTCAATGCACGCACTGTTCGCCCCACACACTGCTCCATGCACGCACTGCTCGCCACACACACTACTCAATGCACGCATTGCTCGCCACAGACACACTCAATCCGAGCACTGCTCGCCACACACACTGCTCAGTGCGTGCACTGGTCACCACACACACTGCTCAAAGCGCAGACTGCTCGCAACACACACTGCTCATTGCGTGCACTGCTTTCCACACACACTGCCCACTGCGCACATTGCTCACTGCGCGCACTGCTCGCCACGCGCACTGCTCGCCACACACACTGCTCGCCACACGCACTGCTCGCCACACGCACTGCTCGCCACACGCACTGCTCAATGTGCACACTGCTCAAAACACGCACTGCTCAATGCACGCACTGCTCACCACACATACTGCTCATTGCGCGCACTGCTCGCCACAAAGACTGCTCAATGCGCGCACTGCTCGCCTAACACACTGCTCAATGCACGCACTGTTCGCCCCACACACTGCTCCATGCACGCACTGCTCGCCACACACACTACTCAATGCATGCACTGCTCGCCACAGACACACTCAATCCGAGCACTGCTCGCCACACACACTGCTCAGTGCGTGCACTGGTCACCACACACACTGCTCAAAGCGCAGACTGCTCGCAACACACACTGCTCATTGCGTGCACTGCTTTCCACACACACTGCCCACTGCGCACATTGCTCACTGCGCGCACTGCTCGCCACGCGCACTGCTCGCCACACACACTGCTCGCCACACGCACTGCTCGCCACACACACTGCTCGCCACACACACTGCTCGCCACACGCACTGCTCGCCACACGCACTGCTCAATGCACGCACTGCTCACCACACATACTGCTCATTGCGCGCACTGCTCGCCTAACACACTGCTCAATGCACGCACTGTTCGCCCCACACACTGCTCCATGCACGCACTGCTCGCCACACACACTACTCAATGCATGCACTGCTCGCCACAGACACACTCAATCCGAGCACTGCTCGCCACACACACTGCTCAGTGCGTGCACTGGTCACCACACACACTGCTCAAAGCGCAGACTGCTCGCAACACACACTGCTCATTGCGTGCACTGCTTTCCACACACACTGCCCACTGCGCACATTGCTCACTGCGCGCACTGCTCGCCACGCGCACTGCTCGCCACACACACTGCTCGCCACACGCACTGCTCGCCACACGCACTGCTCAATGTGCACACTGCTCACCACACGCACTGCTCAATGCACGCACTGCTCACCACACATACTGCTCATTGCGCGCACTGCTCGCCACACACACTGCTCGCCACTCACACTGCTCAATGAGCACGCTGCGCGCCACACACACTGCGCGCTACACACACTGCTCGCCACACATACAACTCGCCATACACTGTGCTCAATGTGTGCACTGCTCGCCACACGCATTACTAGCCACATACACTGCTCGCCACACATACTGCTCAATATACGCACTGCTCGCCACACGCACTGCTCGCCACACGCACTGCTCCCCACCCACACAGCTCGCCACCCACACAGCTCACCACCCACACTGCTCGCCACCCAAATTGCTAGCCACATACACTGCTCACCACACACACTGCTCAGTGCGCACACTGCTCAATGCGCACACTGCTCAATGAGCACGCTGCGCGCCACACACACTGCGCGCCACACACACTGCGCGCTACACACACTGCTCGCCACACATACAACTCGCCATACACTGTGCTCGATGTGTGCACTGCTCGCCACACGCACTACTAGCCACATACACTGCTCACCACACACACTGCTCAATTGGCGCACTGCTCACCATACACACTTCAGTGCGTGCACTGGTCGCTGCACACATTACTCATTGCACACACTGCTCACTGCAAACACTGTTCACTACACTCACTGCTCACTACACTCACTGCTCACTATGCACACTGCTCACTATGCACACTGCTCACTATGCACACTGCTCACTATACATACTACTCACTACACGCACTGCTCACTACACTCACTGCACACTACACGCACTACTCATTACACGCACTACTCACTACACGCACTACTCATTACATGCACTACTCACTACACGCACTACTCACTACACACACTGCTGACTGCACACACTGCTTGCTGTGCACACTACTCACTACACACACTTCTGACTGCACATACTGCTTGCTGTGCACACTGCTCGCTGTGTGCACTGCTCTCCATACACAGTGCTCAATGCTTGCACTGCTCGCCACATGCACTGCTAGCCACACGCACTGCTCAATGCGCGCACTGCTCGCCACACACTCTGCTCACCAGACACACTGCTCAATGTGCGCACTCCTCGCCACATACATTGCTCAATGCGCTTACTGCACGCCACACACACTGCTCAATGCACGCACTGCTTCCCACACACACTGCTCATTCTGCGCATTGCTCGCCACACGCACTGCTCGCTACACACACTGCTCAATGCACGCCCTGCTCGCCCCACACACTGCTTGCCATACACACTGGTCAATGCACTCACTGCTCGCCAGACACTCTGCTCAACGCATGCACTGCTCCCCACACACACTGCTCAATGTGCGCACTGCTCACCACACACACTGCTCAATGTGCGCACTGCTCACCACACACACTGCTCAATGTGCGCCCTGCTCACCACACACGCTGCTCAATGTGCGCACTGCTCACCACACACACTGCTCAATGTGCGCACTGCTCACCACACACACTGCTCAATGTGCGCACTGCTCACCACACACACTGCTCAATGTGCGCACTGCTCGCCAGACGCGCTGCTCAATGCGCGCACTGCTCGCCACACACACTGCTTAATGCACGCACTGCTCGCCACACGCACTGCTGAATGTGCGCACTGCTCGCCCCACACACTGCTCAATGGGCACACTGCTCACCACACACACTGCTCAATGCGCGCACTGCTCGCCACACGCACTGCTCAATGCGCACACCGCTCGTCACACACACTGCTCAATGCGCACACTGCTCACCACACACACTGCTCAATGTGCGCAATGCTCGCCACACACACTGCTCAATGAATGCACTACCCGCCACACACCCTGCCCGCCACACACCCTGCCCGCCACACACCCTGCCCGCCACACATCCTGCCCTCCACACACCCTGCTCGCCACACAGAGATAAAAACAAAAAGCTAAAAGCTACTGCGGATGCTAGAAATCCAAAGCAAAAACAGAATTACCTGGAAAAACTCAGCAGGTCTGGCAGTATCGGTGGCGAAGAAAACAGTTGACGTTCCGTTCTGCCGAAGGGTCATGAGGACTCGAAACGTCAACTGTTTTCTTGTATTCTGCCCGCCACACACCCCGACCGCCACACACCCTGCCCTCCACACACCCCGCCCGCCACACACCCCGCCCGCCACACTCCCCGCCCGCCACACACCCCGCCCGCCACACCCCCCGCCCTCCACACCCCCCGCCCTCCACACCCCCCGCCCTCCACACCCCCCGCCCTCCACACACCCCGCCCGCCACACACCCCGCCCGCCACACACCCTGCCCGCCACACACCCCGCCCGCCACACACCCACTACTCGCTACACGCACTGCTTGCTACACACACTACTCACTACACACACTGCTGACTGTGCACACTGCACACCACACACACTGGTCAATCCGAGCACTGCTCGCCACACACACTGCTCAATGCGCGCACTGCTCACTACACACAGTGCTCAATGCACGCACTGCTCGCCACATACACTGCTCGCCACACGCACTACTAGCCACACACACTGCTCGCCACACGCACTGCTCGCCACACGCACTACTAGCCACACACACTCCTCAATGTGCACTCTGCTCGCCACA
Organism: Cetorhinus maximus; assembly: GCF_964194155.1. Classification (NCBI taxonomy): domain Eukaryota; kingdom Metazoa; phylum Chordata; class Chondrichthyes; order Lamniformes; family Cetorhinidae; genus Cetorhinus; species Cetorhinus maximus. The sequence continues at coordinate 6,104 of NW_027596150.1, forward strand.
CACACTCCTCAATGTGCGCCCTGCCCGCCACACCCACTGCTCAATGCGCGCACTGCTCAATACACACACTGCTCAATACACACACTGCTCGCCACACGCACTGCTCGCCACACGCACTGCTCGCAACACGCACTGCTCGCCACACGCACTGCTCAATGCACGCACTGCTTCCCACACACACTGCTCATTCTGTGCATTGCTCGCCACACGCACTGCTCGCTACACACACTGCTCAATGCACGCCCTGCTCGCCCCACACACTGCTTGCCATACACACTGCTCAATGCACTCACTGCTCGCCAGACACTCTGCTCAACGCATGCACTGCTCACCACACACACTGCTCAATGTGCGCACTGCTCACCACACACACTGCTCAATGTGCGCACTGCTCACCACACACACTGCTCAATGTGCGCACTGCTCACCACACACACTGCTCAATGTGCGCACTGCTCACCACACACACTGCTCAATGTGCGCACTGCTCACCACACACACTGCTCAATGTGCGCACTGCTCGCCAGACGCACTGCTCAATGCGCGCACTGCTCGCCACACACACTGCTCAATGCACGCACTGCTCGCCACACGCACTGCTGAATGTGCGCACTGCTCGCCCCACACACTGCTCAATGGGCGCACTGCTCACCACACACACTGCTCAATGCGCGCACTGCTCGCCACACGCACTGCTCAATGTGCGCAATGCTCGCCACACACACTGCTCAATGAATGCACTACCCGCCACACACCCTGCCCGCCACACACCCTGCCCGCCACACACCCTGCCCGCCACACACCCTGCCCGCCACACAGAGATAAAAACAAAAAGCTAAAAGCTACTGCGGATGCTAGAAATCCAAAGCAAAAACAGAATTATCTGGAAAAACTCAGCAGGTCTGGCAGTATCGGTGGCGAAGAAAACAGTTGACGTTCCGTTCTGCCGAAGGGTCATGAGGACTCGAAACGTCAACTGTTTTCTTGTATTCTGCCCGCCACACACCCCGCCCGCCACACACCCCGCCCGCCACACACCCCGCCCGCCACACACCCCGCCCTCCACACACCCCGCCCTCCACACACCCCGCCCGCCACACCCCCCGCCCGCCACACCCCCCGCCCTCCACACCCCCCGCCCTCCACACCCCCCGCCCTCCACACCCCCCGCCCTCCACACCCCCCGCCCTCCACACCCCCCGCCCTCCACACCCCCCGCCCTCCACACCCCCCGCCCTCCACACACCCCGCCCGCCACACACCCCGCCCGCCACACACCCACTACTCGCTACACACACTGCTTGCTACACACACTACTCACTACACACACTGCTGACTGTGCACACTGCACACCACACACACTGGTCAATCCGAGCACTGCTCGCCACACACACTGCTCAATGCGCGCACTGCTCACTACACACAGTGCTCAATGCACGCACTGCTCGCCACATACACTGCTCGCCACACGCACTACTAGCCACACACACTGCTCGCCACACGCACTGCTCGCCACACGCACTACTAGCCACACACACTCCTCAATGTGCACTCTGCTCGCCACACACACTCCTCAATGTGCGCCCTGCCCGCCACACCCACTGCTCAATGCGCGCACTGCTCAATACACACACTGCTCAATACACACACTGCTCGCCACACGCACTGCTCGCCACACGCACTGCTCGCAACACGCACTGCTCGCCACACGCACTGCTCGCCACACGCACTGCTCAATGTGCGCACTGCTCACCACACACACTGCTCACCACACACACTGCTCAATACACACACTGCTGCCCACACGCACTGCTCAATACACACACTGCTCCCCACACGCACTGCTCAATGCGCGCACTGCTCCCCACACGCACTGCTCAATGCGCGCACTGCTCGCCACACGCACTGCTCAATGCGCGCACTGCTCACCACACGCACTGCTCAATGCGCGCACTGCTCACCACACACACTGCTCACCACACACACTGCTCAATACACACACTGTTGCCCACACGCACTGCTCAATACACACACTGCTCCCCACACGCACTGCTCAATGCGCGCACTGCTCCCCACAAGCACTGCTCGCCACACGCACTGCTCAATGCGCGCACTGCTCGCCACACGCACTGCTCAATGCGCGCACTGCTCGCCACACGCACTGCTCAATGCGCGCACTGCTCGCCACACGCACTGCTCAATGCGCGCACTGCTCGCCACACGCACTGCTCAATGCGCGCACTGCTCGCCACACGCACTGCTCAATGCGCGCACTGCTCGCCACACGCACTGCTCAATGCGCGCACTGCTCGCCACACGCACTGCTCAATGCGCGCACTGCTCGCCACACGCACTGCTCAATGCGCGCACTGCTCGCCACACGCACTGCTCAATGCGCGCACTGCTCGCCACACGCACTGCTCAATGCGCGCACTGCTCGCCACACGCGCTGCTCAATACGCGCACTGTTCGCCCCACACACTGCTCCATGCACGCGCTGCTCGCCACATACACTGCTCAATGCACGCACTGCTCGCCACACACACTGCTCAATGCACGCACTGCTCGCCACAGACGCACTGCAAACACTGGTCACGCCACACTCTGCTCACTATGCACAATTCTTAATGTAAACACTGCTCACTGCCAAAACTGCTCACTGCACACACTGCTAACTACACACACTGCTCACTATACTCGCAGCTCGCTATACACACTACTCATTACATATACTGCTCACTGCAAACACTGCTGACTACACAGACTGCTCACTGCACTCACTAGTCACTACACACACTGCTTGCTGCACACATTACTCATTACACACACTGCTCACTGTAAACACTGTTCACTACACTCACTGCTCACAACACCCACTACTCACTATGCACAATGCTCACTATACACACTACTCACTACACATACTGCTCACTACACCCACTACTCACTACACGCACTGCTTGCTACACACACTACTCACTACACACACTGCTGACTGCGCACACTGCTCACCACACACACTGGTCAATCCGAGCACTGCTCGCCACACACACTGCTCAATGTGCGCACTGCTCACCACACACACTGCTCACCACACACACTGCTCAATGCACACACTGTTGCCCACACGCACTGCTCAATACACACACTGCTCCCCACACGCACTGCTCAATGCACGCACTGCTCCCCACACGCACTGCTCAATGCGCGCACTGCTGCCCACATGCACTGCTCGCCACACGCACTGCTCAATGCGCGCACTGCTCGCCACACGCACTGCTCAATGCGCGCACTGCTCGCCACACGTACTGCTCAATGCGCACACTGCTCGCCACACGCACTGCTCAATGCGCGCACTGCTTGCCACACGCACTGCTCAATGCGCGCACTGCTCGCCACACGCACTGCTCAATGCGCGCACTGCTCGCCACACGCACTGCTCAATGTGCGCACTGCTCGCCACACGCACTGCTCAATGTGCGCACTGTTCGCCCCACACACTGCTCTATGCACGCGCTGCTCGCCACATACACTGCACAATGCACGCACTGCTCGCCACACACACTGCTCAATGCACGCACTGCTCGCCACAGACACACTGCAAACACTGGTCACGCCACACTCTGCTCACTATGCACAATTCTTAATGTAAACACTGCTCACTGCCAAAACTGCTCACTGCACACACTGCTAACTACACACACTGCTCACTATACTCGCAGCTCGCTATACACACTACTCATTACATATACTGCTCACTGCAAACACTGCTGACTACACAGACTGCTCACTGCACTCACTAGTCACTACACACACTGCTTGCTGCACACATTACTCATTACACACACTGCTCACTGTAAACACTGTTCACTACACTCACTGCTCACAACACCCACTACTCACTATGCACAATGCTCACTATACACACTACTCACTACACATACTGCTCACTACACCCACTACTCACTACACGCACTGCTTGCTACACACACTACTCACTACACACACTGCTGACTGCGCACACTGCTCACCACACACACTGGTCAATCCGAGCACTGCTCGCCACACACACTGCTCAGTGCGTGCACTGGTCACCACACACACTGCTCAAAGCGCAGACTGCTCGCAAAACACACTGCTCTTTGCGCGCACTGCTTTGCACACACCCTGCGCACTGCGCGCACTGCTCTCCACACACACAGCTCACCATACACAGTGCTCAATGCTTGCACTACTCGCCACATGCACTGCTAGCCACACGCACTGCTCAATGCGCACACTGCTCGCCGCCCCAACTGCTCGCCACACACACTGCTCGCCACACACACTGCTCACCACACACAGTGCTCGCCACACACACTGCTCGCCACACACACTGCTGAATGTGCACACTGCGCACCACACACAGTGCTCGCCACTCACACTGCTCGCCACTCACACTGCTCGCCACTCACACTGCTCGCCACGCACACTGCTCGCCACGCACACTGCTCGCCACGCACACTGCTCAATGCGCACACTGCTCAATGCACGCACTGCTCGCCACATACACTGCTCGATGTGCGCACTGCTCGCCACACACACTGCAGAACACGCACACTGCTCGCCACACACACTGCTCGCCACACACACTGCTCATTGAGCGCACTGCTCACCGCTCACACTGCTCAATGTGCGCCCTGCCCGCCACACACACTGCTCAATACACGCACTGCTCACCACACACACTGCGCAACGTGCACACTGCTCGCCACACACACTGCTCAATGTGCACACTGCTCGCCACACACACTGCTCGCCACACACACTGCTCAATGTGCACACTGCGCACCACACACAGTGCTCGCCACGCACACTGCTCGCCACGCACACTGCTCGCCACGCACACTGCTCGCCACGCACACTGCTCAATGCACGCACTGCTCGCCACATACACTGCTCGATGTGCGCACTGCTCGCCACACACGCTGCAGAACACGCACACTGCTCGCCACTCGCACTGCTCGCCACACACACTCCTCAATGTGCGCCCTGCCCGCCACACCCACTGCTCAATGCGCGCACTGCTCCCCACAAGCACTGCTCGCCACACGCACTGCTCAATGCGCGCACTGCTCGCCACACGCACTGCTCAATGCGCGCACTGCTCCCCACACGCACTACTCGCCACACGCACTGCTCAATGCGCGCACTGCTCGCCACACGCACTGCTCAATGCGCGCACTGCTCGCCACACGCACTGCTCAATGCGCGCACTGCTCGCCACACACACTGCTCAATGCGCGCACTGCTCGCCACACGCACTGCTCAATGCGCGCACTGCTCGCCACACGCACTGCTCAATACGCGCGCTGTTCGCCCCACACACTGCTCCATGCACGCGCTGCTCGCCACACACACTGCTCAATGCACGCACTGTTCGCCACACACACTGCTCAATGCACGCACTGCTCGCCACAGACACACTGCAAACACTGGTCACGCCACACTCTGCTCACTATGCACAATTCTTAATGTAAACACTGCTCACTGCCAAAACTGCTCACTGCACACACTGCTAACTACACACACTGCTCACTATACTCGCATCTCGCTATACACACTACTCATTACACATACTGCTCACTGCAAACACTGCTGACTACACAGACTGCTCACTGCACTCACTAGTCACTACACACACTGCTTGCTGCACACATTACTCATTACACACACTGCTCTCTGTAAACACTGTTCACTACACTCACTGCTCACAACACCCACTACTCACTATGCACAATGCTCACTATACACACTACTTACTACACATACTGCTCACTACACCCACTACTCACTACACGCACTGCCTGCTACACACACTACTCACTACACACACTGCTGACTGCGCACACTGCTCACCACACACACTGGTCAATCCGAGCACTGCTCGCCACACACACTGCTCAGTGCGTGCACTGGTCACCACACACACTGCTCAAAGTGCAGACTGCTCGCAACACACACTGCTCTTTGCGCGCACTGCTTTGCACACACCCTGCGCACTGCGCGCTCTGCTCTCCACACACACAGCTCACCATACACAGTGCTCAATGCTTGCACTACTCGCCACATGCACTGCTAGCCACACGCACTGCTCAATGCGCACACTGCTCGCCACACACACTGCTCGCCACACACACTGCTCGCCACACACACTGCTCGCCACACACACTGCTCGCCACACACACTGCTCGCCACACACACTGCTCGCCACACACACTGCTCAATGCGCACACTGCTCGCCACACACACTGCTCGCCACACACACTGCTCGCCACACACACTGCTCGCCACTCACACTGCTCGCCACGCACACTGCTCGCCACGCGCACTGCTCGCCACGCGCACTGCTCGCCACACACACTGCTCAATGCGCGCACTGCTCGCCACACGCACTGCTCAATGCGCGCACTGCTCGCCACACGCACTGCTCACCACACACACTGCTCGCCACAGACACTGCTCAATGCGCGCACTGCTCGCCACACGCACTGCTCGCCACACGCACTGCTCGCCACACGCACTGCTCGCCACACACACTGCTCGCCACCCGCACTGCTCGCCACAGACACTGATCAATCCGAGCACTGGTCGCCACAGATACTGCTCAATCCGAGCACTGGTCGCCACACACACTGCTCAATGCGCGCACTGCTCGCCACAGACACTACTCAATCCGAGTACTGGTCGCCACACACACTGCTCGCCACACACACTGCTCGCCACACACACTGCTCGCCAGACACACTGCTCGTCAAACACCCTGCTCGTCACACACCCTGCTCGTCACACACCCTGCTCGCCAGACACACTGCTCGCCAGACACACTGCTCGCCAGACACACTGCTCGCCACACGCACTGCTCGCCACACGCACTGCTCGCCACTCACACTGCTCGCCACACACACTGCTCGCCACCCAAATTGCTCTCCACATACGCTGCACGCCACACGCACTGCTCATTGCACACACTGCTCATTGCGCAAACTTCTCGCCACACACACTGCTCAATGCACGCACTGCTCGCCACACACACTGCTCAATGCGCATACTGCTCACCACAAACACTGCTCATTGCGCGCACTGCTAGGCACACACACTGCTCAATATTCGCACTGCTCGCCACACACCCTGCTCGCCACACACCCTGCTCGCCACACACCCTGCTCGCCACACGCACTGCTCGCCACACGCACTGCTCGCCACACGCACTACTAGCCACACGCACTGCTCGCCACACACACTGCTCGCCGCACACACTCCTCAATGTGCGCCCTGCCCGCCACACCCACTGCTCAATGCGCGCACTGCTCACCACACACACTGCTCAATACACACACTGCTCGCCGTCCACTGTGATCAGTGTGTGCACTGCTCGCCACACGCACTGCTCGCCACACGCACTGCTCGCCACACGCACTACTAGCCACACGCACTACTAGCCACACACACTGCTCAATGTGCCCTCTGCTCGCCACACACACTGCTCAATATGCGCACTGGTCGCCACATGCACTGCTCAATGCATGCACTGCTCGCCACACACACTGCTCAATGTGCGCACTGCTCACCACACACACTGCACAATGTGCGCACTGCTCACCACACACACTGCTCAATGTGCACTCTGCTCGCCACACACACTGCTCAATGTGCGCACTGCTCGCCACACTCACTGCTTAATGTGCGGACTGCTCGCAAGACGCACTGCTCAATGCGCGCACTGCTCGCCACACTCACTGCTCAATGTGCGCACGGCTCACCACACACACTGCTCAATGTGCGCACTGCTCACCACACACACTGCTCAATGTGCACTCTGCTCGCCACACACACTGCTCAATGTGCGCACTGCTCACCACACACACTGCTCAATGTGCGCATTGCTCACCACACACACTGCTCAATGTGCGCACTGCTCACCACACACACTGCTCAATGTGCGCACGGCTCACCACACACACTGCTCAATGTGCGCACGGCTCACCACACACACTGCTCAATGTGCGCACTGCTCACCACACACACTGCTCAATGTGCGCACGGCTCACCACACACACTGCTCAATGTGCACACTGCTCACTACACACACTGCTCAATGTGCGCACTGCTTACCACACACACTGCTCAATGTGCGCACTGCTTACCACACACACTGCTCAATGTGCGCACTGCTCACCACACACACTGCTCAATGTGCGCACTGCTCACCACACACACTGCTCAGTGCGTGCACTGGTCACCACACACACTAATCAACGTGCACACTGCTCACAACACACACTGCTCATTGCGCGCACTGCTTGCCACACACACTGATCACTGCGCGCACTGCTCTCCACACACACTGCTCGCCATACACAGTGCTCAATGCATGCACTGCTCGCCACATGCACTGCTAGCCACACGCACTGCTCACTGCACGCACTCGCTCTCCACACACACTGCTCACTATACACAGTGCTCAATGCACACACTGCTCGCTAGACGCACTGCTCAATGTGCGCACTGCTCGCCACACGCACTGCTCACCACACACTGCTCGCCACAGACACTGCTCAATGCGCGCACTGCTCACCACACGCACTGCTCGCCACAGACACTGTTCGCCACAGACACTGTTCGCCACAGACACTGTTCGCCACAGACACTGCTCGCCACACACACTGCTCAGTGCACGCACTGCTCGCCACACACACTGCTCAATGTACGCACTGCTCACCACACACACTGCTCGCCACACGCACTGCTCGCCACGCACACTGCTCAGTGCACGCACTGCTCACCACACACACTACTCGCCACACACACTGCTCGCCACCCGCACTGCTCGCCACATACACTGCTCAGTGAACGACTGCTCGCCACACACATTGCTCAATATTCGCACTGCTCGCCACACGCACTGCTCGCCACATACACTGCTCAATGTACGCACTGCTCACCACGCACACTGCTCGCCACACGCACTGCTCACCACACGCACTGCTCGCCACACGCACTGCTCACCACACACTGCTCGCCACAGACACTGCTCAATGCGCGCACTGCTCGCCACACGCACTGCTCGCCACAGACACTGTTCGCCACAGACACTGTTCGCCACAGACACTGCTCGCCACACACACTGCTCAGTGCACGCACTGCTCGCCACACACACTGCTCAATGTACGCACTGCTCACCACACACACTGCTCGCCACACGCACTGCTCGCCACGCACACTGCTCAGTGCACGCACTGCTCACCACACACACTACTCGCCACACACACTGCTCGCCACCCGCACTGCTCGCCACATACACTGCTCAGTGAACGACTGCTCGCCACACACATTGCTCAATATTCGCACTGCTCGCCACACGCACTGCTCGCCACATACACTGCTCAATGTACGCACTGCTCACCACGCACACTGCTCGCCACACGCACTGCTCACCACACGCACTGCTCGCCACATGCACTGCTCGCCACACACACTGCTCATTGCGCACACTGCTCATTGTGCAAACTGCTCGTCACTCACACTGCTCAATGCGAGCACTGCTCGCTGCTCGCAACACACACTGCTCATTGCACGCACTGCTCAACATGCACACTGCTCGCCACACACACTGCTCATTGCGCGCGCTGCTCAACATGGACACTGCTCGCCGCACACACTGCTCATTGCGCGCACTGCTCAACATGCACACTTCTCGCCACACACACTGCTCATTGCGCGCGCTGCTCAAGGTGCACACTGCTCACCACACACACTGCTCATTGCGCGCACTGCTCGCCACACACACTGCTCAATGCGTGCACTGCTTGCCACACACACTGCTCATTGTGCGCACTGCTCAAGGTGCACACTGCGGCCCACACACACTGCTCATTGCACGCACTGCTCGCAACACACTGCTTAATGTGTGCATTGCTCGCCACACACAATGGTCAAAGTGTGCACTGCTCACCACACGCACTGCTCAATGCATGAACTGCTCCCCACACACACAGCTCAATGTGCGCACTGCTTGCCACACGCAATGCTCGCCACTCGCACTGCTCGCCACCCACGCTGCTCGCCACCCACACTGCTCAATGTACGCACTGCTCGCCACTCACCCTGCTCAATGTGCACACTGCTCGCCACACACCCTGCCCTCCACACACCCTGCCCTCCACACACCCTGCCCTCCACACACCCTGCCCTCCACACACCCTGCCCTCCACACACCCTGCCCTCCACACACCCTGCCCTCCACACACCCTGCCCTCCACACACCCTGCCCTCCACACGCCCTGCCCTCCACACGCCCTGCCCTCCACACGCCCTGCCCTCCACACGCCCTGCCCTCCACTCGCCCTGCTCGCCGCGCGCACTGCTCAATGCGCGCACTGCTCATCGCGCACACTGCTCATCGCGCACACTGCTCGCCAAACACACTGCTCATTGCGCGCGCTGCTCAATGTGCACACTGCTCGCCACACACACTGCTCAGTGCTTGCAGTGATCGCCACACACACTGCTCATTGCGCACACTGCTCATTGCACAAACTGCTCGCCACACACTGCTCAATGTGCACACTGTTCGCAACACACACTGCTTAATGTGCACACTGCTCGCCACACACACAGCTCAGTGCGTGCAGTGCTCACCACACACACTGCTCCTTGCGCACACTGCTCGCCACACACACTGTTCGCCATATGCACTGCTCGCCACACGCACTGCTCGCCACACGCACTGCTCGCCACCCACACTGCTCGCCACCCACACTGCTCGCCACACGCACTGCTCGCCACACGCACTGCTCGCCACTCGCACTGCTCACCACTCGCACTGCTCGCCACCCACACTGTTCACCACCCACACTGCTCAATGTACGCACTGCTCGCCACTCACCCTGCTCAATGTGCACCCTGCCCTCCACACACCCTGCCCTCCACACACCCTGCCCTCCACACACCCTGCCCTCCACACACCCTGCCCTCCACACACCCTGCCCTCCACACACCCTGCCCTCCACACACCCTGCCTTCCACACACCCTGCCCTCCACACACCCTGCTCTCCACACACCCTGCTCTCCACACACCCTGCTGTCCACACACCCTGCTGTCCACACACCCTGCTGTCCACACACCCTGCCCTCCACACACCCTGCTCTCCACACACCCTGCCCTCCACACACCCTGCCCTCCACACACCCTGCCCTCCACACACCCTGCCCTCCACACACCCTGCCCTCCACACACCCTGCCCTCCACACACCCTGCCCTCCACACACCCTGCCCTCCACACACCCTGCTCTCAACACACCCCGCTCTCAACACACCCCGCTCTCCACACCCCCCGCTCTCCACGCACGCTGTCGCCGCGCACGCTGTCGCCGCGCACGCTGTCGCCGCGCACGCTGTCGCCGCGCACGCCGCTCGCCGCGCACACCGCTCGCCGCGCACACTGCTCGCAACACGCACTGCTCAATGCGCGCACTGCTCGTCACACACACTGCTCAATGCGCGCACTGCTCGCCACGCACACTGCTCAACGTGCATACTGCTCGCCACACACACTGCTCATTGCACACACTGCTCATTGCGCACACTGCTCGCCAAACACACTGCTCCATGCGCGCACTGCTCGCTGCTCGGAACACACACTGCTCATTGCACGCACTGCTCAACATGCACACTGCTCGCCACACACACTGCTCATTGCGCGCACTGCTCAACATGCACACTTCTCGCCACACACACTGCTCATTGCGCGCACTGCTCAAGGTGCACAATGCTCACCACACACACTGCTCATTGCGCGCACTGCTTGCCACACACACTGCTCAATGCGTGCACTGCTTGCCACACACACCGCTCATTGCGCGCACTGCTCACCACACGCACTGCTCAATGCATGAACTGCTCCCCACATACACAGCTCAATGTGCGCACTGCTTGCCACACGCAATGCTCGCCACTCGCACTGCTCGCCACCCACACTGCTCAATGTACGCACTGCTCGCCACTCACCCTGCTCAATGTGCACACTGCTCGCCACACACCCTGCCCTCCACACACCCTGCCCTCCACACACCCTGCCCTCCACACACCCTGCCCTCCACACACCCTGCCCTCCACACACCCTGCCCTCCACACACCCTGCCCTCCACACACCCTGCCCTCCACACACCCTGCCCTCCACACACCCTGCCCTCCACACACCCTGCCCTCCACACACCCTGCCCTCCACACACCCTGCCCTCCACACACCCTGCCCTCCACACACCCTGCCCTCCACACACCCTGCCCTCCACACACCCTGCCCTCCACACACCCTGCCCTCCACACACCCTGCCCTCCACACACCCTGCCCTCCACACACCCTGCCCTCCACACACCCTGCCCTCCACACACCCTGCTCGCGCACTGCTCGCCGCGCGCACTGCTCGATGCGCACACTGCTCGTCACGCACACTGCTCAATGCGCGCACTGCTCGCCACGCACACTGCTCATTGTGCACACTGCTCGCCAAACACACTGCTCATTGCGCACACTGCTCGCCAAACACACTGCTCCATGCGCGCACTGCTCGCTGCTCGCAACACACACTGCTCATTGCACGCACTGCTCAACATGGACACTGCTCGCCACACACACTGCTCATTGCGCGCACTGCTCAATGTGCACACTGCTCGCCACACACACTGCTCAGTGCGTGCAGTGATCGCCACACACACTGATCCTTGCACACACTGCTCGTTGCGCAAACTGCTCACCACACACACTTCTCAATGCGCACTGCTCGTCACACACACTGCTCATCACACCCACTGCTCACCACACACACTTCTCAATGCGCACTGCTCGTCACACACACTGCTCATCACACCCACTGCTCACCACACACACTGCTCAATGCACGCACTGCTCGCCACCCACACTGCTCAATGCACGCACTGCTCGCCACACGCACTGCTCAATATTCGTACTGCTCGCCACACACACTGCTCGCCACATGCACTGCTCGCCACACACCCTGCTCTCCACACGCACTGCTCGCCACACGCACTGCTCGCCACACGCACTGCTCGCCACCCACACTGCTCGCCACACGCACTGCTCGCCACACGCACTGCTCACCACACGCACTGCTCGCCACCCGCACTGCTCGCCACACACACTGCTCAATATTCGCACTGCTCGCCACACACACTGCTCGCCACCCGCACTGCTCGCCACCCGCACTGCTCGCCACCCGCACTGCTCGCCACCCGCACTGCTTGCCACCCACATTGCTCATTCCGCGCACTGCTCAACGTGCACAATGCTCGCCACACACACTGCTCATTGCACGCACTGCTCCCCACACACAGTACTCAATATTCGCATTGCTCACCACACACACTGCTCCCCACACGCACTGCTCGCCACACGCACTGCTCGCCACACGCACTGCTCGCCACACGCACTGCTCGCCACACGCACTGCTCGCCACACGCACTGCTAGCCACCCACACTGCTCGCCACACACACTGCTCAATGTGCACACTGCTCGCCACACACAATGCTCACCACACACACTGCTCAGTGTGTTCACTGCTCACCACACACACTGCTCACAACACAGACTGCTCAGTGCGTTCACTGCTCGCCACACACACTGCTCAATGTGCGCACTGCACGCCACACACACTTCTCAATGCGCACACTGCTCACCACACACACTGCTCATTGCGCGCACTGCTCAACCTGCGCACTGCTTGCCACACACACTGCTCATTGCGCGCACTGCTCGCCACACACACTGCTCAATGCACGCACTGCTCGCCACACACACTGTTCGCCACACGCACCGCTCACCAGACACACTGCTCAGTGCGTGCAGTGATCGCCACACACACTGCTCCTTGCATGCACTGCTCGCCACACACACTGCTCAATGTGCACACTGCTCGCCACACACACTGCTCAATGTGCACACTGCTCGCCACACACACTGCTCAGTGCGTGCAGTGATCGCCACACACACTGCTCCTTGCACGCACTGCTCGCCACACACACTACTCAATATTCGCACTGCTCGCCACATGCACTGCTCGCCACATGCACTGCTCGCCACCCACACTGCTCGCCACCCACACTGCTCGCCACCCATACTGCTCGCCACCCACACTGCTCGCCACCCACACTGCTTGCCACATGCACTGCTCGCCACCCACACTGCTCAATGCGCGCACTGCTCACCACACACACTGCTCGCCACCCACACTGCTCAATGCGCGCACTGCTCGCCACACACACTTCTCAATGCGCACACTGCTCGCCACACACACTGCTCAACCTGCACACTGCTCGCCACACACACTTCTCAACCTGCGCACTGTTCGCCACACACACTTCTCAATGCGCACACTGCTCGCCACACACACTGCTCGCCACACACACTGCTCGCCACACACACTGCTCGCCACACACACTGCTCGCCACACACACTGTTCAACCTGCACACTGTTCGCCACACACGCTGCTCATTGCGCGCACTGCTCGCCACACACACTGCTCATTGCACGCACTGCTCCCCATGCGCACTGCTCAATGCACGCACTGCTCGCAACACACACTGCTCAATATTCGCACTGCTCGCCACACCCACTGCTCGCCACACACTGCTTAATGTGTGCGTTGCTTACAACACACACTGCTCAAAGTGCGCACTGCTCACCACACGCACTGCTCAATGCATGAACTGCTCGCCACACACTGCTCAGTGCACGCACTGCTCGCCACCCACACTGCTCGCCACACACACTGCTCAATGTGCACACTGCTCGCCACACACACTGCTCAGTGCGTGCACTGCTCACCACACACACTGCTCATTGCGCGCACTGCTCAACGTGCACACTGCTCGCCACACGCACTGCTCATTGCGCAAACTGCTCGCCCCACACACTGCTCATTGCGCAAACTGCTCGCCCCACACACTGCTCATTGCGCAAACTGCTCGCCCCACACACTGCTCATTGCGCAAACTGCTCGCCCCACACACTGCTCATTGCGCAAACTGCTCGCCCCACACACTGCTCATTGCGCAAACTGCTCGCCCCACACACTGCTCATTGCGCAAACTGCTCGCCCCACACACTGCTCATTGCGCAAACTGCTCGCCCCACACACTGCTCATTGCGCAAACTGCTCGCCCCACACACTGCTCATTACGCAAACTGCTCACCACACGCACTGCTCAATGCATGAACTGCTCGCCACACACACTGCTCAGTGCACGCACTGCTCGCCACCCACACTGCTCGCCACACACACTGCTCAATGTGTGCACTGCTCGCCACACACACTGCTCAGTGCGTGCACTGCTCACCACACACACTGCTCATTGCGCGCACTGCTCAACGTACACACTGCTCGCCACACACACTGCTCAAAGCGCGCACTGCTCGCCATACACACAGCACAATGTGCGCTCTGCTCGCCACATGCGCTGCTCACTGCACACAGTGCTCAACGTGTGCACTGCTCGCCATATGCACTTCTCAATGCACGCACTGCTCAATGTACACACTGCTCGCCACACACACTGCTCAACGTGTACACTGCCCACCACACACACTGCTCAATACGCACACTGCTCGTGACATGCACTGCGCAATGCACGCACTGTTCGCTATACGCACTGCTCGTCACATGCATTGCTCGCCAAACGCGCTGCTCGCCAGACACACTGCACAATGCGCACTCTGCTCACCACACACGCTGCTCAATGCGAGCACTGCTCGTCACACACACTGCTCATTGCGCAAACTGCTCGCCACACACACTGCTCAATGTGCGCACTGCTCGCCACACACACTGCTCACCACACACTACTCAATATTCGCACTGCTCGCCAAATGAACTGCTCGCCACATGCACTGCTAGCCACCCACACTGCTCGCCACACACACTGCTCAATGTGCACGCTGCTCGCCACACACAATGCTCACCACACACACTGCTCAGTGTGTTCACTGCTCACCACACACACTGCTCACAACACAGACTGCTCAGTGCATTCACTGCTCGCCCAACACACTGCTCAATGTGCGCACTGCACGCCACACACACTTCTCAATGCGCACACTGCTCAACCTGCGCACTGCTTGCCACACACACTGCTCATTGCGCGCACTGCTCGCCACACACACTGCTCAATACACGCACTGCTCGCCACACACACTGTTCGCCACACGCACCGCTCGCCACACACACTGCTCAGTGCGTGCAGTGATCGCCACACACACTGCGTCTTGCACGCACTGCTCGCCACACACACTGCTCAATGTGCACACTGCTCGCCACACACACTGCTCAATGTGCACACTGCTCGCCACACACACTGCTCAGTGCGTGCAGTGATCACCACACACACTGCTCCTTGCACGCACTGCTCGCCACACACACTACTCAATATTCGCACTGCTCGCCACATGCACTGCTCGCCACATGCACTGCTCGCCACATGCACTGCTCGCCACCCACACTGCTCGCCACCCACACTGCTCGCCACCCACACTGCTCGCCACATGCACTGCTCGCCACCCACACTGCTCAATGCGCGCACTGCTCGCCACACACACTGCTCGCCACCCACACTGCTCAATGCGCGCACTGCTCGCCACAAACACTTCTCAATGCGCACACTGCTGGCCACACACACTGCTCAACCTGCACACTGCTCGCCACACACACTTCTCAACCTGCACACTGTTCGCCACACACACTTCTCAATGCGCACACTGCTCGCCACACACACTGCTCGCCACACACACTGCTCAACCTGCACACTGTTCGCCACACACACTGCTCATTGCGCGCACTGCTCACCACACACACTGCTCATTGCGCGCACTGCTCGCCACACACACTGCTCAATACACGCACTGCTCGCCACACACACTGCTCAATACATGCACTGCTTGCCACACACACTGCTCAATGCACGCACTGCTCGCCACACACACTGCTCAGTGCACGCACTGCTCGCCACACACACTGCTCAGTGCGTGCAGTGATCGACACACACACTGCTTCTTGCACGCACTGCTCACCACACACACTACTCAATATTCGCACTGCTCGCTACACACACTGCTCATTGTGCGCACTGTTCGCCACACACACTGCTCATCACACGCACTGCTCGCCACACACACTGCTCAATATTCGCACTGCTCGCCACACACACTGCTCAATGTACACACTGCTCGCCACACACACTGCTCAGTGCGTGCAGTGATCGCCACACACACTGCACCTTGCACGCACTGCTCACCACACACACTACTCAATATTCGCACTGCTCGCCACACATACTGCTCGTCACACACACTGCTCGCCACACACACTGCTCAATGTGCACACTGCTCACCACACACACTGCTCAGTGCGTGCAGTGATCGCCACACACACTGCTCCTTGCACGCATTGCTCACCACACACACTACTCAATATTCGCACTGCTCGCCACACACACTGCTCGCCACACACACTGCTCGCGACACGCACTGCTCACCACACGCACTGCTCGCCACACACACTGCTCGCCACACACACTGCTCGCCACACGCACTGCTCGACACACGCACTGCTCGCCACACGCACTGCTCGCCACGCATACTGCTCGCCACCCACACTGCTCGCCACATGCACTGCTCGCCACCCACACTGCTTGCCACATGCACTGCTCATTGCGCGCACTGCTCGCCACACACACTTCTCAATGCGCACACTGCTCGCCACGCACACTTCTCAATGCGCGCACTGCTCGCCACACACACTGCTCATCACACGCACTGCTCGCCACACACACTGCTCAATGCACGCACTGCTCGCCACACACTCTGCTCACCACACACTCTGCTCGCCACACACACTTCTCATTGCGCGCACTGCTCAACCTGCACACTGCTCGCCACACACACTGCTCATTGCGCGCACTGCTCGCCACACACACTGCTCATCACACGCACTGCTCGCCACACACACTGCTCAATATTCGCACTGCTCGCCACACACACTGCTCAATGTGCGCACTGCTCGCCACACACACTGCTCAGTGCGTGCAGTGATCGCCACACACACTGCTCCTTGCACGCACTGCTCACCACACACAGTACTCAATATTCGCATTGCTCCCCACACGCACTGCTCCCCACACGCACTGCTCGCCACACGCACTGCTCGCCACCCGCACTGCTCGCCACCCGCACTGCTCGCCACCCGCACTGCTCAATGCGCGCACTGCTCGCCACACACACTGCTCAATGCACGCACTGCTCGCCACACACACTGCTCAATGCACGCACTGCTCACCACACACACTGCTCAATGCACGCACTGCTCGCCACACACACTGCTCGCCACACACACTGCTCGCCACCCGCACTGCTCGCCACCCGCACTGCTCGCCACCCACATTGCTCATTCCGCGCACTGCTCAACGTGCACACTGCTCGCCACACACACTGCTCATTGCACGCACTGCTCCCCATGCACACTGCTCAAAGTGCGCACTGCTCGCCACACACACTGCTCAGTGCACGCACTGCTCGCCACACGCACTGCTCGCCACACACACTGCTCAATGTGCACACTGCTCGCCACACACACTGCTCAGTGCGTGCACTGCTCACCACACACACTGCTCATTGCGCGCACTGCTCAACGTGCACACTGCTCGCCACACGCACTGCTCAACGTGCACACTGCTCGCCACACACACTGCTCGATGCGTGCACTGCTCACCACACACACTGCTCATTGCGCACACTGCTCGCCACACACACTGCTCGCCACACACACTGCTCAACCTGCACACTGTTCGCCACACACACTGCTCATTGCGCGCACTGCTCGCCACACACACTGCTCATTGCACGCACTGCTCCCCATGCGCACTGCTCAATGCACGCACTGCTCGCAACACACACTGCTCAATATTCGCACTGCTCGCCACACGCACTGCTCGCCACACACTGCTTAATGTGTGCGTTGCTTGCCACACACACTGCTCAAAGTGCGCACTGCTCACCACACGCACTGCTCAATGCATGAACTGCTCGCCACACACTGCTCAGTGCACGCACTGCTCGCCACCCACACTGCTCGCCACACACACTGCTCAATGTGCACACTGCTCGCCACACACACTGCTCAGTGCGTGCACTGCTCACCACACACACTGCTCATTGCGCGCACTGCTCAACGTGCACACTGCTCGCCACACGC
Source organism: Cetorhinus maximus (assembly GCF_964194155.1). NCBI lineage: Eukaryota > Metazoa > Chordata > Chondrichthyes > Lamniformes > Cetorhinidae > Cetorhinus > Cetorhinus maximus. Next base: position 25,406 of record NW_027596150.1, read on the forward strand.
ACTGCTCATTGCGCAAACTGCTCGCCCCACACACTGCTCATTGCGCAAACTGCTCGCCCCACACACTGCTCATTGCGCAAACTGCTCGCCCCACACACTGCTCATTGCGCAAACTGCTCGCCCCACACACTGCTCATTGCGCAAACTGCTCGCCCCACACAATGCTCATTGCGCAAACTGCTCGCCCCACACACTGCTCATTGCGCAAACTGCTCGCCCCACACACTGCTCATTGCGCAAACTGCTCGCCCCACACACTGCTCATTGCGCAAACTGCTCGCCCCACACACTGCTCATTGCGCAAACTGCTCACCACACGCACTGCTCATTGCGCAAACTGCTCGCCCCACACACTGCTCATTGCGCAAACTGCTCGCCCCACACACTGCTCATTGCGCAAACTGCTCGCCCCACACACTGCTCATTGCGCAAACTGCTCGCCCCACACACTGCTCATTGCGCAAACTGCTCACCACACGCACTGCTCAATGCATGAACTGCTCGCCACACACACTGCTCATTGCGCAAACTGCTCGCCCCACACACTGCTCAGTGCACGCACTGCTCGCCACCCACACTGCTCGCCACACACACTGCTCAATGCATGAACTGCTCGCCACACACACTGCTCAGTGCACGCACTGCTCGCCACCCACACTGCTCGCCACACACACTGCTCAATGTGTGCACTGCTCGCCACACACACTGCTCAGTGCGTGCACTGCTCACCACACACACTGCTCATTGCGCGCACTGCTCAACGTGCACACTGCTCGCCACACGCACTGCTCATTGCGCACACTGCTCATTGCGCAAACTGCTCGCCACACACACTGCTCAAAGCGCGCACTGCTCGCCACACACACAGCACAATGTGCGCTCTGCTCGCCACATGCGCTGCTCACTGCACACAGTGCTCAACGTGTGCACTGCTCGCCGTATGCACTTCTCAATGCACGCACTGCTCAATGTACACACTGCTCGCCACACACACTGCTCAACGTGTACACTGCCCACCACACACACTGCTCAATACGCACACTGCTCGTGACATGCACTGCGCAATGCACGCACTGTTCGCTATACGCACTGCTCGTCACATGCATTGCTCGCCAAACGCGCTGCTCGCCAGACACACTGCACAATGCGCACTCTGCTCACCACACACGCTGCTCAATGCGAGCACTGCTCGTCACACACAATGCTCATTGCGCAAACTGCTCGCCACACGCACTGCTCAATGTGCGCACTGCTCACCACACTCACTGCTCACCACACACTACTCAATATTCGCACTGCTCGCCACATGAACTGCTCGCCACATGCACTGCTAGCCACCCACACTGCTCGCCACACACACTGCTCAATGTGCACACTGCTCGCCACACACAATGCTCACCACACACACTGCTCAGTGTGTTCACTGCTCACCACACACACTGCTCACAACACAGACTGCTCAGTGCGTTCACTGCTCGCCACACACACTGCTCAATGTGCGCACTGCACGCCACACACACTTCTCAATGCGCACACTGCTCGCCACACACACTGCTCATTGCGCGCACTGCTCAACCTGCGCACTGCTTGCCACACACACTGCTCATTGCGCGCACTGCTCGCCACACACACTGCTCAATGCACGCACTGCTCGCCACACACACTTCGCCACACGCACCGCTCACCAGACACACTGCTCAGTGCGTGCAGTGATCGCCACACACACTGCTCCTTGCACGCACTGCTCGCCACACACACTGCTCAATGTGCACACTGCTCGCCACACACACTGCTCAATGTGCACACTGCTCGCCACACACACTGCTCAGTGCGTGCAGTGATCGCCACACACACTGCTCCTTGCACGCACTGCTCGCCACACACACTACTCAATATTCGCACTGCTCGCCACATGCACTGCTCGCCACCCACACTGCTCGCCACCCACACTGCTCGCCACCCACACTGCTCGCCACCCACACTGCTCGCCACCCACACTGCTCAATGCGCGCACTGCTCGGCACACACACTTCTCAATGCGCACACTGCTGGCCACACACACTGCTCAACCTGCACACTGCTCGCCACACACACTTCTCAACCTGCACACTGTTCGCCACACACACTTCTCAATGCGCACACTGCTTGCCACACACACTGCTCGCCACACACACTGCTCAACCTGCACACTTTTCGCCACACACACTGCTCATTGCGCGCACTGCTCGACACACACACTGCTCATTGCGCGCACTGCTCGCCACACACATTGCTCAATACACGCACTGCTCGCCACACACACTGCTCAATACAGGCACTGCTCGCCACACACACTGCTCAATGCACGCACTGCTCGCCACACACACTGCTCAGTGCACGCACTGCTCGCCACACACACTCCTCAATGCGTGCAGTGATCGACACACACACTGCTTCTTGCACGCACTGCTCACCACACACACTACTCAATATTCGCACTGCTCGCTACACACACTGCTCATTGTGCGCACTGTTCGCCACACACACTGCTCATCACACGCACTGCTCGCCACACACACTGCTCAATATTCGCACTGCTCGCCACACACACTGCTCAATGTACACACTGCTCGCCACACACACTGCTCAGTGCGTGCAGTGATCGCCACACACACTGCTCCTTGCACGCACTGCTCACCACACACACTACTCAATATTTGCACTGCTCGCCACACATACTGCTCGCCACACACACTGCTCGCCACACACACTGCTCAATGTGCACACTGCTCGCCACACACACTGCTCAGTGCGTGCAGTGATCGCCACACACACTGCTCCTTGCACGCACTGCTCACCACACACACTACTCAATATTCGCACTGCTCGCCACACACACTGCTCGCCACACACACTGCTCGCCACACACACTGCTCGCGACACGCACTGCTCACCACATGCACTGCTCGCCACACGCACTGCTCGCCACACGCACTGCTCGCCACACGCACTGCTCGCCACCCACACTGCTCGCCACCCACACTGCTCGCCACATGCACTGCTCGCCACACACACTGCTTGCCACATGCACTGCTCATTACCCGCACTGCTCGCCACACACACTTCTCAATGCGCACACTGCTCGCCACGCACACTTCTCAATGCGCATACTGCTCGCCACACACACTGCTCATCACACGCACTGCTCGCCACACACACTGCTCAATGCACGCACTGCTCGCCACACACTCTGCTCGCCACACACACTGCTCATTGCGCGCACTGCTCAACCTGCACACTGCTTGCCACACACACTGCTCATTGCGCGCACTGCTCGCCACACACACTGCTCATCACACGCACTGCTCGCCACACACACTGCTCAATATTCGCACTGCTCGCCACACACACTGCTCAATGTGCGCACTGCTCGCCACACACACTGCTCAGTGCGTGCAGTGATCGCCACACACACTGCTCCTTGCACGCACTGCTCACCACACACAGTACTCAATATTCGCATTGCTCGCCACACACACTGCTCGCCACACACACTGCTCGCGACACGCACTGCTCACCACACGCACTGCTCGCCACACGCACTGCTCGCCACACGCACTGCTCGCCACACGCACTGCTCGCCACCCACACGGCTCGCCACATGCACTGCTCGCCACACACACTGCTTGCCACATGCACTGCTCATTGCGCGCACTGCTCGCCACACACACTTCTCAATGCGCACACTGCTCGCCACGCACACTTCTCAATGCGCATACTGCTCGCCACACACACTGCTCGCCACACGCACTGCTCGCCACACGCACTGATCGCCACCCACACTGCTTGCCACCCACACTGCTCGCCACATGCACTGCTCATTGCGCGCACTGCTCGCCACACACACTTCTCAATGCGCACACTGCTCGCCACGCACACTTCTCAATGCGCATACTGCTCGCCGCACACACTGCTCATCACACACACTGCTCGCCACACACACTGCTCAATGCACGCACTGCTCGCCACACACTCTGCTCGCCACACACACTGCTCATTGCGCGCACTGCTCGCCACACACACTGCTCATTGCGCGCACTGCTCGCCACACACACTGCTCATCACACGCACTGCTCGCCACACACACTGCTCAATATTCGCACTGCTCACCACACACACTGCTCCCCACACGCACTGCTCCCCACACGCACTGCTCCCCACACGCACTGCTCGCCACACGCACTGCTCGCCACCCGCACTGCTCGCCACCCGCACTGCTCGCCACCCACACTGCTCGCCACCCGCACTGCTCGCCACCCACACTGCTCAATGCGCGCACTGCTCGCCACACACACTTCTCAATGCACACACTGCTCGCCACACACACTGCTCAACATGCACACTGCTCGCCACACACACTGCTCATTGCGCGCACTGCTCGCCACGCACACTGCTCATCACACGCACTGCTCGCCACACACACTGCTCAATGCACGCACTGCTCGCCACACACACTGCTCAATGCACGCACTGCTCACCACACACACTGCTCAATGCACGCACTGCTCGCCACACACACTGCTCGCTACACACACTGCTCGCCACCCGCACTGCTCGCCACCCGCACTGCTCGCCACCCACATTGCTCATTCCGCGCACTGCTCAACGTGCACACTGCTCGCCACACACACTGCTCATTGCACGCACTGCTCCCCATGCACACTGCTCAATGTACGCACTGCTCGCAACACACACTGCTCAATATTCGCACTGCTCGCCACACGCACTGCTCGCCACACACTGCTTAATGTGTGCGTTGTTTGCCACACACACTGCTCAAAGTGCGCACTGCTCGCCACACACACTGCTCAGTGCACGCACTGCTCGCCACACACACTGCTCGCCACACACTGCTCAATGTGCACACTGCTCGCCACACACACTGCTCAGTGCGTGCACTGCTCACCACACACACTGCTCATTGCGCGCACTGCTCAACGTGCACACTGCTCGCCACACGCACTGCTCAACGTGCACACTGCTCGCCACACACACTGCTCAGTGCGTGCACTGCTCACCACACACACTGCTCATTGCGCGCACTGCTCAACGTGCACACTGCTCGCCACACGCACTGCTCATTGCGCAAACTGCTCGCCCCACACACTGCTCATTGCACAAACTGCTCGCCCCATACACTGCTCATTGCGCAAACTGCTCACCACACACACTGCTCAATGCATGAACTGCTCGCCACACACACTGCTCAGTGCACGCACTGCTCGCCACCCACACTGCTCGCCACACACACTGCTCAATGTGTGCACTGCTCGCCACACACACTGCTCAGTGCGTGCACTGCTCACCACACACACTGCTCATTGCGCGCACTGCTCAACGTGCACACTGCTCGCCACACGCACTGCTCATTGCGCACACTGCTCATTGCGCAAACTGCTCGCCACATGCACTGCTCGCCACATGCACTGCTAGCCACCCACACTGCTCGCCACACACACTGCTCAATGTGCACACTGCTCGCCACACATAATGCTCACCACACACACTGCTCAGTGTGTTCACTGCTCACCACACACACTGCTCACAACACAGACTGCTCAGTGTGTTCACTGCTCGCCACACACACTGCTCAATGTGTGCACTGCACGCCACACACACTTCTCAATGCGCACACTGCTCATTGTGCGCACTGCTCAACCTGCGCACTGCTTGCCACACACACTGCTCATTGCGCGCACTGCTCGCCACACACACTGCTCAATGCACGCACTGCTCGCCACACACACTGTTCGCCACACGCACCGCTCGCCACACACACTGCTCAGTGCGTGCAGTGATCGCCACACACACTGCTCCTTGCACGCACTGCTTGCCACACACACTGCTCAATGTGCACACTGCTCGCCACACACACTGCTCAATGTGCACACTGCTCGCCACACACACTGCTCAGTGCGTGCAGTGATCGCCACACACACTGCTCCTTGCACGCACTGCTCGCCACACACACTACTCAATATTCGCACTGCTCGCCACATGCACTGCTCGCCACATGCACTGCTCGCCACATGCACTGCTCGCCACCCACACTGCTTGCCACATGCACTGCTCGCCACCCACACTGCTCAATGCGCGCACTGCTCGCCACACACACTGCTCGCCACCCACACTGCTCAATGCGCGCACTGCTCGCCACACACACTTCTCAATGCACGCACTGCTCACCACACACACTGCTCAATGCACGCACTGCTCGCCACACACACTGCTCAGTGCGTGCAGTGATCGACACACACACTGCTTCTTGCACGCACTGCTCACCACACACACTACTCAATATTCGCACTGCTCGCTACACACACTGCTCATTGTGCGCACTGTTCGCCACACACACTGCTCATCACACGCACTGCTCGCTACACACACTGCTCAATATTCGCACTGCTCGCCACACACACTGCTCAATGTACACACTGCTCGCCACACACACTGCTCAGTGCGTGCAGTGATCGCCACACACACTGCACCTTGCACGCACTGCTCACCACACACACTACTCAATATTCGCACTGCTCGCCACACATACTGCTCGCCACACACACTGCTCGCCACACACACTGCTCAATGTGCACACTGCTCGCCACTCACACTGCTCAGTGCGTGCAGTGATCGCCACACACACTGCTCCTTGCACGCACTGCTCACCACACACACTGCTCGCCACACACACTGCTCGCGACACGCACTGCTCGCCACACGCACTGCTCGCCACCCGCACTGCTCGCCACCCGCACTGCTCGCCACCCACACTGCTCGCCACATGCACTGCTCGCCACCCACACTGCTTGCCACATGCACTGCTCATTGCGCGCACTGTTCGCCACACACACTTCTCAATGCGCACACTGCTCGCCACGCACACTTCTCAATGCGCATACTGCTCGCCACACACATTGCTCAATGCACGCACTGCTCGCCACACACACTTCTCAATGCGCACACTGCTCGCCACACACACTGCTCAACATGCACACTGCTCGCCACACACACTGCTCATTGCGCGCACTGCTCGCCACGCACACTGCTCATCACACGCACTGCTCGCCACACACACCGCTCAATGCACGCACTGCTCGCCACACACACTGCTCAATGCACGCACTGCTCACCACACACACTGCTCAATGCACGCACTGCTCGCCACACACACTGCTCGCCACCCGCACTGCTCGCCACCCGCACTGCTCGCCACCCACATTGCTCATTCCGTGCACTGCTCAACGTGCACACTGCTCGCCACACACACTGCTCATTGCACGCACTGCTCCCCATGCACACTGCTCAATGCACGCACTGCTCGCAACACACACTGCTCAATATTCGCACTGCTCGCCACACGCACTGCTCGCCACACTGTGTGCGTTGCTTGCCACACACACTGCTCAAAGTGTGCACTGCTCACCACACGCACTGCTCAATGCATGAACTGCTCGCCCCACACACTGCTCAGTGCACGCACTGCTCGCCACCCACACTGCTCGCCACACACACTGCTCAATGTGCACACTGCTCGCCACACACACTGCTCAGTGCGTGCACTGCTCACCACACACACTGCTCATTGCGCGCACTGCTCAATGAGCACACTGCTCGCCACACGCACTGCTCATTGCGCAAACTGCTCGCCCACACACTGCTCATTGCGCAAACTGCTCACCACACACTCTGCTCAATACATGCACTGCTCGCCACACACACTGCTCAATGTACACACTGCTCGCCACACACACTGCTCAGTGTGTGCAGTGATCGCCACACACACTGCTCCTTGCACGCACTGCTCACCACACACACTACTCAATATTCGCACTGCTCGCCACCCGCACTGCTCGCCACCCGCACTGCTCGCCACCCGCACTGCTCGCCACCCGCACTGCTCGCCACCCACACTGCTCGCCACCCACACTGCTCGCCACATGCACTGCTCGCCACCCACACTGCTTGCCACATACACTGCTCATTGCGCGCACTGCTCGCCACACACACTTCTCAATGCGCACACTGCTCGCCACGCACACTTCTCAATGCGCACACTGCTCGCCACACACACTGCTCATCACACGCACTGCTCGCCACACACACTGCTCAATGCACGCACTGCTCGCCACACGCTCTGCTCGCCACACACACTGCTCATTGCGCGCACTGCTCAACCTGCACACAGCTCGCCACACACACTGCTCATTGCGCGCACTGCTCGCCACACACACTGCTCATCACACGCACTGCTCGCCACACACACTGCTCAATATTCGCACTGCTCGCCACACACACTGCTCAATGTGCGCACTGCTCGCCACACACACTGCTCAGTGCGTGCAGTGATTGCCACACACACTGCTCCTTGCACGCACTGCTCACCACACACAGTACTCAATATTCGCATTGCTCACCACACAAACTGCTCGCCACACGCACTGCTCGCCACACGCACTGCTCGCCACCCGCACTGCTCGCCACCCGCACTGCTCGCCACCCACACTGCTTGCCACATGCACTGCTCGCCACCCACACTGCTCAATGCGCGCACTGCTCGCCACACACACTTCTCAAAGCGCACACTGCTCGCCACACACACTGCTCAACCTGCACACTGCTCGCCACACACACTGCTCATTGCGCGCACTGCTCGCCACGCACACTGCTCATCACACGCACTGCTCGCCACACACACTGCTCAATGCACGCACTGCTCGCCACACACACTGCTCGCCACACGCACTGCTCGCCACACGCACTGCTCGCCACCCGCACTGCTCGCCACCCGCACTGCTCGCCACCCACACTGCTTGCCACATGCACTGCTCGCCACCCACACTGCTCAATGCGCGCACTGCTCGCCACACACACTTCTCAATGCGCACACTGCTCGCCACACACACTGCTCAACCTGCACACTGCTCGCCACACACACTGCTCATTGCGCGCACTGCTCGCCATGCACACTGCTCATCACATGCACTGCTCGCCACACACACTGCTCAATGCACGCACTGCTCGCCACACACACTGCTCAATGCACGCACTGCTCGCCACACACACTGCTCAATGCACGCACTGCTCGCCACACACACTGCTCGCCACCCGCACTGCTCAATATTGGCACTGCTCGCCACACGCACTGCTCGCCACACACACTGCTCGCCACACACATTGCTCGCCACCCGCACTGCTCGCCACACACACTGCTCAATATTGGCACTGCTCGCCACCCGCACTGCTCGCCACACACACTGCTCAATATTGGCACTGCTCGCCACCCGCACTGCTCGCCACCCTCACTGCTCGCCACCCTCACTGCTCGCCACCCGCACTGCTCGCCACACGCACTGCTCGCCACACGCACTGCTCGCCACACGCACTGCTCGCCACACGCACTGCTCGCCACACACACTGCTCAATATTGGCACTGCTCACCACCCGCACTGCTCGCCACCCGCACTGCTCGCCACCCGCACTGCTCGCCACACGCACTGCTCGCCACACGCACTGCTCGCCACACGCACTGCTCGCCACACACACTGCTCAATATTGGCACTGCTCACCACCCGCACTGCTCGCCACCTGCACTGCTCGCCACCCGCACTGCTCGCCACACACACTGCTCAATATTGGCACTGCTCGCCACACACACTGCTCGCCACACACACTGCTCGCCACCCGCACTGCTCGCCACACACACTGCTCAATATTGGCGCTGCTCGCCACACACACTGCTCGCCACACACACTGCTCGCCACACACACTGCTCAATATTGGCACTGCTCGCCACCCGCACTGCTCGCCACACACACTGCTCGCCACACACACTGCTCAATATTGGCACTGCTCGCCACCCGCACTGCTCGCCACACACACTGCTCGCCACCCGCACTGCTCGCCACACACACTGCTCAATATTGGCACTGCTCGCCACCCGCACTGCTCGCCACACACACTGCTCACTATTGGCACTGCTCGCCACCCGCACTGCTCGCCACCCGCACTGCTCGCCACCCGCACTGCTCGCCACACACACTGCTTCCACACACACTGCTCAATATTGGCACTGCTCGCCACCCACACTGCTCGCCACCCACACTGCTCGCCACACACACTGCTTGCCACATGCACTGCTCGCCACCCACACTGCTCAATGCGCGCACTGCTCGCCACACACACTGCTCGTCACCCGCACTGCTCGTCACCCGCACTGCTCGCCACAAGCACTGCTCGCCACAAGCACTGCTCGCCACCCGCACTGCTCGCCACACGTACTGCTCCGCACACACACTGCTCAATATTGGCACTGCTCACCACCCGCACTGCTCGCCACCCGCACTGCTCGCCACACGCACTGCTCGCCACCCGCACTGCTCGCCACACACACTGCTCAATATTGGCACTGCTCGCCACACCCACTGCTCGCCACCCGCACCGCTCGCCACACACACTGCTCAATATTGGCACTGCTCGCCACACACACTGCTAGCCACACGCACTGCTCCCCACCCGCACTGCTCGCCACCCGCACTGCTTGCCACCCGCACTGCTCGCCACACACACTGCTCAATATTGGCACTGCTCGCCACACACACTGCTCGCCACACACACTGCTCGCCACCCGCACTGCTCGCCACACACACTGCTCGCCACACACACTGCTCAATATTGGCACTGCTCGCCACCCGCACTGCTCGCCACACACACTGCTCAATATTGGCACTGCTCGCCACCCGCACTGCTCGCCACCCGCACTGCTCACCACCCGCACTGCTCGCCACACACACTGCTCGCCACACACACTGCTCAATATTGGCACTGCTCGCCACACGCACTGCTCGCCACACACACTGCTCGCCACCCGCACTGCTAGCCACCCGCACTGCTCGCCACACACACTGCTCAATATTCGCACTGCTCGCCACACACACTGCTCGCCACCCGCACTGCTCGCCACAAGCACTGCTCGCCACACGCACTGCTCAATGCATGCACTGCTCGCCACACACATGGGTCAATGCACGCACTGCTCACCACACGCACTGCTCGCCACACGCACTGCTCGCCACACGCACTGCTCGCCACACGCACTGCTCGCCACCCACACGGCTCGCCACATGCACTGCTCGCCACACACACTGCTTGCCACATGCACTGCTCATTGCGCGCACTGCTCGCCACACACACTTCTCAATGCGCACACTGCTCGCCACGCACACTTCTCAATGCGCATACTGCTCGCCACACACACTGCTCGCCACACGCACTGCTCGCCACACGCACTGATCGCCACCCACACTGCTTGCCACCCACACTGCTCGCCACATGCACTGCTCATTGCGCGCACTGCTCGCCACACACACTTCTCAATGCGCACACTGCTCGCCACGCACACTTCTCAATGCGCATACTGCTCGCCGCACACACTGCTCATCACACACACTGCTCGCCACACACACTGCTCAATGCACGCACTGCTCGCCACACACTCTGCTCGCCACACACACTGCTCATTGCGCGCACTGCTCGCCACACACACTGCTCATTGCGCGCACTGCTCGCCACACACACTGCTCATCACACGCACTGCTCGCCACACACACTGCTCAATATTCGCACTGCTCACCACACACACTGCTCCCCACACGCACTGCTCCCCACACGCACTGCTCCCCACACGCACTGCTCGCCACACGCACTGCTCGCCACCCGCACTGCTCGCCACCCGCACTGCTCGCCACCCACACTGCTCGCCACCCGCACTGCTCGCCACCCACACTGCTCAATGCGCGCACTGCTCGCCACACACACTTCTCAATGCACACACTGCTCGCCACACACACTGCTCAACATGCACACTGCTCGCCACACACACTGCTCATTGCGCGCACTGCTCGCCACGCACACTGCTCATCACACGCACTGCTCGCCACACACACTGCTCAATGCACGCACTGCTCGCCACACACACTGCTCAATGCACGCACTGCTCACCACACACACTGCTCAATGCACGCACTGCTCGCCACACACACTGCTCGCTACACACACTGCTCGCCACCCGCACTGCTCGCCACCCGCACTGCTCGCCACCCACATTGCTCATTCCGCGCACTGCTCAACGTGCACACTGCTCGCCACACACACTGCTCATTGCACGCACTGCTCCCCATGCACACTGCTCAATGTACGCACTGCTCGCAACACACACTGCTCAATATTCGCACTGCTCGCCACACGCACTGCTCGCCACACACTGCTTAATGTGTGCGTTGTTTGCCACACACACTGCTCAAAGTGCGCACTGCTCGCCACACACACTGCTCAGTGCACGCACTGCTCGCCACACACACTGCTCGCCACACACTGCTCAATGTGCACACTGCTCGCCACACACACTGCTCAGTGCGTGCACTGCTCACCACACACACTGCTCATTGCGCGCACTGCTCAACGTGCACACTGCTCGCCACACGCACTGCTCAACGTGCACACTGCTCGCCACACACACTGCTCAGTGCGTGCACTGCTCACCACACACACTGCTCATTGCGCGCACTGCTCAACGTGCACACTGCTCGCCACACGCACTGCTCATTGCGCAAACTGCTCGCCCCACACACTGCTCATTGCACAAACTGCTCGCCCCATACACTGCTCATTGCGCAAACTGCTCACCACACACACTGCTCAATGCATGAACTGCTCGCCACACACACTGCTCAGTGCACGCACTGCTCGCCACCCACACTGCTCGCCACACACACTGCTCAATGTGTGCACTGCTCGCCACACACACTGCTCAGTGCGTGCACTGCTCACCACACACACTGCTCATTGCGCGCACTGCTCAACGTGCACACTGCTCGCCACACGCACTGCTCATTGCGCACACTGCTCATTGCGCAAACTGCTCGCCACATGCACTGCTCGCCACATGCACTGCTAGCCACCCACACTGCTCGCCACACACACTGCTCAATGTGCACACTGCTCGCCACACATAATGCTCACCACACACACTGCTCAGTGTGTTCACTGCTCACCACACACACTGCTCACAACACAGACTGCTCAGTGTGTTCACTGCTCGCCACACACACTGCTCAATGTGTGCACTGCACGCCACACACACTTCTCAATGCGCACACTGCTCATTGTGCGCACTGCTCAACCTGCGCACTGCTTGCCACACACACTGCTCATTGCGCGCACTGCTCGCCACACACACTGCTCAATGCACGCACTGCTCGCCACACACACTGTTCGCCACACGCACCGCTCGCCACACACACTGCTCAGTGCGTGCAGTGATCGCCACACACACTGCTCCTTGCACGCACTGCTTGCCACACACACTGCTCAATGTGCACACTGCTCGCCACACACACTGCTCAATGTGCACACTGCTCGCCACACACACTGCTCAGTGCGTGCAGTGATCGCCACACACACTGCTCCTTGCACGCACTGCTCGCCACACACACTACTCAATATTCGCACTGCTCGCCACATGCACTGCTCGCCACATGCACTGCTCGCCACATGCACTGCTCGCCACCCACACTGCTTGCCACATGCACTGCTCGCCACCCACACTGCTCAATGCGCGCACTGCTCGCCACACACACTGCTCGCCACCCACACTGCTCAATGCGCGCACTGCTCGCCACACACACTTCTCAATGCACGCACTGCTCACCACACACACTGCTCAATGCACGCACTGCTCGCCACACACACTGCTCAGTGCGTGCAGTGATCGACACACACACTGCTTCTTGCACGCACTGCTCACCACACACACTACTCAATATTCGCACTGCTCGCTACACACACTGCTCATTGTGCGCACTGTTCGCCACACACACTGCTCATCACACGCACTGCTCGCTACACACACTGCTCAATATTCGCACTGCTCGCCACACACACTGCTCAATGTACACACTGCTCGCCACACACACTGCTCAGTGCGTGCAGTGATCGCCACACACACTGCACCTTGCACGCACTGCTCACCACACACACTACTCAATATTCGCACTGCTCGCCACACATACTGCTCGCCACACACACTGCTCGCCACACACACTGCTCAATGTGCACACTGCTCGCCACTCACACTGCTCAGTGCGTGCAGTGATCGCCACACACACTGCTCCTTGCACGCACTGCTCACCACACACACTGCTCGCCACACACACTGCTCGCGACACGCACTGCTCGCCACACGCACTGCTCGCCACCCGCACTGCTCGCCACCCGCACTGCTCGCCACCCACACTGCTCGCCACATGCACTGCTCGCCACCCACACTGCTTGCCACATGCACTGCTCATTGCGCGCACTGTTCGCCACACACACTTCTCAATGCGCACACTGCTCGCCACGCACACTTCTCAATGCGCATACTGCTCGCCACACACATTGCTCAATGCACGCACTGCTCGCCACACACACTTCTCAATGCGCACACTGCTCGCCACACACACTGCTCAACATGCACACTGCTCGCCACACACACTGCTCATTGCGCGCACTGCTCGCCACGCACACTGCTCATCACACGCACTGCTCGCCACACACACCGCTCAATGCACGCACTGCTCGCCACACACACTGCTCAATGCACGCACTGCTCACCACACACACTGCTCAATGCACGCACTGCTCGCCACACACACTGCTCGCCACCCGCACTGCTCGCCACCCGCACTGCTCGCCACCCACATTGCTCATTCCGTGCACTGCTCAACGTGCACACTGCTCGCCACACACACTGCTCATTGCACGCACTGCTCCCCATGCACACTGCTCAATGCACGCACTGCTCGCAACACACACTGCTCAATATTCGCACTGCTCGCCACACGCACTGCTCGCCACACTGTGTGCGTTGCTTGCCACACACACTGCTCAAAGTGTGCACTGCTCACCACACGCACTGCTCAATGCATGAACTGCTCGCCCCACACACTGCTCAGTGCACGCACTGCTCGCCACCCACACTGCTCGCCACACACACTGCTCAATGTGCACACTGCTCGCCACACACACTGCTCAGTGCGTGCACTGCTCACCACACACACTGCTCATTGCGCGCACTGCTCAATGAGCACACTGCTCGCCACACGCACTGCTCATTGCGCAAACTGCTCGCCCACACACTGCTCATTGCGCAAACTGCTCACCACACACTCTGCTCAATACATGCACTGCTCGCCACACACACTGCTCAATGTACACACTGCTCGCCACACACACTGCTCAGTGTGTGCAGTGATCGCCACACACACTGCTCCTTGCACGCACTGCTCACCACACACACTACTCAATATTCGCACTGCTCGCCACCCGCACTGCTCGCCACCCGCACTGCTCGCCACCCGCACTGCTCGCCACCCGCACTGCTCGCCACCCACACTGCTCGCCACCCACACTGCTCGCCACATGCACTGCTCGCCACCCACACTGCTTGCCACATACACTGCTCATTGCGCGCACTGCTCGCCACACACACTTCTCAATGCGCACACTGCTCGCCACGCACACTTCTCAATGCGCACACTGCTCGCCACACACACTGCTCATCACACGCACTGCTCGCCACACACACTGCTCAATGCACGCACTGCTCGCCACACGCTCTGCTCGCCACACACACTGCTCATTGCGCGCACTGCTCAACCTGCACACAGCTCGCCACACACACTGCTCATTGCGCGCACTGCTCGCCACACACACTGCTCATCACACGCACTGCTCGCCACACACACTGCTCAATATTCGCACTGCTCGCCACACACACTGCTCAATGTGCGCACTGCTCGCCACACACACTGCTCAGTGCGTGCAGTGATTGCCACACACACTGCTCCTTGCACGCACTGCTCACCACACACAGTACTCAATATTCGCATTGCTCACCACACAAACTGCTCGCCACACGCACTGCTCGCCACACGCACTGCTCGCCACCCGCACTGCTCGCCACCCGCACTGCTCGCCACCCACACTGCTTGCCACATGCACTGCTCGCCACCCACACTGCTCAATGCGCGCACTGC
The DNA here is from genome assembly GCF_964194155.1 of Cetorhinus maximus. Classification (NCBI taxonomy): domain Eukaryota; kingdom Metazoa; phylum Chordata; class Chondrichthyes; order Lamniformes; family Cetorhinidae; genus Cetorhinus; species Cetorhinus maximus. The sequence goes on from NW_027596150.1 coordinate 41,518, forward strand.
TCGCCACACACACTTCTCAAAGCGCACACTGCTCGCCACACACACTGCTCAACCTGCACACTGCTCGCCACACACACTGCTCATTGCGCGCACTGCTCGCCACGCACACTGCTCATCACACGCACTGCTCGCCACACACACTGCTCAATGCACGCACTGCTCGCCACACACACTGCTCGCCACACGCACTGCTCGCCACACGCACTGCTCGCCACCCGCACTGCTCGCCACCCGCACTGCTCGCCACCCACACTGCTTGCCACATGCACTGCTCGCCACCCACACTGCTCAATGCGCGCACTGCTCGCCACACACACTTCTCAATGCGCACACTGCTCGCCACACACACTGCTCAACCTGCACACTGCTCGCCACACACACTGCTCATTGCGCGCACTGCTCGCCATGCACACTGCTCATCACATGCACTGCTCGCCACACACACTGCTCAATGCACGCACTGCTCGCCACACACACTGCTCAATGCACGCACTGCTCGCCACACACACTGCTCAATGCACGCACTGCTCGCCACACACACTGCTCGCCACCCGCACTGCTCAATATTGGCACTGCTCGCCACACGCACTGCTCGCCACACACACTGCTCGCCACACACATTGCTCGCCACCCGCACTGCTCGCCACACACACTGCTCAATATTGGCACTGCTCGCCACCCGCACTGCTCGCCACACACACTGCTCAATATTGGCACTGCTCGCCACCCGCACTGCTCGCCACCCTCACTGCTCGCCACCCTCACTGCTCGCCACCCGCACTGCTCGCCACACGCACTGCTCGCCACACGCACTGCTCGCCACACGCACTGCTCGCCACACGCACTGCTCGCCACACACACTGCTCAATATTGGCACTGCTCACCACCCGCACTGCTCGCCACCCGCACTGCTCGCCACCCGCACTGCTCGCCACACGCACTGCTCGCCACACGCACTGCTCGCCACACGCACTGCTCGCCACACACACTGCTCAATATTGGCACTGCTCACCACCCGCACTGCTCGCCACCTGCACTGCTCGCCACCCGCACTGCTCGCCACACACACTGCTCAATATTGGCACTGCTCGCCACACACACTGCTCGCCACACACACTGCTCGCCACCCGCACTGCTCGCCACACACACTGCTCAATATTGGCGCTGCTCGCCACACACACTGCTCGCCACACACACTGCTCGCCACACACACTGCTCAATATTGGCACTGCTCGCCACCCGCACTGCTCGCCACACACACTGCTCGCCACACACACTGCTCAATATTGGCACTGCTCGCCACCCGCACTGCTCGCCACACACACTGCTCGCCACCCGCACTGCTCGCCACACACACTGCTCAATATTGGCACTGCTCGCCACCCGCACTGCTCGCCACACACACTGCTCACTATTGGCACTGCTCGCCACCCGCACTGCTCGCCACCCGCACTGCTCGCCACCCGCACTGCTCGCCACACACACTGCTTCCACACACACTGCTCAATATTGGCACTGCTCGCCACCCACACTGCTCGCCACCCACACTGCTCGCCACACACACTGCTTGCCACATGCACTGCTCGCCACCCACACTGCTCAATGCGCGCACTGCTCGCCACACACACTGCTCGTCACCCGCACTGCTCGTCACCCGCACTGCTCGCCACAAGCACTGCTCGCCACAAGCACTGCTCGCCACCCGCACTGCTCGCCACACGTACTGCTCCGCACACACACTGCTCAATATTGGCACTGCTCACCACCCGCACTGCTCGCCACCCGCACTGCTCGCCACACGCACTGCTCGCCACCCGCACTGCTCGCCACACACACTGCTCAATATTGGCACTGCTCGCCACACCCACTGCTCGCCACCCGCACCGCTCGCCACACACACTGCTCAATATTGGCACTGCTCGCCACACACACTGCTAGCCACACGCACTGCTCCCCACCCGCACTGCTCGCCACCCGCACTGCTTGCCACCCGCACTGCTCGCCACACACACTGCTCAATATTGGCACTGCTCGCCACACACACTGCTCGCCACACACACTGCTCGCCACCCGCACTGCTCGCCACACACACTGCTCGCCACACACACTGCTCAATATTGGCACTGCTCGCCACCCGCACTGCTCGCCACACACACTGCTCAATATTGGCACTGCTCGCCACCCGCACTGCTCGCCACCCGCACTGCTCACCACCCGCACTGCTCGCCACACACACTGCTCGCCACACACACTGCTCAATATTGGCACTGCTCGCCACACGCACTGCTCGCCACACACACTGCTCGCCACCCGCACTGCTAGCCACCCGCACTGCTCGCCACACACACTGCTCAATATTCGCACTGCTCGCCACACACACTGCTCGCCACCCGCACTGCTCGCCACAAGCACTGCTCGCCACACGCACTGCTCAATGCATGCACTGCTCGCCACACACATGGGTCAATGCACGCACTGCTCCCCATACACGCTGCTCGCCACACATACTGCTCACAACACACCCTGCTCAATGTGCCCACTGCTCGCCACACACACTGCTCATTGCGCGCACTGCTCGTCACACACACTGCTCAGTGCAGGCAATGCTTGCCACACACACTGCTCGCCACACACGCTGCTCAATGCAGGCAATGCTCGCCCCACACACTGCTCGCCCCACACACTGCTCGCCACACACTGCTCAATGCGCGCACTGCTCGCCACACGCACTGTTCATTGCGCGCACTGCTCGCCACACTGCTCAATTTGCACACTGCTCACCACACACGCTGCTCACCACATGCACTGCCCCCACCACCCACACTGCGCGCCACCCGCACTGCTCGCCAGAAGCACTGCTCGCCACCCACATTGCTCACCACACACACTGCTCAATGCGCACACTGCTCGTCACACGCACTGTTCATTGCGCGCACTGCTCGCCACACACTGCTCGATTTGTGCCCTGCTCGCCACATGCGCTGCTCGCCACATGCACTGCCCCCACCACCCACACTGCTCGCCACCCACACTGCTCACCACCCACACTGCATGCCACCCACACTGCTCGCCACCCACGCTGCTCGCCACCCACGCTGCTCGCCACCCACACTGCTCGCCAGAAGCACTGCTCGCCACCCGCACTGCTTGCCAGAAGCACTGCTTGACACACACACTGCTCAGTGCGCGCACTGCTCGCCACACATACTACTCAATGCACGCACTGCTTGCCACACACACTGCTCATTGCGCGCACAGCTCAACGTGCACACTGCTCGCCACACACACTGCTCATTGCGCGCACTGCTCAACATGCACACTGCTCGCCACACACACTGCTCATTGCGCACACTGCTCAATGTGCACACTGCTCGCCACACACACTGCTCAGTGCGTGCAGTGATCGCCACACACACTGCTCGTTTCACACACTGCTCATTGCGCAAACTGCTCACCACACACACTGTCCAGTTCGTGCAGTGCTCGCCACACACACTGCTCCTTGCGCACACTGCTCGCCACCCGCACTGCTCGCCACCCGCACTGCTCGCGCCAGGCACTGCTCAATTCACGCACTGCTCGCCACACACACTGCTTAATAATCGCACTTCTCTCCACACGCACTGCTCGCCACACACTGCTCAATACGCACACTGCTCGTCACACACACTGCGCAATGCGCGCACTATTCGCTATACGCACTGCCCGTCACATGCATTGCTCGCCATACGCGTTGCTCGCCACACACACTGGTCATTGCGCCAACTGCTCGCCACACACACTGCTCAATGCACACACTGCTCTCCACACGCACTGCTCATTGCGCACACTGCTCATTGCGCAAACTGCTCGCCACACACACTGCTCAATGCGCACACTGTTCGCCACACACACTGCTCGGTGCATGCAGTGCTCGCCACACACACTGCTCCTTGCGCACACTGCTCACCACACACACTGCTCCTTGCGCACACTGCTCGCCACACACGCTGCTCCATGCGCGCACTGCTCGCCACACACACTGCTCCTTGCGCACATTGCTCGCCACACACACTGCTCCATGCACGCACTGCTCGCCACACACACTGCTCCTTGCGCGCACTGCTCATTGCGCAAACCGCTCACCACACACACTGCTCAGTGCGTGCAGTGCTCGCCATACACACTGCTCAATGCACGCACTGCTCATTGCGCACACTGCTCATTGCGCAAACTGCTCGCCACACACACTGCTCAATGTGCACACTGTTCGCCACACACACAGCTCCTTGCGCACACTGCTCGCCACACACGCTGCTCCATGCGCGCACTGCTCGCCACACACACTGCTCCTTGCGCACACTGCTCGCCACACACGCTGCTCCATGCACGCACTGCTCGCCACACACACTGCTCCTTGCACGCACTGCTCGCCACACACATTGCTCGCCACACGGCTCAATTTGCGCACTGCTCACCACATACACTGCCCCCAACACCCACACTGCTCACCACCCACACTGCTCGGCACCTACACTGCTCGCCAGATGCACTGCTTGCCACACACACTGCTCAATGCACGCACTGCTTGCCACACACACTGCTCAATGCGCACACTGCTCGCCACACACACTGCTCATTGCTCGCACTGCTCAAGGTGCACACTGCTCGCCACACACACTGCTCATTGCGCGCACTGCTCCCCACACACACTGCTCAATGTGCACACTGCTCCCCACACACACTGCTCGCCACACGCACTGCTCGCCACACACTGCTTAATGTGTGTATTGCTCGCCACACACAATGCTCAAAGTGTGCACTGCTCACCACACGCACTGCTCATTGCGCACACTGCATGCCACACACACTGCTCATTGCGCGCACTGCTCGCTACACACACTGCTCATTGCGCGCACTGCTCGCCACGCACACTGCTCAACGTGCATACTGCTTGCCACACACACTGCTCAATGCACGCACTGCTCGCCACACACACTGCTCAATATTCGCACTGCTCGCCACACGCACTGCTCGCCACCCACACTGCTCGCCACCCACACTGCTCGCTACCCATATTGCCCGCCACATGCACTGCTCGCCACACACTGCTCAGTGCACGCACTGCTCGCCACACACACTGCTCGCCACACACTGCTCAGTGCACGCACTGCTCGCCACCCACACTGCTCGCCACCCACACTGCTCGCCACACACACTGCTCGCCACACACACTGCTCAGTGCGCGCACTGCTCGCCACACACACTGCTCATTGCACGCACTGCTCAACGTGCACACTTCTCGCCACACACACTGTTCATTACGCGCACTGCTCACCACACACACTGCTCAATGCACGCACTGCTCGCCACACACACTGCTCAATGCACGCACTGCTCGCCACACACACTGCTCGCCACCCGCACTGCTCCCCACCCGCACTGCTCGCCACCCGCACTGCTCCCCACCCGCACTGCTCGCCACCCGCACTGCTCCCCACCCGCACTGCTCGCCACACGCACTGCTCGCCACACACACTGCTCAATATTGGCACTGCTCGCCACCCTCACTGCTCGCCACCCGCACTGCTCGCCACACGCACTGCTCGCCACACGCACTGCTCGCCACACGCACTGCTCGCCACACGCACTGCTCGCCACACACACTGCTCAATATTGGCACTGCTCACCACACACACTGCTCGCCACACACACTGCTCGCCACACACACTGCTCGCCACCCGCACTGCTCGCCACCCGCACTGCTCGCCACACACACTGCTCGCCACACACACTGCTCAATATTGGCACTGCTCGCCACCCGCACTGCTCGCCACACACACTGCTCGCCACCCGCACTGCTCGCCACACACACTGCTCAATATTGGCACTGCTCGCCACCCGCACTGCTCGCCACACACACTGCTCGCCACACACACTGCTCGCCACCCGCACTGCTCGCCACACACACTGCTCACTATTGGCACTGCTCGCCACCCGCACTGCTCGCCACACGCACTGCTCGCCACCCGCACTGCTCGCCACACACACTGCTCAATATTGGCACTGCTCGCCACCCGCACTGCTCGCCACACACACTGCTCAATATTGGCACTGCTCGCCACCCGCACTGCTCGCCACACACACTGCTCGCCACACACACTGCTCGCCACCCGCACTGCTCGCCACACACACTGCTCACTATTGGCACTGCTCGCCACCCGCACTGCTCGCCACACGCACTGCTCGCCACCCGCACTGCTCGCCACACACACTGCTCAATATTGGCACTGCTCGCCACCCGCACTGCTCGCCACGCGCACTGCTCGCCACGCGCACTGCTCAATGCACGCACTGCTCAATATTGGCACTGCTCGCCACACACACTGCTCAATATTGGCACTGCTCGCCACCCGCACTGCTCGCCACCCGCACTGCTCGCCACGCGCACTGCTCGCCACGCGCACTGCTCAATGCACGCACTGCTTGCAACACACACGGGTCAATGCACGCACTGCTCCCCATACACGCTGCTCGCCACACATACTGCTCACAACACACCCTGCTCAATGTGCGCACTGCTTGCTACACACAATGCTCAACGTGCCCACTGCTCGCCACACACACTGCTCATTGCGCGCACTGCTTGCCACACACACTGCTCATTGCGCGCACTGCTTGCCACACACACTGCTCAGTGCAGGCAATGCTTGCCACACACACTGCTCGCCACACACGCTGCTCAATGCAGGCAATGCTCGCCCCACACACTGCTCGCCCCACACACTGCTCGCCACACACACTGCTCAATGCGCGCACTGCTCGCCACACGCACTGTTCATTGCGCGCACTGCTCGCCACACGCGCTGCACGCCACATGCACTGCCCCCAGCACCCACACTGCTCGCCACCCACACTGCTCGCCAGAAGCACTGCTCGACACACACACTGCTCAGTGCGCGCACTGTTCGCCACACATGCTACTCAATGCACGCGCTGCTTGCGACACACAGTGCTCAATGCGCACACTGCTCGCCACACACACACTGCTCATTGCACACACTGCTCGACACACACACTGCTCATTGCGCGCACTGCTCCCCACACGCACTGCTCGCCACACGCACTGCTCGCCACACGCACTGCTCGCCACACGCACTTCTCAATGCGCGCACTGCTGGCCATGCACACTGTTCACCACACACACTGCTCACCACACACACTGCTCAATGCACACACTGCTCACCACACGCACTATTCACTGCTTGCCACACACACTGCTCAATTTGCGCACTGCTCGCCACACGCGCTGCTCGCCACCCACACTGCACGCCACACACACTGCTCGCCACCCACACTGCACGCCACCCACACTGCTCGCCAGAAGCACTGCTCGCCACCCACACTGCTCGCCACACACACTGCTCAATGCGCACACTGCTCGCCACACGCACTGTTCATTGCGCGCACTGCTCGCCACACTGCTCAATTTGCGCACTGCTCGCCACACACGCTGCTCGCCACATGCTCCGCCCACACCACCCACACTGCGCGCCACCCACACTGCTCGCCAGAAGCACTGCTCGCCACCCACACTGCTCGCCACACGCACTGCTCAATGCGCACACTGCTCGCCACACGCGCTGTTCATTGCGCGCACTGCTCGCCACACTGCTCAATTTGCGCACTGCTCGCCACACACGCTGCTCGCCACATGCTCCGCCCACACCACCCACACTGCGCGCCACCCACACTGCGCGCCACCCACACTGCTCGCCAGAAGCACTGCTCGCCACCCACACTGCTCACCACACACACTGCTCAATGCGCACACTGCTCGCCACACGCACTGTTCATTGCGCGCACTGCTCGCCACACACTGCTCAATTTGTGCCCTGCTCGCCACATGCGCTGCTCGCCACATGCACTGCCCCCACCACCCACACTGCTCACCACCCACACTGCTCGCCACCCACACTGCTCGCCACCCACACTGCTCGCCACCCACACTGCTCGCCACCCACGCTGCTTGCCACCCACACTGCTCGCCAGAAGCACTGCTTGCCACCCACACTGCTCGCCACCCACACTGCTCGCCACCCCCACTGCTCGCCACCCGCACTGCTCGCCAGAAGCACTGCTCGACACACACACTGCTCAGTGCGCGCACTGCTCGCCACACATATTACTCAATGCACGCACTGCTTGCCACACACATTGCTTAATGCGCACACTGCTCGCCACACATACTACTCAATGCACGCACTGCTTGCCACACACACTGCTCATTGCGCGCACTGCTCAACGTGCACACTGCTCGCCACACACACTGCTCATTGCGCGCACTGCTCAACATGCACACTGCTCGCCACACACACTGCTCATTGCGCGCACTGCTCAATGTGCACACTGCTCGTCACACACACTGCTCAGTGCGTGCAGTGATCGCCACACACACTGCTCGTTTCACGCACTGCTCATTGCGCAAACTGCTCACCACACACACAGTTCAGTGCGTGCAGTGCTCGCCACACACGCTGCTCCTTGCGCACACTGCTCGCCACACACACTGCTCGCCACCCGCACTGCTCGCCACCCGCACTGCTCGCCACCCACACTGCTCCTTGCGCACACTGATCGCCACACACGCTGCTCCATGCGCGCACTGCTCGCCACACACGCTGCTCCTTGCGCGCACTGCTCGCCACACACACTGCTCGTTGCGCACACTGCTCGCCACACACACTGCTCCATGCACGCACTGCTCGCCACACACACTGCTCCTTGCGCGCACTGCTCATTGCGCAAACCGCTCACCACACACACTGCTCAGTGCGTGCAGTGCTCGCCACACACACTGCTCAATGCACGCACTGCTCGCCACACACACTGCTCAATATTCACACTGCTCGCCACACGCACTGCCCGTCACCCACACTGCTCGCTACCCACACTGCTCGCCACCCACACTACTCGCTACCCATATTGCCCGCCACACACACTGCTCAGTGCACGCACTGCTCGCCATACACACTGCTCAATGCGCACACTGCTCGCCACACACACTGTTCATTGCGCGCACTGCTCGCCACACTGCTCAATTTGCGCACTGCTCGCCACATACACTGCCCCCAACACCCACACTGCTCACCACCCACACTGATCGGCACCTACACTGCTCGCCAGAAGCGCTGCTCGACAAAAACACTGCTCAGTGCGTGCACTCCTCCCCACACACACTGCTCAATGTGCACACTGCTCCCCACACACACTGCTCGCCACACGCACTGCTCACCACATGCACTGCTCAATGTGCACACTGCTCGCCACACACACGGCGCTACCACACACACTGCTCAATGCGCACACTGCTCACCACACGCACTGCTCATTGCGCACACTGCATGCCACACACACTGCTCATTGCGCGCACTGCTCGCCGCACACACTGCTCATTGCGCACACTGCATGCCACACACACTGCTCATTGCGCGCACTGCTCGCCGCACACACTGCTCATTGCGCGCACTGCTCGCCACACACACTGCTCAACGTGCATACTGCTCGCCACACACACTGCTCAATGCACGCACTGCTCACCACACACACTGCTCAATATTCGCACTGCTCGCCACACGCACTGCTCGCCACTCACACTGCTCGCCACCCACACTGCTCGCTACCCATATTGCCCGCCACATGCACTGCTCGCCACACACTGCTCAGTGCACGCACTGCTCGCCACTCACACTGCTCGCCACCCACACTGCTCGCTACCCATATTGCCCGCCACATGCACTGCTCGCCACACACTGCTCAGTGCACGCACTGCTCGCCACCCACACTGCTCGCCACACACACTGCTCGCTACCCATATTGCCCGCCACATGCACTGCTCGCCATACACTGCTCAGTGCGCACACTGCTCGCCACACACACTGCTCATTGCGCGCACTGCTCAACGTGCACACTGCTCGCCACACACACTGTTCATTACGCGTACTGCTCCCCACACACACTGCTCAATGCACGCACTGTTCGCCACACGCACTGTTCGCCACACGTACTGTTCGCCACACGCACTGTTCGCCACACGCACTGCTCGCCACCCACACTGCTCGCTACCCAAATTGCTCGCAACATGCGCTGCTCGCCACACACACTGCTCAGGGCCAGCACTGCTCGCCACACACACTGCTCAGGGCCAGCACTGCTCGCCACACAGACTGCTCAATGCATGCACTGTTCGCCACACACACTGCTCAGTGCATGCACTGTTCGCCACACACACTGCTCAATGCATGCACTGTTCGCCACACACACTGCTCAATGTACGCACTGCTCGCCACACATACTGCTCGCAACACACACTGCTCGATGTGCGCACTGCTCGCCACGCACACTGCTCAACGTGCCCACTGCTCGCCACACACACTGCTCATTGCGCGCACTGCTTGCCACACACACTGCTCAGTGCAGGCAATGCTTGCCACACACACTGCTCGCCACACACGCTGCTCAATGCAGGCAATGCTCGCCCCACACACTGCTCGCCCCACACACTGCTCGCCACACACACTGCTCAATGCGCGCACTGCTCGCCACACGCACTGTTCATTGCGCGCACTGCTCGCCACACGCGCTGCACGCCACATGCACTGCCCCCAGCACCCACACTGCTCGCCACCCACACTGCTCGCCAGAAGCACTGCTCGACACACACACTGCTCAGTGCGCGCACTGTTCGCCACACATGCTACTCAATGCACGCGCTGCTTGCGACACACAGTGCTCAATGCGCACACTGCTCGCCACACACACACTGCTCATTGCACACACTGCTCGACACACACACTGCTCATTGCGCGCACTGCTCCCCACACGCACTGCTCGCCACACGCACTGCTCGCCACACGCACTGCTCGCCACACGCACTTCTCAATGCGCGCACTGCTGGCCATGCACACTGTTCACCACACACACTGCTCACCACACACACTGCTCAATGCACACACTGCTCACCACACGCACTATTCACTGCTTGCCACACACACTGCTCAATTTGCGCACTGCTCGCCACACGCGCTGCTCGCCACCCACACTGCACGCCACACACACTGCTCGCCACCCACACTGCACGCCACCCACACTGCTCGCCAGAAGCACTGCTCGCCACCCACACTGCTCGCCACACACACTGCTCAATGCGCACACTGCTCGCCACACGCACTGTTCATTGCGCGCACTGCTCGCCACACTGCTCAATTTGCGCACTGCTCGCCACACACGCTGCTCGCCACATGCTCCGCCCACACCACCCACACTGCGCGCCACCCACACTGCTCGCCAGAAGCACTGCTCGCCACCCACACTGCTCGCCACACGCACTGCTCAATGCGCACACTGCTCGCCACACGCGCTGTTCATTGCGCGCACTGCTCGCCACACTGCTCAATTTGCGCACTGCTCGCCACACACGCTGCTCGCCACATGCTCCGCCCACACCACCCACACTGCGCGCCACCCACACTGCGCGCCACCCACACTGCTCGCCAGAAGCACTGCTCGCCACCCACACTGCTCACCACACACACTGCTCAATGCGCACACTGCTCGCCACACGCACTGTTCATTGCGCGCACTGCTCGCCACACACTGCTCAATTTGTGCCCTGCTCGCCACATGCGCTGCTCGCCACATGCACTGCCCCCACCACCCACACTGCTCACCACCCACACTGCTCGCCACCCACACTGCTCGCCACCCACACTGCTCGCCACCCACACTGCTCGCCACCCACGCTGCTTGCCACCCACACTGCTCGCCAGAAGCACTGCTTGCCACCCACACTGCTCGCCACCCACACTGCTCGCCACCCCCACTGCTCGCCACCCGCACTGCTCGCCAGAAGCACTGCTCGACACACACACTGCTCAGTGCGCGCACTGCTCGCCACACATATTACTCAATGCACGCACTGCTTGCCACACACATTGCTTAATGCGCACACTGCTCGCCACACATACTACTCAATGCACGCACTGCTTGCCACACACACTGCTCATTGCGCGCACTGCTCAACGTGCACACTGCTCGCCACACACACTGCTCATTGCGCGCACTGCTCAACATGCACACTGCTCGCCACACACACTGCTCATTGCGCGCACTGCTCAATGTGCACACTGCTCGTCACACACACTGCTCAGTGCGTGCAGTGATCGCCACACACACTGCTCGTTTCACGCACTGCTCATTGCGCAAACTGCTCACCACACACACAGTTCAGTGCGTGCAGTGCTCGCCACACACGCTGCTCCTTGCGCACACTGCTCGCCACACACACTGCTCGCCACCCGCACTGCTCGCCACCCACACTGCTCGCCACCCGCACTGCTCGCCACCCACACTGCTCCTTGCGCACACTGATCGCCACACACGCTGCTCCATGCGCGCACTGCTCGCCACACACGCTGCTCCTTGCGCGCACTGCTCGCCACACACACTGCTCGTTGCGCACACTGCTCGCCACACACACTGCTCCATGCACGCACTGCTCGCCACACACACTGCTCCTTGCGCGCACTGCTCATTGCGCAAACCGCTCACCACACACACTGCTCAGTGCGTGCAGTGCTCGCCACACACACTGCTCAATGCACGCACTGCTCGCCACACACACTGCTCAATATTCACACTGCTCGCCACACGCACTGCCCGTCACCCACACTGCTCACTACCCACACTGCTCGCCACCCACACTACTCGCTACCCATATTGCCCGCCACACACACTGCTCAGTGCACGCACTGCTCGCCATACACACTGCTCAATGCGCACACTGCTCGCCACACACACTGTTCATTGCGCGCACTGCTCGCCACACTGCTCAATTTGCGCACTGCTCGCCACATACACTGCCCCCAACACCCACACTGCTCACCACCCACACTGATCGGCACCTACACTGCTCGCCAGAAGCGCTGCTCGACAAAAACACTGCTCAGTGCGTGCACTCCTCCCCACACACACTGCTCAATGTGCACACTGCTCCCCACACACACTGCTCGCCACACGCACTGCTCACCACATGCACTGCTCAATGTGCACACTGCTCGCCACACACACGGCGCTACCACACACACTGCTCAATGCGCACACTGCTCACCACACGCACTGCTCATTGCGCACACTGCATGCCACACACACTGCTCATTGCGCGCACTGCTCGCCGCACACACTGCTCATTGCGCGCACTGCTCGCCACACACACTGCTCAACGTGCATACTGCTCGCCACACACACTGCTCAATGCACGCACTGCTCACCACACACACTGCTCAATATTCGCACTGCTCGCCACACGCACTGCTCGCCACTCACACTGCTCGCCACCCACACTGCTCGCTACCCATATTGCCCGCCACATGCACTGCTCGCCACACACTGCTCAGTGCACGCACTGCTCGCCACTCACACTGCTCGCCACCCACACTGCTCGCTACCCATATTGCCCGCCACATGCACTGCTCGCCACACACTGCTCAGTGCACGCACTGCTCGCCACCCACACTGCTCGCCACACACACTGCTCGCTACCCATATTGCCCGCCACATGCACTGCTCGCCATACACTGCTCAGTGCGCACACTGCTCGCCACACACACTGCTCATTGCGCGCACTGCTCAACGTGCACACTGCTCGCCACACACACTGTTCATTACGCGTACTGCTCCCCACACACACTGCTCAATGCACGCACTGTTCGCCACACGCACTGTTCGCCACACGTACTGTTCGCCACACGCACTGTTCGCCACACGCACTGCTCGCCACCCACACTGCTCGCTACCCAAATTGCTCGCAACATGCGCTGCTCGCCACACACACTGCTCAGGGCCAGCACTGCTCGCCACACACACTGCTCAGGGCCAGCACTGCTCGCCACACAGACTGCTCAATGCATGCACTGTTCGCCACACACACTGCTCAGTGCATGCACTGTTCGCCACACACACTGCTCAATGCATGCACTGTTCGCCACACACACTGCTCAATGTACGCACTGCTCGCCACACATACTGCTCGCAACACACACTGCTCGATGTGCGCACTGCTCGCCACGCACACTGCTCAACGTGCCTACTGCTCGCCAGGTGCACTGCTCACCAGATGCACTGCTCGCTACACACACTGCTCAGTGCACGCACTGCTCGCCACACATACTGCTCAATGTACGCACTGCTCGCCACGCACACTGCTCAACGTGCATACTGCTCGCGCCACACCCACTGCTCGCGCCACACACACTGCTCGCGCCACACACACTGCTCGCGCCACACACACTGCTCGCCCCACACACCGCTCGCCACACACACTGCTCAATGCGCACACTGCTCACCACACACACTGCTCATTGCGCGCACTGCTCGCCACACACACTGCTCAACGTGCATACTGCTCGCCACACACACTGCTCCATGCGCACACTGCTCGCTGCTCGCAACACACACTGCTCATTGCGCGCACTGCCTGCCACACACACTGCTCAACGTGCATACTGCTCGCCACACACACTGCTCCATGCGCACACTGCTCGCTGCTCACCACACACACTGCTCAGTGCGTGCAGTGCCTGCCACACACACTGCTCCTTGCGCGCACTGCTCGCCACCCACACTGCTCAATATTCGCACTGCTCGCCACACGCACTGCTCGCCACCCACACTGCTCGCTACCCATATTGCCCGCCACATGCACTGCTCTCCACACACACTACTCACCATACACACTGCTCAATGTGCACACTGCTCACCACACACACTGCTCAGTGCGTGCAGTGATCGCCACACACACTGCTCCTTGCGCGCACTGCTCATTGCGCAAACCGCTCACCACACACACTGCTCAGTGCGTGCAGTGCTCGCCATACACACTGCTCAATGCACGCACTGCTCACCACACACACTGCTCAATATTCGCACTGCTCGCCACCCACATTGCTCGCCACCCACATTGCTCGCCACCCACACTACTCGCCACCCACACTGCTCGCCACCCACACTGCTCAATGCGCGCACTGCTCGCCACACACACTTCTCAATGCGCATTCTGCTCCCCACACACACTGCTCATTGCGCACACTGCTCGCCACGCACACTGCTCACCACACACACTGCTCATTGCGCGCACTGCTCAACGAGCACACTGCTCGCCACACACAGTTCATTGCGCGCACTGCTCCCCACACACACTGCTCAATATTCGCACTGCTCGCCACACATACTGCTCATTGCGTGCACTGCTCACCACACACACTGCTCATTGCACACACTGCTCGCCACACACACTGCTCAATGTGCATACTGCTCACCACACACACTGCTCACCACCCCCACTGCTCGCCTCCCGCACTGCTCAGTGCGCACACCGCTCGCCACACACACTGTTCGCAACACACACTGCTCAATGTGCGCACTACTCGCCACGCAAACTGCTCGCCACACACACTGCTCATTGCACGCACTGCTCAACGTGCACACTGCTCGCCACACACACGGTTCATTGCGCGCACTGCTCCCCACACACACTGCTCAATATTCGCACTGCTCACCACCCACACTGCTCACCACCCCCACTGCTCGCCTCCCACACTGCTCAATGCGCACACCGCTCGCCACACACACTGCTCGCAACACACACTGCTCAATGTGTGCACTACTCGCCACGCACACTGCTCGCCACACACACTGCTCAATGCGCGCACTGTTCGCCATACGCACTGCTCACCACACACACTGCGCAATGCGCGCACTGTTCGCCACACACACTGCTCAATGCGCGCACTGTTTGCCATACGCACTGCTCGCCACACACACTGCTCAATGCGTGCACTGTTCGCCATATGCACTGCTTACCACACACACTGCTCAATGCGCACACTGCTTGCCATACACACTGCTCATTGCGCGCACTGCTCAAGGTGCACACTGCTCGCCACACACACTGCTCATTGCGCGCACTGCTGCCCACACACACTGCTCAATGTGCGCACTGCTCCCCACACAAACTGTTCGCCACACGCACTGCTCGCCACACACTGCTTAATGTGTGTATTGCTCGCCACACACAATGCTCAAAGTGTGCACTGCTCACCACATGTACTGCCCAATGTGCGCACTGCTCGCCACACACACTGCTCGCCACACACACTGCTCAATGCGCACACTGCTCAATGCGCACACTGCTCAATGCGCACACTGCATGCCACACACACTGCTCATTGCGCGCACTGCTCGCCACACACACTGCTCATTGCGCAAACTGCTCGCCACACACACAACTCAATGGGCGCACTGCTCGCTACACACACTGCTCAATGCGGGCACTGCTCGCCACCCACACTGCTCATTGCGCCTACTGCTCGCCACACACACTGCTCAATGCACGCACTGCTCACCACACACACTGCTCGCAACACACACTGCGCGCACTGCTCGCCATACACACTGCTGTATGTGCACTCTGCTTGCCACACACACTGCTCAGTGCATGGACTGCTCGCCACACACACTGCTCAACGCGCACACTGCTCGCCACACTCACTGCTCAATGCATAAACTGCTCACCACATACACAATTCAATGCGCAAACTGCTCACCACACACACTGCTCATTCTGCGCACTGCTCGCCACACACACTTCTCAATGCGCATTCTGCTCCCCACACACACTGCTCATTGCGCACACTGCTCGCCACGCACACTGCTCACCACACACACTGCTCATTGCGCGCACTGCTCAACGAGCACACTGTTCGCCACACACAGTTCATTGCGCGCACTGCTCCCCACACACACTGCTCAATATTCGCACTGCTCGCCACACATACTGCTCATTGCGTGCACTGCTCACCACACACACTGCTCATTGCACACACTGCTCGCCACACACACTGCTCAATGTGCATACTGCTCACCACACACACTGCTCACCACCCCCACTGCTCGCCTCCCGCACTGCTCAGTGCGCACACCGCTCGCCACACACACTGTTCGCAACACACACTGCTCAATGTGCGCACTACTCGCCACGCAAACTGCTCGCCACACACACTGCTCATTGCACGCACTGCTCAACGTGCACACTGCTCGCCACACACACGGTTCATTGCGCGCACTGCTCCCCACACACACTGCTCAATATTCGCACTGCTCACCACCCACACTGCTCACCACCCCCACTGCTCGCCTCCCACACTGCTCAATGCGCACACCGCTCGCCACACACACTGCTCGCAACACACACTGCTCAATGTGTGCACTACTCGCCACGCACACTGCTCGCCACACACACTGCTCAATGCGCGCACTGTTCGCCATACGCACTGCTCACCACACACACTGCGCAATGCGCGCACTGTTCGCCACACACACTGCTCAATGCGCGCACTGTTTGCCATACGCACTGCTCGCCACACACACTGCTCAATGCGTGCACTGTTCGCCATATGCACTGCTTACCACACACACTGCTCAATGCGCACACTGCTTGCCATACACACTGCTCATTGCGCGCACTGCTCAAGGTGCACACTGCTCGCCACACACACTGCTCATTGCGCGCACTGCTGCCCACACACACTGCTCAATGTGCGCACTGCTCCCCACACAAACTGTTCGCCACACGCACTGCTCGCCACACACTGCTTAATGTGTGTATTGCTCGCCACACACAATGCTCAAAGTGTGCACTGCTCACCACATGTACTGCCCAATGTGCGCACTGCTCGCCACACACACTGCTCGCCACACACACTGCTCAATGCGCACACTGCTCAATGCGCACACTGCTCAATGCGCACACTGCATGCCACACACACTGCTCATTGCGCGCACTGCTCGCCACACACACTGCTCATTGCGCAAACTGCTCGCCACACACACAACTCAATGGGCGCACTGCTCGCTACACACACTGCTCAATGCGGGCACTGCTCGCCACCCACACTGCTCATTGCGCCTACTGCTCGCCACACACACTGCTCAATGCACGCACTGCTCACCACACACACTGCTCGCAACACACACTGCGCGCACTGCTCGCCATACACACTGCTGTATGTGCACTCTGCTTGCCACACACACTGCTCAGTGCATGGACTGCTCGCCACACACACTGCTCAACGCGCACACTGCTCGCCACACTCACTGCTCAATGCATAAACTGCTCACCACATACACAATTCAATGCGCAAACTGCTCACCACACACACTGCTCATTCTGCGCACTGCTCGCCACACACACTTCTCAATGCGCATTCTGCTCCCCACACACACTGCTCATTGCGCACACTGCTCGCCACGCACACTGCTCACCACACACACTGCTCATTGCGCGCACTGCTCAACGAGCACACTGCTCGCCACACACAGTTCATTGCGCGCACTGCTCCCCACACACACTGCTCAATATTCACACTGCTCGCCACACATACTGCTCATTGCGTGCACTGCTCACCACACACACTGCTCATTGCACACACTGCTCGCCACACACACTGCTCAATGTGCATACTGCTCACCACACACACTGCTCACCACCCCCACTGCTCGCCTCCCGCACTGCTCAGTGCGCACACCGCTCGCCACACACACTGTTCGCAACACACACTGCTCAATGTGCGCACTACTCGCCACGCAAACTGCTCGCCACACACACTGCTCATTGCACGCACTGCTCAACGTGCACACTGCTCGCCACACACACGGTTCATTGCGCGCACTGCTCCCCACACACACTGCTCAATATTCGCACTGCTCACCACCCACACTGCTCACCACCCCCACTGCTCGCCTCCCACACTGCTCAATGCGCACACCGCTCGCCACACACACTGCTCGCAACACACACTGCTCAATGTGTGCACTACTCGCCACGCACACTGCTCGCCACACACACTGCTCAATGCGCGCACTGTTCGCCATACGCACTGCTCACCACACACACTGCGCAATGCGCGCACTGTTCGCCACACACACTGCTCAATGCGCGCACTGTTTGCCATACGCACTGCTCGCCACACACACTGCTCAATGCGTGCACTGTTCGCCATATGCACTGCTTACCACACACACTGCTCAATGCGCACACTGCTTGCCATACACACTGCTCATTGCGCGCACTGCTCAAGGTGCACACTGCTCGCCACACACACTGCTCATTGCGCGCACTGCTGCCCACACACACTGCTCAATGTGCGCACTGCTCCCCACACAAACTGTTCGCCACACGCACTGCTCGCCACACACTGCTTAATGTGTGTATTGCTCGCCACACACAATGCTCAAAGTGTGCACTGCTCACCACATGTACTGCCCAATGTGCGCACTGCTCGCCACACACACTGCTCGCCACACACACTGCTCAATGCGCACACTGCTCAATGCGCACACTGCTCAATGCGCACACTGCATGCCACACACACTGCTCATTGCGCGCACTGCTCGCCACACACACTGCTCATTGCGCAAACTGCTCGCCACACACACAACTCAATGGGCGCACTGCTCGCTACACACACTGCTCAATGCGGGCACTGCTCGCCACCCACACTGCTCATTGCGCCTACTGCTCGCCACACACACTGCTCAATGCACGCACTGCTCACCACACACACTGCTCGCAACACACACTGCGCGCACTGCTCGCCATACACACTGCTGTATGTGCACTCTGCTTGCCACACACACTGCTCAGTGCATGGACTGCTCGCCACACACACTGCTCAACGCGCACACTGCTCGCCACACTCACTGCTCAATGCATAAACTGCTCACCACATACACAATTCAATGCGCAAACCGCTCACCACACACACTGCTCATTCTGCGCACTGCTCGCCACACACACTGCTCAACGTGTACGCCGCTCACCACACACAGCTCATTGCGCGCACTGTACGCCATATGCACTGCTCGCAACACACACTGCTCGCCACACACACTGCTCATTGCGCGAACTGCTTGCTACACACACTGCTTGCCACACACACTATTCAATGGGTGCACTGCTCGCCACATACACTGCTCAATGCACGCACTGCCAACCACAAACACTGCTTGCAACACACAGTGTTCAGTGCGCACACTGCTTGCCACGCACACTGCTCATCACACACACTGCGCAATGCGCGCACTGTTCGCCATACGCACTTCTCGTCACATGCATTGCTCGCCAGACACGCTACTCAATGCACGCACTGCCAACCAGAAACACGGCTCACAGCACACACTGTCCAATGCGCGCACTGTTCGCCACGCACACTACTCGTCACACACTGCTCATTGCGCGAACTGCTCGCCACACAAAGTACTCAATGTGCACACTGCTCGCCACGCACATTGCTCAATGCGCACACTGCTCGCCGCACACACTGCTCAATGCGAGCACTGCTTGCCACACTCACTGCTCATTGCGCACACTGCTCAATGTGCACACTGCTCACCACACACACTGCTCAGTATGTGCACTGCTCGCCCCACACACTGCTCAATGCGCACACTGGTCACCACACGCAGTGCTCAATGCGCACACTGCCTGCCACAAACACTGATTGCATGCACTGCTCGCCACACACACTGCTCAATATTCGCATTGCTCGCCATGCACACTGCTCGCCAAACACACTGCTCGCCACGTACACTGCTCACCACACACACTGCTCAATGTGCACACTGGTCACCACACGCAGTGCTCAATACGCACACTTCCTGCCACAAACACTGATTGCACGCACTGCTCGCCACACACACAGCTCAATATTCGCATTGCTCGCCACGTACACTGCTCACCACACACACTGCTCAATGCGCACACTGCTCAATGCGCACAATGCTCGCCACACGCACTGCTCATTGCGCACACTGCTCACCACACACACTGCTCGCAACACACACTGCTCAATGCGCGCACTGCTCGCCACACACACTGCTCAATGCACGCACTGCTCACCACGCACGCTGCTCGCAACACACTGCTCAATGCACACCTGCTCGCCATGCACAATGCTCACCCCACACACTGCTCATTCTGCACACTGCTCGCCTCAGGCACTTCTCGCTGCACACACTGCTCAATGTGCACACAGCTCGCCACATGCGCTGCTCAATGCGCACACTGGCTGCCACACGCACTGCTCAACGCATGTACTGCTCAATGCGCACACTGCTCGCCACATGCACTGCTCAATGCGCACACTGCTCGCCACATGCACTGCTCAATGCGCACACTGCTCGCCACATGCACTGCTCAATGCGCGCACACTGGCCGCCACACGCACTGCTCAATGCACGCACTGCTCACCACACACACTGCTCAATGCGCGCACTGTTCGCCATATGCACTGCTCACCACACACACTGCACAATGCGCGCACTGTTCGCCACACGCACTGCTCGCTGCACAAACTGCTCAATGTGCACACTGCTCGCCACACGCACTGCTCAATGTGCACACTGCTCGCCACTCGCACTGCTCAATGTGCGCACTGCTCGCCACACACACTGCTCAATGCATGCACTGCTCACCACACACACTGCTCGCGACACACACTGCTCAATGCGCGCACTGCTCACCACACACATTGCTCAATGCACGCACTGCTCACCACACACACTGCCCGCAACACACACTGCTCAATGCGCACCTGCTCGCCATGCACACTGCTCGCCACACGCATTGCTCGCTGCACACACTGCTCAATGTGCGTACTGCTCGCCACATGCACTGCTCAACGCATGCACTGCTCAATGCGCACTCTGCTCGCCACACACACTGCTCAATGCACGCACTGCTCCCCACACACACTGCTCGCAACACACAGTGCTCAGTGCGCGCACTGTTCGCCATACACACTGCTCACCACACACACTGCGCAATGCGCGCGCTGTTCGCCATACGCACTGCTCGTCACATGCATTGCTCGCCAGACATGCCGCTCGCCACACACACTGCTCATTGCGCGAACTGCTCGCCACACACACTACTCAATGTGCACACTGCTCGCCACACACTCTGCTCAATGCACGCACTGGTCAATGCGCGCACTACTCACCACACACACTGAACGCAACACACACTGCTCAATGCGCGCACTTCTCGTCATGCACACTGCTCACCACACACAGCGCTCAATGCGTTCACTGCTCTCCACACGCACTGCTAGCCACATGCACTGCTCGCCACACACACTGCTCAACGTGCAGTCTGCTTGCCATACACACTGCTCAATGTGCACTCTGCTTACCACACACACTGCTCAGTGCATGCACTGCTCACCACACACACTGCTCGCCACACACTGCTCAATGCGTGCACTGCTCGCCATACACACTGCTCAATGCGCGCACTTCTCGTCATGCACACTGCTCACCACACACAGCGCTCAATGCGTTCACTGCTCTCCACACGCACTGCTCGCCACACGCACTGCTCGCCACACACACTGCTCAATGTGCAGTCTGTTTACCGCACACACTGCTCAGTGCATGCACTGCTCACCACACACACTGCTCAGTGCATGCACTGCTCACCACACACACTGCTCAATGTGCAGTCTGCTTACCGCACACACTGCTCAGTGCATGCACTGCTCACCACACACACTGCTCAGTGCATGCACTGCTCGCCACACACACTGCTCAATGTGCAGTCTGCTTGCCATACACACTGCTCAATATGCACTCTGCTTACCGCACACACTGCTCAGTGCATGCACTGCTCACCACACACACTGCTCAGTGCATGCACTGCTCACCACACACACTGCTCGCCACACACTGCTCAATGCGCGCACTGCTCGCCACACACACTGCTCAATGCAGGAACTGCTCGCCACACACACAGCTCGATGCGCATACTGCTCGCCAGACGCACTGCTCAACACACGCACTGCTCAATGCACGCACTGCTCGCCACACACACTGCTCAACGTGTGCACTGCCCACCACCCATGCTGCTCAATGTGCACACTGCTCGCCAGACGCACTGCTCAATGCACACATTGGTCGCCACACGCACTGCTCAATGCGCGCACTGCTCGCCGCACACACTGCTCAATGTACGCACTACTCACCACACACTCTGCTCGCAACACAAGCTGCTCAATGCGCACATTGCTCGCTACACACATTGCTCGTCACACACACTGCTCAATGCGTGCACTGTTCGCCATACGCACTGCTCACAACACACACTGCGCAATGCGCGCACTGTTCGCCAGACGCACTGTTCGTCACATGCACTGCTCACCTGACGCGCTGCTCGCCACACACACTACTCAATGTGCACACTGCTCACCACACACACTGCTCAATGCGCGCACTGCTCACCACACACACTGCTCAACGCGAGCACTGCTCGCCACATGCACTGCTCAATGTGCACACTGCTCGCCACACACACTGCTCAATGTGCACACTGCTCGCCACACACACTGCTCAGTGCGTTCACTGCTCGTCACACACTGCTCACTACACACGCTACTTACTACACACACTGCTCACTACACACAATGCTCACCACACAAGCTGAATTCTAGACACATTGCTCACTACACACGCTGCTCACTACACACGCTGCTCGCTACGCATGCTGCTCGCTACACACGCTGCTCGCTACACACACTGCTCGCTGCACACGCTGCTCACTGCACACGCTGCTCGCTACACACGCTGCTCGCTACACACGCTGCTCACCACACGCTGAATTCTAGACACATTGCTCACTACACACGCTGCTCACTACACACGCTGCTCACTACACATGCTGCTCGCTACACACGCTGCTCGCTACACACGCTGCTTGCTGCACACGCTGCTTGCTGCACACGCTGCTTACTGCACACGCTGCTTACTGCACACGCTGCTTACTGCAAACACTGCTCACTGCACTCATAGCTCACTGTAAAACCTGCTCACTACACTTTATGCTCGCGAAACTCATGAGACACGCTGCTCACCAGACTCTCTGCTCAGTCCACACACACTGCTCAATGCTCACACTGCTCACAGAAAACACTGCTCACTGCACACATTGCTCATTGCACACACTGTTAACTGCAAACACTGCTCACTATAGACACTGTTCACTGCAAACACTGCTCACTACACGCACTGCTCACCACATGCACTGGTCACCACACACACTGTTCGCTATACTGACTCCTCACTGCACGTGCTGCTCACTACACACACTGCTCACTGCAAATTTAGTGCACTGCAAACACTATTCGCTACACACACTGCTCACTGCTCGGTATACAAACTGCTCACTACACAAAATGCTCACTATGCATGCTGCTCACTATGCAGTGTACACACACTACTCACTAGGGTCACTGCACATCATGCTCAGTACACTCACACATTACAAACATCGCACACACTGCTCACTACACACGCTGCTCACTTCACACGCTGCTCACTACACACGCTACTCACGACACACACTGCTCACTACACACGCTGCTCACTTCACACGCTGCTCACTTCACTCGCTGCTCACTTCACACGCTACTCACGACACACACTGCTCGCTGCACACACTGCTCGCTGCACACACTGCTTGCTGCACACACTGCTCGCTACACACAATGCTCACTGCACACACTGATCACTACACACTCTGCTCACTACGCATACTAATGACTACACACTGTTCACTACACTCATGCTTGCTACTCTCCACGCTCACTACACTCACTGCACTTACTGCTCGCTACACTTACTGCTCGTTCCACTCATTTCTTACTGCACCCGCTACTCACTGCAAACATTGCTCGCTACGCACACTGATCACTACACACACTGCTCACTACGCATACTGCTCACTACACTCATTGCTCGCTGCACACGCTGCTCACCGCACACACTGCTCACTACAGTCACTCATCACTGCAAATAATGCTGACTATTCTCACTGCTCAATACACTGTTCACTACACAATCTGCTCACTACTCACACTGTTCACTACACACTCTGCTCACTACACACACTACTCACGACACACTCTGCTCACTACACACACTGCTTGCTCGACTGACTGTTCACTGCACAGTACGTTCACTAGACACTGCTCACCACAGACACAGCTCACTGCTTACTGCAAACAGTGCTCACTACACACTGCTCACTGAAGACACTGCTAACTGCACTCACTACACACAATGGTCAGTGTGAACATTGCTCACTACACTCACCGTCAGCTATACACCATGTTCATACACTCAGTGTTCATGCATTCACTACTCACTCTGCTCAGTATACTCGCTGCACACACTGTTCATACACTCATTGCTCACGACACACACCTCACTGCAAAAACTGGTCACTGCACACAATGTTCACTGCACTCGGGTCACTGCACACAGGGTCACTGCACACAGGGGGTCACTGCACACACTGCTCGCCGTGCACACTGCTCACTACACTGACTGTTCATCACACATACTACTCACTACACACACAGTTCACTACACACACGGTTCACTATACACATGGTTCACTACTCACACGGCTCACTACACACACAGGTCACTGCACACACAGCTCGCTACATGGACTGTTCATTACATGTACTGATTACTACACAAACTGCTCACTGCAACCAATACTCGCTGCAAATGTTGCTTACTACACACTGCTCAATGCACACTGCTTGGAACATTCACTGCTCACTGCAAACACTGCTCATTGCAAACACTGCTCACTACACACATTGCTCACTAAACTCACAGCCCACTACACACACTACTCACCAGGGTCACTGCACTCATTGCACACCCTGCTCACTGCACACCCTGCTCAGTACACTCGCTGCTCGCCACACTCACTATTCGCCACACTCACTGCTCGCTACACTCACTGCTCGCTACACTCACTGCTCGCTAAACTCACTGCTCGCTACACACACTGATCACTACATACTGTTTACTGCACTCGCTGGTCGCTACACACTGTTTGCAACACTGCCTGCTCACTGCATGTACTGCTCGCTACACACACTGCTCACTGTAAACACTGTGCACTGCAAACACTGCTCGCTACACTCACTGCTCTCTACACAATCTGCTCACGATGCACGATGCTCACTAGGCTCACTCCGCACAGTGTTCACTACACCAACTGCTCACTAGACACCTTACTCTCTAAACTCACTGCCCACTACACACACTGTGCACCACACACATT
Source organism: Cetorhinus maximus (assembly GCF_964194155.1). Lineage (NCBI taxonomy): Eukaryota > Metazoa > Chordata > Chondrichthyes > Lamniformes > Cetorhinidae > Cetorhinus > Cetorhinus maximus. The sequence continues at coordinate 67,748 of NW_027596150.1, forward strand.
GCTCACTGCACACACTGCTCACTGCACACACTGCTCACTGCACACACTGCTCACTGCACACACTGCTCACTGCAAGCCCTGGTCACAGACACACTGCTCGCTATACACTCTGCTCAGTACAAACACTGCTCGTTACCCTCACTGCTGACCGCACTCAATGCTGACTGCACTCACTGCTGACTGCACTCACTGCTCACTACACCCACTGCTCACTGCAAACACTGCTCACTGCAAATTTAGTGCACTGCAAACACTATTCGCCATACAAACTGCTCACTACACAAACTGCTCACTATGTATGCTGCTCACTATGCGCAGTGTTCATTACACACACTACTCACCAGGGTCACTGCATATGCTGCTGACTGCACATCGTGCTTAGTACACTCACACATTACACACATCGTACACACTGCTTACTACACACGCTGCTCACTACACACGCTGCTCACTACACACGCTGCTCACTACACACGCTGCTCACTACACACGCTGCTCACTACACACGCTGCTTACTGCACACACTGCTCACTCCACACACTACTCACTCCATACACTGCTCGCTACACACAATGCTCACTGCACACACTGATCACTACACGCTCTGCTCACTACGCATACTAATGAATACACACTGTTCACTACACTCATGCTTGCTACTCTCCATGCTCACTACACTCACTGCACTTACTGCTCGCTACACTTACTGCTCGTTACACTCACTGCTTACTGCACCCACTACTCACTGCAAACATTGCTCGCTACGCACACTGATCACTACACTCACTGCTCACTACATACACTGATCACTACACTCACTGCTCACTGCACACTGCTCACCACACCCACTGCTCACCACACCCACTGCTCACCACACCCACTGCTCACCACACCCACTGCTCGCCACACCCACTGCTCGCCACACCCACTGCTCGCCACACCCACTGCTCGCCACACCCACTGCTCGCCACACCCACTGCTCACTTCGTACACTGCTCACTACGTACACTGCTCACTACACACGCTGCTCATTACATACACTGCTAACTATACATACTGCCCGCTATACTGACTGCTCACTGCAAGTGCTACACACTGATCACTATATTCACTGCTCACTACACACACTGCTCACTACACACACTGCTCACTACACACACTGCTCACTACACCCATTGCTCACTACACCCATTGCTCACTACACCCATTGCTCACTACACCCATTGCTCACTACACCCATTGCTCACTACACACACTGCTCACTACACATACTGCTCCCTTCAAACATTGCTCGCTACACACACTGCTCGCTACACACACTGCTCGCTACGCACACTGCTCGCTACGCACACTGCTCGCTACGCACACTGTTTGCTATACTGACTCCTCACTGCACGTGCTGCTCACTACACACACTGCTCACTGCAAATTTAGTGCACTGCAAACACTATTCGCTACACACACTGCTCACTGCTCGGTATACAAACTGCTCACTACACAAACTGCTCACTATGCATGCTGCTCACTATGCACAGTGTTCACTACACACACTACTCACCAGGGTCACTGCATATGCTGCTGACTGCACATCCTGCTCAGTACACTCACACATTACACACATCGCACACACTGCTCACTACACACACTGCTCACTACACACAGTGCTCACTACACACGCTGCTTACTACACACACTGCTCACTACACACACTGTTCGCTGCACACAATGCTCACTGCACACACTGATCACTACACACTCTGCTCACTACGCATACTAATGACTACACACTGTTCACTACACTCATGCTTGCTACTCTCCATGCTCACTACACTCACTGCACTTACTGCTCGTTACACTCACTGCTTACTGCACCCACTACTCACTGCAAACATTGCTCGCTACGCACACTGCTCACCACACCCACTGCTCACCACACCCACTGCTCACCACACCCTCTGCTCACCACACCCACTGCTCACCACACCCACTGCTCACCACACCCACTGCTCACTACACCCACTGCTCACTACACTCTTAGCTTACTGCACCCACTGCTCACTACATCCACTGCTCGCTACACCCACTGCTCGCTACACACACTGCTCACTTCGTACACTTCTCACTACACACGCTGATCATTACATACACTGCTCACTATACATACTGCCCGCTATACTGACTGCTCACTGCAAGTGCTGCACACTGATCACTATATTCACTGCTCACTACACACACTGCTCACTACACACACTGCTCACTACACCCATTGCTCACTACACCCATTGCTCACTACACCCATTGCTCACCACACCCATTGCTCACTACACCCATTGCTCACTACACCCATTGCTCACTACACCCATTGCTCACTACACCCATTTCTCACTACACCCATTGCTCACTACACCCATTGCTCACTACACCCATTGCTCACTACACCCATTGCTCACTACACATACTGCTCCCTTCAAAAACTGCTCGCCACACACACTGCTCGCCACACACACTGCTCGCCACACACCCTGCTCGCCACACACCCTGCTCGCCACACACCCTGCTCGCCACACACCCTGCTCGCCACACACACTGTTCGCTATACTGACTCCTCACTGCACGTGCTGCTCACTACACACACTGCTCACTGCAAATTTAGCGCACTGCAAACACTGTTCGCTACACACACTGCTCACTGCTCGGTATACAAACCGCTCACTACACAAACTGCTCACTGCTCTGTATACAAACTGCTCACTACACAAACTGCTCACTATGTATGCTGCTCACTATGCACAGTGTTCACTACACACACTACTCACTAGGGTCACTGCATATGCTGCTGACTGCACATCCTGCTCAGTACACTCACACATTACACACATCGCACACACTGCTCACTTCACACACTGCTCGCTGCACAGAATGCTCACTGCACACACTGATCACTACACACTCTGCTCACTACGCATACTAATGACTACACACTGTTCACTACACTCATGCTCGCTACTCTCCATGCTCACTACACTCACTGCACTTACTGCTCGCTACACTTACTGCTCGTTACACTCACTGCTTACTGCACCCACTACTCACTGCAAACATTGCTCGCTATGCACACTGCTCACTACACTCACTGCTCACTACGCACACTGCTCACCACGCCCGCTGCTCACCACACCCGCTGCTCACCACACCCGCTGCTCACCACACCCACTGCTCACCACACCCACTGCTCACTACACTCTTTGCTTACTGCACACACTGCTCACTACGTACACTGCTCACTACGTACACTGCTCGCTACACACACTGCTCACTTCGTACACTGCTCACTACATACACTGCTCATTACATACACTGCTCACTACACACGCTGCTCATTACATACACTGCTCACTATACATACTGCCCACTATACTGACTGCTCACTGCAAGTGCTGCTAACTACACACACTGCTCACTGCCAGTACTTTTCGCTACACACACTGCTTACCACACTTACTGCTTGTTATACAAACTGTTCATTACACAAACGGCTCACTGTTCACGATGTATAGTGTTCATACACTCCTCACTATTCACACTGCTCACTAAACTCACTGCCCACTACACACACTACTCGCTGCACACACTACTCACTGGGGTCACTGCACACGCTGCTGACTGCACACTGCTCACTTCACACACTACGCACAATGCTCACTGCACACACCGATCAGTACACTCACTGCTCACTACACATACTTCTCATTGCAAACATTGTTCACTACACACACTGCTCACTAGATACTTCTCACTGCACACACTGCTCACTACACACACTGGTCACCACACACACTGTTTGCTATACTGACTCCTCACTGCATGTGCTGCTCACTACACACACTGCTCACTGCAAATTTAGTGCACTGCAAACACTATTCGCTACACACACTGCTCACTGCTCGGTATACAAACTGCTCACTACACAAACTGCTCACTATGCATGCTGCTCACTATGCACAGTGTTCACTACACATACTTCTCACTACACACACTACTCACTAGGGTCACTGCATATGCTGCTGACTGCACATCCTGCTCAGTACACTCACACATTACACATCACACACACTGCTCACTTCACACACTGCTTTCTACACACGCTGCTCACTACACACACTGCTCGGTGCACACAATGCACAATGCTCACTGCACACACTGATCACTACACACTCTGCTCACTACGCATACTAATGACTACACACTGTTCACTACACTCATGCTCGCTACTCTCCATGCTCACTACACTCACTGCACTTACTGCTCGCTACACTTACTGCTCGTTACACTCACTGCTTACTGCACCCACTACTCAGTGCAAACATTGCTCGCTACGCACACTGATCACTACACTCACTGCTCACTAAACTCACTGCCCACTACACACACATCTCGCTGCACACACTACTCACTGGGGTCACTGCACACGCTGCTGACTGCACACTGCTCACTTCACACACTACACACAATGCTCACTGCACACACTGATCAGTACATTCACTGCTCACTGCACATCTGCTCACTACACTCACTGCTCACTACACATACTTCTCATTGCAAACATTGTTCACTACACACACTGCTCACTAGATACTTCTCACTGCACACACTGCTCACTACACTCGCTGCTCACTTACACTCACTGCAAACACTGCTCACCACACTCGCTGCACACTACACTCACTGCAAACACTGCTCACTACACTCGCTGCACACTACACTCACTGTAAACACTGCTCACTACGCTCACTGCACACTATGCTCACTGCATACTACGCTCACTGTAGTCACTGCTCACTACACACACTGATCACTACATACTGCTTACTGCACTCGCTGGTTACTACACACTGTTTGCAACAGTATCTGCTTACCGCATGTACTGCTCACTACACGCACTGTTCATTGCAACCATGGTGCACTGCAAACACTGCTCACTACACACTCTGCTCACTACACACTCTGCTCACTACACACTCTGCTCACTACACAAACTCATGACGCACAATGCTCACTCTGCACAGTGTTCACTACACCCACTGTGCACTGGGCTCACTGCTCACTATGCAGTGTTCCTTACGCCCACTGCTCACTAGACACCCTGCTCACTAAACTCACTGTCCATTATACACACTGCGCACTATACACACTGCCAACCACACACTGCTCACTACACTCACTACACTCACTACACTCTGCAGATATTGCACATTACACTCTTTGTTCACTATACTCACTGCACACTACGCCCATTGCTCTCTGCAAATACCGCTCACTACACATTACACCCACTGCTCTCTGCAAACACTGCTTGCTACGCTCACTACTCATGACACTCACTGCTCACTATGCACACTACACTCTATACGCATACAATGCTCACTTCATACAAACTGCTCCTTCAAAATGCTGACTACACTCACTGCTCACTGCCATGCACACTGCTCACTGTACTGCTGAATATACACTGCATGCATTGCTATTTACACACTCTCCTGTCGGTTTGTGACTCTTACTCTCTTTTCTCGCTGGACATTACTGAACATCTTGTTGTATTCCAATCCAGTCTGTCCCATTCATTGATGTATTTCCGTTCAAGTGGTTGTTTTATACTCCTGACTTCGTTGTTTAAAATTAGAAATGTGTTTTGTTTGGTAAGAAAAGGCCTCTGATGGGATGTTATTTTTTTATGCAATTTTGCCCTTGATGGGAATTGAAGTGAGAAGATGTGGTCTGGTGAGCTATTGCCTGGGGTTGGTGCAATGCAGAATGCACTCTATAGGTTGTTGAGAGACAATGTATTATAAAAAATAATTATTGTAATTTCTAGATGAGTGTTTGTGTCTGCTGTGTTGGCAGACCTTACATTACTGCTTTGTCAACTTTTTCATGGAATCACCTTTGTAAATGTGATTTCATGAAAATAATTGCATGATCCTTTTTTAAATCAGAATTTTATATTTAATCATGATGAGGAACTGCATTTTTTTTTGTATATAAAATGTAGCAATGCATGGAGGTGCATTTCATTAAATGCTCTCTGAATGTTGCATCCTGCTTTGTTGCAAAGAACTCCTGCCTTTGAAAGGTTTATACTATTAAAGTCAACCATTTCCTTCCATGCTGCTTCTTTTACTTGGTTACTCTGTGCTTGTCCATTCCTCTGACTCTAGTGGAATGCCGCCCTTGATCTTGGATTGGACGGTCACTGCACCAGCACTTTGCTCCTTGGGCATTTGGACTTCCTTGTTCTGTGATGCTTCTGTTCGCATAACGGCATTGGTGTCATTTTTAACGTGTGAAATAATCTACTTGAATGTTTTACAACTTCCTATTTATAACTTGCAGACAGGATGGGGAAAAAGTCTTGGGCCCAGAGTCGGTGTTTTCGATGAAAACTTTCCGTATCACGAACTGCTTAATTTCCTTGGCTATTACAGCACACTACAGCATCATTACAAAAGGAGCTTTACTCTGTATCTAGCCCTTGATTAGATTCCAGCCTGTAACTCACTCCCAGTTTCCTGCTCTATACATGAACCACCTGAAACCCTCAACAGATTCTGTTAATAAATTTCTTGTGATTACTCACAATGAAGGATTTTTAGCCTTGAAACAATAACCTCTATGTGATTAAGGCCCAAGTTGTTTTAAACAACAAGCTTTAATGTAACAGCTTTGGTTTTATACTGCTGTTGTACAATATTACATTGGCCAACAATTAATTCAACCCTGTTAATACACCATCTGTTGACCTGTCTCACAATCTCCTCTCTTCAACTATTTAATTTCCCTTGTAAAGGTGGTGGAGAGCCTCTTGAACTGCTACAATTATGAAGTCTTATGATATATGGATCCTAATAATTGCTACATTTCCAAGCCTATATAACTTGAGTTTTCAGTGTCCATTTTGACCTCCACTCCAGACCAGAGGCCATCACTTCTGTTTCCTCTTTTTTTCCACCCCACTTTTCACTTCTTCTCTCTTTGTTTTCATTTCTCCTCTCATCTCTCCCCTCAATCCCTACTCCAACCCACAGTAGTCATTTCACCTTTCTACTCTGCTGCTTCTGTCCCAGGCCTGCCTTCCTCTTGGACTCTCTGCCTCTCATGTTCCAATCATCTTAAATCAATGTCCTCTGGTTCTTGACCCTTCTGCCACTGGAAACACTGTCTCTCTATCTACCCTGTCAAAACCCTTTATGATTTTGAAAACTTTTACCAAAACTGCTCTCAACCTTCTCTTTTCTAAGAACATTTTATCTAAAGCATTCATAACCTTCCTAAAATGTGATGCCCAGAATTGAACACAATATGCCAATTCAGGCCAAACTAGTGACTTATAAAAGATTCATTATAATTTCCTGCTGGTGCTGGTGCAGTGACTGCCTCTGTAAAGCCCCAAGATCTTGTTTGCCTTTTTAACCCCTTTCTCGACCTGCCCTGTCATTTTCGATAAATGCACATATACCCCAGGAACCTCTGTTCCTGCACCCCCTTTAGAATTGTACTCCTTAGTTTATATTGCTTCTCCTCATTCTTCCTACCAAAATGAATTACTTCACACTTCTCTGCATTAAATATCATCTGCCACTTGTCTGCCTATTATACCAGCCTGTATATGTTTTCTTGACGTCTATCACTATCCTCCGCACTGTTCTCAATACTTGAGAGCTTTATGTTATCTGCAATTTTTGAAATTGTGTCCTGTACACCCAAGTCTGGGTCCATTGTACAGATCAAGCAAAGCAGTGGTCCTGGTACCGGGAGCCCCATTGTATACCTTCTGATCTGAAAAACAACCATTCGTCAGCACCCTCTGTTTCCTATGCTGCTACCTTCCCTTTTATTCCACAGTCTTCAACTTTGCTGGCAAGTTGTGACACTTTTATCAAACATCTTTGGAAGTCCCTGTTGATCACATCAACTGCATTACTCTCATCAACCCTCTATGTTGTGTCAAAAAATAGAGTCAAGTTAGCTAAGCATGACTTGCCTTAAGAATCCATACTGGCCTTCCTTAATCTACACTTGCCCAAGCAACTGTTAATTTTGTCCTGGATTATCTTTTCTAAAAGCTTTCCCAATGCCAAGATTAAACTGACTGGCCTGTAGTTGTTGGCTTTGTTCTTACACCTTTTTTAAACCAAGGTGCCAGCCCTCTGACACCACCCCTGTATCTACAGCCAGTACCTTTGCAATTTCTTTCCGGCAATGGCCCCAGTGCAAGAGATTCAGAAACTGTGGGGATGCTGTGCCCCCACTGCCCGTCATGGGCTCAGAAACTGGCTTTAAGATCCAAATAAGATCCAGCCAGGGTAGAAGCCCCTGATGGCCAAACACTGGATATGGAGGTTGTAATGTGGCATTGCAGCTGTCACTGGGTAAATGTGAAGATCTATTCCTCTGCCCCAGGTGAGGCTTTTTAAATCACTATCTTTAATAACTGTTTGATAAACATCTATGTTCCTGTCACTCACAATGTCATCACAGGGTGAAACAGTACAACTGCACTGGCCACAAACTCAGCCCTTCAGGAAAGGAGGGAGAGAACAGGGAACTAAAGGCCAGTTAGCCTGACATCAGTCATCAGGAAAATACTCTTAGTTTTTACAATGAACCTCACTCCCCGCCACCATTCCCAGTGACAGGGTAGCGCAGGCGCGGTACGAAGCAGCGGGAGGGCGCAGGCGCGGAACGAAGCAGCGGGAGGGCGCAGGCGCGGTACGAGACAGGAGCAGCCATGCCGATGAAAGGTCGTTTCCCGGTTCGCCGGACACTCGAGTTCTTGCGGAGCGGGGCGGTGGTGTTCAAGGACTCCGTTAAGATCCTGACAGTGAATTACAATACGCACGGGGAGCGAAGCGACGGAGCAAGGTCAGTGGCGGTGGAGGGGAGGGGTTACTGTCAGCATGGACACTGGGGGAGGGGCTGCAGTCACCATGGAGACTGGGGAGGGGCTACTGTCGCCATGGAGACTGGGGGGCTACTATCACCGTGGAGACTGGGGAGGGGCTACTGTCACCGTGGAGACTGGGGGAGGGGTTACTGCACTGTGGAGACTGGGGGAGGGGCTATTGGCACCGTGCGGACCAGAGGAGGGGCTTCAATCACCCTGGAGATGGAGGAGGGGCCTCTGTCACCAAGGAGATTGGGGGAGGGGATACGGTCACCAGGGCGGTGGGGGGAGCGGCTACTGTCACGATGGAGATGGGAAGGGGCTACTGTCATCATGGAGACTGGGGAAGGGGCAAATGTCACCTTGGAGACTGGGGGTGGGGCTGCTGTCACCTTAGAGACTGGGGAAGGGCTACTGTCACCTGGGACACTAGGCGAAGGGATACTGGCAACAGGGAAATTGGGGGAGAGGCTACTGTCACCAGGGAGATGGGGGGATGGGTTACGGTTACCTTGGAGATGTTGGGGGGGGGGCTAGTGTCACCACGGTGACTCGGGGAGGGGCTTCTGTCACCTTGGACACTGGAGGACGGGCTACTATTGCCATGGAGACTGGAAGTCTTGTCTTAATAAGAGAATACATGAGTGAAAGACAGGTTTAGGCAGCTGGAAGCACGGCGCCAATATAAAGCCAGGGATGTGTATGAGGCCAGAATTGGAGAAGTGTGAAGTTATATATTTTGATAGGATGAACAAGGAGAGGCGACGTAAAATAAAGGGTACAATTCGATAGGGGGTGCAGCAGCAGAGGGAGCTGAAGGTATGTGTACATAAATTGTTGAAAGTGGCAAGGTAGGCTGAGAAAGCAGTTAAATAAGTATACAGAATCTGGACTTTATAAATAGAGGCAGAGTAAAAAAGCGGGAAACAAATCGTGCAACTTTATAGAACATTGATTAGGTCCCAGCTGGAAGATTTCAATTATTTCTGGGCAATGCACTTGAGGCACTGGAAACAGTTCAGAAAAAATTGACAAGAAACATTCCAGGAAAGAAGGACCCACTTGCCCCCCCACACCCACTTCTCCCGTTCGCCCCCCCTTCTCTCGCTCGCCCCCCCCACCTTCTCCTGCTCGCGCCCCCCAACCTTCTCCCGCTCGCCCCCCCCACTTTCTCCCGCTCGCCCCCCCCCACCTTCTCCCGCTCGCCCCCCCCCACCTTCTCCCGCTCGCCCCCCCCACCTTCTCCCGCTCGCCCCCCCCCACCTTCTCCCGCTCGCCCCCCCCACCTTCTCCCGCTCGCCCCCCCCACCTTCTCCCGCTCGCCCCCCCCACCTTCTCCCGCTCGCCCCCCCCACCTTCTCCCGCTCGCCCCCCCCACCTTCTCCCGCTCGCCCCCCCCACCTTCTCCCGCTCGCCCCCCCCACCTTCTCCCGCTCGCCCCCCCCACCTTCTCCCGCTCGCCCCCCCCTTCTCCCACTCGCCCCCCCCCCTTCTCCCACTCGCCCCCCCCTTCTCCCACTCGCCCCCCCCCTTCTCCCACTCGCCCCCGCTTCTCCCACTCGCCCCCCCCTTCTCCCACTCGCCCCCCCTTCTCCCACTCGCCCCCCCCTTCTCCCACTCGCCCCCCCCTTCTCCCACTCGCCCCCCCCTTCTCCCACTCGCCCCCCCCTTCTCCCACTCGCCCCCCCCTTCTCCCGCTCGCCCCCCCACCTTCTCCCGCTCGCCCCCCCCTTCTCCCACTCGCCCCCCCCCCTTCTCCCACTCGCCCCCCCCCTCTCCCACTCGCCCCCCCCCTTCTCCCACTCGCCCCCCTTCTCCCACTCGCCCCCCCCTTCTCCCACTCGCCCCCCCCTTCTCCCACTCGCCCCCCTTCTCCCACTCGCCCCCCCCTTCTCCCACTCGCCCCCCCTTCTCCCACTGGCCCCCCCCTTCTCCCACTCGCCCCCCCCATCTCCCACTCGCCCCCCCCTTCTCCCACTCGCCCCCCCCTTCTCCCACTCGCCCCCCCCCTTCTCCCACTCGCCCCCCCTTCTCCCACTCGCTCCCCCCTTCTCCCACTCGCCCCCCCCTTCTCCCACTCGCCCCCCCCCTTCTCCCACTCGCCCCCCCACTTCTCCCACTCGCCCCCCCCTTCTCCCACTCGCCCCCCCTTCTCCCACTCGCCCCCCCTTCTCCCACTCGCCCCCCCACTTCTCCCACTCGCCCCCCCCTTCTCCCACTCGCCCCCCCTTCTCCCACTCGCCCACCTTCTCCCACTCGCCCCCCCCCTTCTCCCACTCGCCCCCCCTCCCCCTTTCTCCCCCGCCACCTTGTGACCCCATCGCGCCCACCACCGCCTCTGTGAATCTTTTCTGCACTCTCTCTAATGACTTCACCTCTTTCCTAAATTGTGGTGCCCAGGCGGGGAGATGGGGGGTTATTGGTAGTGACTCTGGGCTAGTGATCACGAGGCCAAGGCTGACCCTCTGAGGACACAGGTTCAAATCCCACTGCGGCAGCTGATGGAACTTAAATTCTTTGAATGAAATCTGGAATATAAGGTTAGTCTCAGTAATGGTGATTATGAAACTATCATTTTTGTATAAACCCATCTGGTTCACTAATGTTCTTTAAGGAAGGAAATCTGCTGTCCTTACCTGGTCTGGCCTACATGTGACTCCAGACCCACAGCAATGTGTCTGACTCTTAACTGACCCCTGTAAGGCCTAGCAAGCCACTCAGTTCAAGGGCAGTCAGGGGTGGGCAATAAATGCTGGCTCTGCCCATGACACCCATCCCTTGAAAGAATTTCAAAAACTGGATGAAGCCATACCAGTGTTCTATACAAGTTTAACATAGCTTCCTTTCAGGGCAGTCGTATTGTCACTGGATTTGTAATCCAGAGGCCCAGGGTAATGCTCTGGGGACTCGGGTTCAAATCCCACGGCAGATGGTGGAATTTGAATTAAAAGTCTGATAATGACCGTTGTCGATTGTTGTGAAGACCCACCTGGTTCACTAATGTCCTTTAAGGAAGGAAATCTGCCGCCCTCACCTAGCCTGGCCTACATGTGACTCTTAAATGCCCTCTGAAATGACCGAGCCAGTTGTATCAAACTGCTACGGTCTATAAGGAATGAAACCGGCCAAAAAACGACAACAGCAAACCTGTCGACCCTATAAGGCCCTCCTTAACATCTGGGAGAGCTGTCTCACAGAATAGTACAGCAACAGAGTCATAACTTACAAATCATGTCCCAGTCACCATCATCACCATCCCTGTTCCACCAGCAGGACAGACCCAGCAGAAGTGGCATCACAGTGATATACGGTCGGGAGGGAGTTGACCTGGGAGTCCTCAACATTGACTCTGGACCCCATGAAGCCTCATGGCATCAGGTCAAACATTAACAAGGAAACCTGAATACCATGTACCGCCCTCCCTCAGCTGAATCAGTACTTCGCCATGTTAAAACCCACTTGGAGGAAGCACTGAGGGTGCAGAATGTACTCTGGGCTGGGGGGACTTCAATGTCCACCACCAAAAGTGGTTCGGTAGCACCACTACTGACCGAACTGGCCAAGTCCTAAAGGACATAGCTGCTAGAGTGGGTCTGTGGCAGGTGGTGAGGGAACCAAGAGGGAAAAACATACTTGACCTCATCCTCACCAACCTGCCTGCTACAGATGCATCTGTCCATGACAGTATCGGTAGGAGTGACCACTGCGCAGTCCTTGTGGAGAAAAAGTCCCATCTTCACATTGAGGATACCCTCCATCATGTTGTGTGGCACTGCCACCGTGCTAAATGGGATAGATTTCAAACAGATCTAGCAACTCAAGAATAGGCGTTCATAAGGCGCTCTGGACAATCGGCAACAACAAAATTGTACTCAACCACAATCTGTAGCCCATAGCGCGGCATATCCCCCACTCTACCATTAATATCAAGCCAGGGAGCAACTTCATTCAATGAAGAGTGCAGGAGGGCATGCCAGGAGCAGCACCAGGCATGCCTAAAATTGAGGTGTCGACCTGGTGAAGCTAAAACTCAGGACTACTTGCATACCGAACAGCATAAGCAGCAAGTGACAGACAGAGCTAAGCGATTCCACATCCAATGAATCAGATCTAAGCTCTGCAGCCCTCCAGCATCCAGTCATGAATGGTGGTGGACAATTAACTCATAGGAGGAGGAGGCTCCACAAATATCCCCATCCTCAATGATGGAGGAGCCCAGCAGATCAGTGCAAAAGATAAGGCTGAAGCATTTGCTACAATCCTCAGCCAGAAGTGCTGAGTGGATGATCCATCTCGGCCTCCTCCGGAGGTCCCCAGCATCACAGATGCCAGTCTTCAGCCAATTCGATTCACTCCACGTGATATCAAGAAACGGCTGAAGGCACTGGATACTGCAAAGGCTATGGACCCGAGCAATATTCCGGCAATAGTACTGACGACTTATGCCCCAGAACTTGCTGTGCCCCTAGCCAAGCTGTTCCAGTACAGTTACAACACTGGCATCTACTGGCTATGTGGAAAATTGCCCACGTATGCCCGGTACACAAAAAGCAGGACGAATCCAACCCGGCCAATCACTGTCCCATCAGTCTACTCTCGATCATCAGTAAAGTGATGGAAAGGGTCATCACAGAATTGTTACAGTGCAGAAGGAGGCCATTCGACCCATCATGTCTGCACAGGCTTTCTGAGCATTTTAACTTAGTGCCAACCTCAAGCTTTTTCCCCGTAACCCTGCACATTGTTTCTATTTAAATAATCATCCAATGCCCTCTTGAATGCCTCAGTTGAACCTGCCTCCAACACACATCCAGGCAGTGCATTCCAAACCCTACCTACTCGCTGTGTGAATAAGTTTCTTCTCACCATGAACCCTGCTATCGAGCAGCACTGGCTTAGAAATAACCTGCTCGCTGAACTCAGTTTGCTTGTTGGAGGTCAATCATCTCAGCTCCAGGACATCACTGCAGGAGTTCTTCAGGGTAGTGTCCTAGGCCCAACCATCATCAGCTGCTTCATCAATGACCTTCCTTCCATCATAAGAAGTGGGGATGTTGGCTGATGATTGCACAATGTTCAGCACCGTTCACGACTCTCCCAGGAGGGAGAGAGAAAACATAGAACTGTGGACCAGTTAGCCTGTCATCAATACTATGGAAAATAAGGATGTGCTAACAGCCACTTGTAAAATCACAATGTGATTAGGCAAAGTCAACAGGGGTCCATGAACAGGTAATAAATAGTCTTTGGCAAATTGATACCAAGCCATCCATGTCCAAGTGCAGCAAGACCTGGACAATATCCAGGCTTGGGCTGACATGTAACAAGTAACATTCATGCCACACAAGTGCCAGGCAATGACCATCTCCAACAAGAAATGGCATTACCTTCACTGAAATCCCCAACATCAACCTCCCAGGGGTTATCATTGACCAGAAACTGAACTGGACTAGCCATATAAATACTGTGACTACAAGAGCAGGTCAAAGGTTAAGAATCCTGTGGCGAGTAACTCACCTCCTGACTCCCCAAAGCCTGTCCACTATCTACAAGGCACAAGTCAGGAGTGTGATGGAATACTCGCCATTTGTCTGAATCAGTGCAGCTCCCACAACACTCAGGAAGCTTGACACCATCCAGTACAAAGCAGCCCATTTGATTGGCACCCCATCCACAAACATTCACTCCCTCCACCACTGAGGCACAGTGGCAGCAGAGTGTACCATCTGCAAAAGGCACTGCAGGAACTCACCAAGCCTCCTTAGACAGTACCTTCCAAACCCATGGCCACTACTGTCTAGAAGGACAAGGGCAGCAGATGCATGGGAACACCACCACCTGGAAGCTCCCCTCCAAGCCACTCACCATCCTGACTTGGAAATATATCGCCGTTCCTTCACTGTTGCTGGGTCAAAATCCTGGAACTCCCTCCCTAACAGCACTGTGAGTGTACCTACACCATATGGACTGCAGCAGTTCAAGAAGGCAGCTCACCTGCTTAAGAACAATTAGGGATGGGCAATAAATGCTGGCCTAGCCACCGAGGCCCACACCCTATGAATGAATTTTTAAAAAATTATACTCTATACGCTTATTAATATCCTATCAAATGATGAAACAATCCTGAGGTTCTTTGCTCTGGCATTCATATCAGGTCAATTTAAATTAACCAGTAAAATCTCTCCAGTATTGAAAAAATACTCATATAAAAATGGATTGTAAGAGTTTTTTTATAAGTATGTGAGAAGGAAGAGAGCAGCAAAGTTAAATATGTGTCCCTTTAGAGGTAGCAAAATTATCAAGGGGAATCAGGGCATTAAAGAGATTTTGGCCCGGATTTTCCGTTCGTTGAGCGTGGTGGGCGGGCCCGGGTGTGACCAGGAAACAGCCTGCCACCCGCAATCGGCCCCTGACCATGATTTCACGCTGGCTGACCAATTAACGGCCGGCCAGCGTGAAACGCGTGCTGAGGAGCTCAGTGCTACTGGGGTGGGGGTAGGAGGAGGGCAAGCGCAGCAGTCTGTGCATGCATGGGGGAGCGCGCACTGAAAGCTCCCTGAAGGAACAGAGTTGCCTCAGGGAGCTGAAGAATTGGAGAAATGAAACTTGAGATTTTAAAGATGATATAAACATGTCCCCACGTGTGACTAAGTCACATGAAGAGGGACATGTTTAAAATGATGGTGAAAAATATTTAATGGATTTTTATTTTACTTACCCCATCCCCCACCTTGGATGAGGTTTTGTTAAAAGTTCAAAGGCCGCCTTGTCTATTCACCCGCCCACCAGCCATAAGGTTGGACGGGCAACAAAAAATACAAATTAATTAATTGCTTAAGCGCAATAATAGGCCTCTTAATTGTTGGCGGGCTCACTGCCGACTCTCGCACTCACCCGCCGACCGAGATATACAAGAGTGCGCAGTGATGTTGGGACGCTCACCCAACGTCATCGCGCATGATTTTACGCCCAATTGGGTCGGGCATGCACCCACATGACGAACGTAAAACCCTGCCCATCTTGTGTCTGTCTTCACAGGAGAAGACACAAAGGGCATATCAGAAATAATGGCGAACCAAGGGACTAAGGAGAGTGAGGAACTTAAAGTAATTATTAGTGAAGAAAATATACTGGGAAATTAATTAAGATTTCCTGGACCAGGTGGCCTACATGCTAGGTTTTAGAAGTGATATTGGTTTTAACTTCCAGAGTTCCCTAAATTCTAGAACAATCCATGGGAATTGGAAGGTACCATCTGTTCAAGGAAGGAGGGAGAGAGAAAACAGAACTGTGGACCAGTTAGCCTGACATCAATACTATGGAAAATAAGGATGTGCTAACAGCCACTTGTAAAATTACAATGTGATTAGGCAGAGCCAACAGGGGCCCATGAACAGGTCTTTGACAAATTGCACTACAGTGAGACACAGCCAGAGTGAGTGTGGGTAGTGGCAATTTGGTGCACAATGGGAATTCGGTGCATAGGGGAAGAGGTGCTCTTTGCATTTTTTCTTTGCTATCCAACTTCTTAAATCTTCAGAGAGTGGTCTTGCCCTGCTGCAGCAGTAGAGGCTACAAGGGAAAGGAATGACTGGTAAATAGTGGGTAAGGTCAGGTAACATAGAAACTAGGAGCAGGAGTAGGCCATTCGGCCCTTCGAGCCTGCTCCACCATTCATTATGATCATGGCTGACCATCCAACTCATTAGCCTGCTCCCACTTTCTCCCCATACCCTTTGATCCCTTTTGCCCCAAGAACTTTTTCTAACTCCTTCTTGAAAACATACAATGTTTTAGTCTTAACTACTTTCTGTGGTAACGAATTCCACAGGCTCACCACTCTCTGGGTGAAGAAATTTCTCCTCATCTCAGTCCTAAATGGTCTACCCCATTTCCTCAGACTGTGACCCCTGGTTCTAAACTCCCCCACCATTGGGAACATCCTTCCTGCATCTACCCTGTCTAGTCCTGTTAGAATTTTATAGGTATCTATCAGATCCCTCCTCATTCTTCTGAACTCCAGTGAATATAATCCTAACCGACTCAATCTGTCCTCATACGCCATCTCAGGAATCAGTCTGGTAAACCTTCGCTGCACTCTCCGTCTAGCAAGAACATCCTTCCTCAGATAAGGAGACCAAAACTACACACAATATTCCAGGTGTGGTCTCACCAAGCCCCTGTATAATTGCAGCAAGACACCCAAGACATCTCCTGTACTCGAATCCTCTCGCTATGAAGGCCAACATACCATTTGCCTTCTTTACCGCCTGCTGCACCTGCATGCTGGTGTACAAGGACACCCAGGTCTCGCTGCACATTCCTCTCTCTCAATTTATAGCCATTCAGATAATAATCTGCCTTCCTGTTTTTGCTACCAAAATGGATAACCTCACATTTATCCACATTTTACTGCATCTACCATGCATTTGCCCACTCACTCAGCTTGTCCAAATCACACTGAAGCATCTCTGCATCCTCCTCACAGCTCACCCTCCCACCCAGCTTTGTGTCATCTGCAAATTTGGAGATGTTACATTTAATTCCCTCACCTAAATCATTAATATATATTGTGAATAACTGGGGTCCCAGCACCGATCCCTGCGGTACCCCATTAGTCACTGCTTGCCATTCGGAAAAAGACCTGTTTATTCCTACTCTTTGTTTCCTGTCTGCCAACCAGTTTCTATCCATCTCAATACACTACCCCCAGTCCCATGCGCTTTAGTTTTATATGCCAATCTCTTATGTGGGACTTTGTCGAAAGCCTTCTGAAAGTCCAAATAAACCACACCCACTGGCTCCCCCTAATCAACTCTACTAGTTACATCCTCGAAAAATTCCAGCAGATTTGTCAAGCGTGATTTCCCTTTCATAAATCCATGCTGACTCTGTCCGATTCTGCCACTGTTTTCCACATGCTCAGCTATTAAATCTTTTACAATGGACTCTAGAATTTTCCCCACTACCGACATCAGGCTGACTGGTCTATAATTCCCTGTTTTCTCTCTGCATCCCTTTTTAAGTAGTGGGGTTACATTAGCTACCCTCCAATCTGTAGGAACTGTTCCAGAGTCTATAGAATCTCAGAAGATGACCACCAGTGCATCCACTATTTCTAGGGGCACTTCCTTAAGTACTCTGGGATGTAGATTATCAGGCCCCAGGGATTTATCGGCCTTCAATCCCATCAATTTCCCCAACATCATTTCCCTACTAATACTGATTTCTTTCAGTTCCTCCCTCTCACTAAACCCTGTGTTCCCCAACATTTCTGGTATGTTATTAGTGTCCTCCTTTGTGAAGACAGAACCAAAGTATGTATTTAGCTGGTCAGCCATTTCTTTGTTCCCCATTATAAATTCCCCTGTTTCTGACTGTAAGGGACCTACATTTGTCTTCAGCAATCTTTTTCTCTTCACATACCTATAGAAACTTTTACAGTCTGTTTTTATGTTTCCTGCAAGCTTACTCTTGTACTCCTATTTTCCCTTTCTTAATCAATCCCTTGGTCCTCCCTTTGTTGAATTCTAAACTGCTCCCAATCCTCAGGTCTGTTGTTTTTTCTGGCCAATTTGTATGCCTCTTCTTTGGATCTAATACTATCTCTAATTTCCCTTGTAAGCTATGGTTTGGCCACCTTTCCTGTTTTACTTTTGCGCCAGACAGGAATAAACAATTGTTGCAGTTCACCCATGCGCTCTTTGAATGTTTGCCTATCCACCGTCATCCCTTTAAGTAACATTTCCCAACCCATCATAGCCAACTCGTGCCTCATACCATCGTAGTTTCCTTTATTAAGATTCAGGACCCAAGTCTCAGAATCAACTACATCACTCTCCTTCTTGATGAAGAATTCTATCATATTAAGGTCGTTCATCCCCAAGGGGCCTCATACAGCTAGATTGCCAATTATTCCTTTCTCATTATACAATACCCAGTCGAGGATGGCCTGTTCTGTCGTTGGTTCCTCAACGTATTGGTCCAGAAAAACATCCGGTATACACTCCAGGAATTCTTCCTCTACGGTATTGTTACTAATTTGATTTGCCCAATCTATATGCATATTAAAGTCACACATGATTACAGATGTTCCTTTATTACATGCATCTCTAATTTGCTGTTTAATGCCATTCCCAACATCACCACTACAGTTTGGGGGTCTATATACAACCCCCACTAACGTTTTTTGCCCCTTAGTGTTTCTCAGCTCAACCCATACAGATTCCACATTGTCAGAGCTAATATTTTACCTCACTATTGCATTAATTTCCTCTTTAACCAGCAGGGTAAGTATTTCCTACTTTTATCGCTTATAGTTTAAGGTCTTTTTGTGGTTTATAGTTTTTATATTCTGTAGTAACAAGGATCAGGAAAGAAGGGCCCTAGAGTAATTGATTTAAAAGGTTTAATTTAAAGGGATAAGTCATGGCAGGAGCGCTCAAAGCTGTGGTGGGAAGCCGGGAACATTTCCAGTGCCCGGGACCAGCATGTCTACAGGAAGTGTGTCCAGCTGCAGCTCCTGGAAGCTCGGGTTTCAGAGCTGGAACGGCGTTTGGGGACACTGTGGAGCATCCATGAGTCTGAGAGCATCGTGGATAGCACGTTTAGAGAGGTGGTCACACCGCAGCTGAAGGGAGTTGAGGAAAGAAGGGAATGGGTGACCACCAGGCAGTCCAAGAGAAACAAGCAGGTAGTTCAGGAGTCCCGCTCGCAAATCGGTATTCCATTTTGGAGACTGATGAGGACGCTGGTTCCTCCAGGGAGCGCGGACAGAGCCAAGCTTCTGGCACCACAAGCAGCCTGTCTGTACAGGAGGGGAGGAAGAGCAATAGTAATAGGGGATTCTATAGTCAAGGGAACAGATAGGTGCTACTGTGGCCGTCAAAGTGACTCCAGGATGGTGTGTTGCCTCCCTGGTGCCAGGGTCCGGGATGTCACTGAATGGCTGCAGGGCATCCTGAAGGAGGAGGGTGATAAGGCAGAGGTCATGGTACATTTTGGTACCAATGACATAGGTAGAAAGAGGGATGAGGTCTTGCATCAAGAATTCAGGGAGTTAGGCAGTAGACTGAAAAGCAAGACCTCTCGGGTTGTAATCTCTGGATTACCCCCAGTGCCACGAGCTAGCGAGCTCAGAAATAGGAGAATAGCATAGATGAATACGTGGCTTAAGAGTTGGTGCAGGAGGGAGGGTTTTAGATTCCTGGATCACAGGGACCGTTTCTGGGGAAGGTAGGACTTGTACAAGCGGGGACGGTCTACATCTGAACCAGAGCGGGACTAACATCCTTGCAGGTGGGTTTGCTAGTGCTGTTGGGAGGAGTTTAAACTAATTCGGCAGGGGGAGGGGACACAGAATGTTAGCAGAATAGGGACACATCATAATACAGTAAAACAATCAAGTCAGAGGGAGTACAGCTGCATTAAGTTTCAAGGGAGTAAAGCAGGGCTGCATGGCCTCTACTTTAATGCCAGGAGTATTACAGGTAAAACGGATGAGTTAAGGGTGAGGATTGACACGTGGAATTGTGATATAGTAGCCATCACTGAGACATGGTTGAGGAAGGGGCAGGATTGGCAGCTCAACATTCCAGGATATAGAATCTTCAGGCAAGATAGGGGAGGGGGTAAAAGAGGAGGAGGCATTGCATTATTAGTTAAGGACTCAGTTACTGCAGTAAGGAGAGATGATATCTTGGAGGGGACATCGAATGAAGCTTTGTGAGTAGAGATTAGAAATAAAAAAGGGTCAGTCACATTGTTAGGTGTTTATTATAGACCCCCAGATAGTCAGCGGGAAATTGAGAAGCAAATATATACACAATTTGCAGAGGTGTATAAAAACAATAACAATAGGGTAATTATATTAGGTGATTTCAACTTTCTCAAGGTTAATTGGGATAGACATACTGTTAAGGGCTTGGATGGAATGGATTTCTTGAAATGTGTACAGGAGAACTTTTTAGGTCAATATGTAGAGGGTCCAACAAGGGATGCCGCAGTGCAGGACCTAATTCTGGGGAATGAAGCTGGATAGGTGGCTGAGGTGGTAGTGGGGGAGCATTTTAGTGATAGTGACCACAACATGGTACAATTTAAGCTTGTTATGGACAAAGAAATAGACCAGTTGCAAAAAAATATTTTGGATTGGGGGAGAGTGGATTTTAGTAAAATAAGGCAGGATCTAGCCAAAGTAGACTGGGAACAGTTACTTGTGGGGAAATCTACAAAGGAGCAATGCGGTTAAGAAAGGAAATGGGGAGGGTACAGGCTCAACATGTTCCCTCTAGGTTGATAGGAAGGAGTAACAAGCCCAGAGAACCATGGATGACCAGAGATATTCAGGCTACGATGAGAAGGAGAAGAGAGGCTTTTAGCAGGTACAAGGGAAGCAAATCAGCGGAGGCATTGGTGGAGTACAGAAAGTGCAGGGTGGAGCTTAAGAAAGCAATTAGGAGAGCAAAGAGGGGTTATGAGAAAGCTCTGGCTGGTAAAAGTAGGGAAAATCCCAAGATATTCTATAAGTATATCAATGGGAAGAGGGTAACCAGGGAAAGAGTAGGGCCCATTAGGGACCAAGGGGGCAATCTATGGGTGGAGCCAGAGGACATTGCAAGAGTGTTGAACGAATAATTCACATCCGTCTTCACCCAAGAGAATGAGGATGAAGGTATTGAACTCGGGGAGAGAGAGCGAGGTTCTTAACAAATTGATATATGGAGTGACAAGGTATTGGAGATGTTGGCAGGCTTTAAAGTGGACATATCTCCAGGTCCAGATGATTTGTGTCCCAGACTGCTGAGGGAGGCAAGGGAGGAGATCACAGGAGCTCTGACCCAAATTTTTAATTCCTCTCTGGTCACGGCTCCCCCGTGATAGTGCCAGAGGACTGGAGAACAGCTAATGTGGTTCCGCTATTTAAGAAGGGTTGTAGAAATAAGCCAGGTAACTACAGGCCAGTGAGTCTCACGTCAGTGGTAGGGAAATTATTGGAGAAAATTCTGATGGAGAGAATCTATCTCCACTTGGAGAGGCAATGTTTGATCAGGGATAGTCAGCATGACTTTGTCAGAGGGAGGTCATGCCTAACAAATTTGATTGAATTTTTTGAGGAGGTGATCAGCTGTGTAGATGAGGGTAGTGCAGTTGATGTAGTTTATATGGATTTCAGCAAAGCCTTTGACAATGTCCCACATGGGAGACTTATAAAGAAGGCAAATACACATGGGATACAGGGTAATTTGATAAGGTGGATTCAAAATTGGCTTAGTTGTAGGAGACAGAGGGTGATGACAGAAGGATGCTTTAGTGACTGGAAGTCAGTCTCCACTGGCGTACCACAGGGATCTGTGCTGAGTCCCCTATTATTTGTCATTTATATAAACGACATAGATGACTATGTGGGGGGTAGGATTAGTAAGTTTGCGGATGACACAAAGATTGGCCAGGTGGTTAATAGTGAGGTTGAGTGTCTTCACAGAATCACACAGTGCAGAAGAGGCGCTCCGGCCCATCGAGCCTGCACCGACACGTAAGAAACACCTGACCCACCTACCTAACCCCATTTACCAGCACTTGGCTCATAGCTACAGGAAGATATAGACGGGGTGGTCAAATGGGCAGATAAATGGCAGATGGAATTTAACCCTGAAAAGTGTGAGGTGATACACTTTTGAAGGAGTAATTTGACAAGGAAGTATTCAATGAACGGCATGACATTAGGAAGTTCTGAGGAACAAAGGGACCTTGGCGTGTGTGTCCATAGATCTCTGAAGGTGGAGGGGCATGTTAGTGGGGTAGTGAAAAAGGCATATGGGACACTTGCCTTTATCAATCAAGGCATAGATTACAAAAGTAGAGATGTCATGTTGGAGTTTTATAGAAACTTGATGAGTCCACAGCTGGAGTACTGTGTGCAGTTCTGGTCGCCACATTATAGGAAGGATGTGATTGCACCGGAAGGGGTGCAGAGGAGATTCACCAGGATGTTGCCTGGGATGAAACATTTAAGTTATGAAGAGAGGTTGGATTGACTTGGGTTGTTTTTGTTGGAGCAGAGAAGACTGAGGGGCGACCTGATCGAGTTGTACAAGATCTCATAATGCCCCTCATAGGGCATGGACAGGGTGGATAGGGAGCAGCAACTAACTTCCCCTTAGTTGAAGGGTCAGTCACGAGGGGACATAAGTTCAAGGTGAGGTGCAGGAGGTTTAGGGGGGATGTGAGGAAAAACTTTTTTACCCAGAGGGCGGTGACGGTCTGGAATGCGCTGCCTGGGAAGGTGGTGGAGGAGGGTTGCCTCACATCCTTTAAAAATAACTGGATGAGCACTTGGCACGTCATAACATTCAAGGCTATGGGCCAAGTGCTGGTAAATGGAATTAGGTAGGTAGGTCAGGTGTTTCTCACGTGTCGGTGCAGACTCGATGGGCCGAAGGGCCTCTTCTGCGCTGTGTGATTCTGTGACTCTGTGATTCTGTGATTTTTGTTTGTGTGTGACTGAGAGTATAGATAAGGGAGACCCACTCATCAGGTATAGATTAACTTACAGCAGGCATTCAGAAAAGTGCTACAGTAAAGATTAGTACAGAAGATGAGGATTCATTGGATTGGGTGAATAGATTAGCATGGCCAGGACTCTGGTTAATGGACAGAGAATGGGCAGTAGGAATAAGTGTGAGTCATTTAGTTTTTTTTTATTTCTTGTGCTCTCAGGTGGCAGATGGAATTTAATACAGGGAAGTGTGAGGTGATTCATTTTGGCAGAAGGGATAGGGAGAGGCAGTATTAACTAGGTGGCACAATTCTA
Source organism: Cetorhinus maximus (assembly GCF_964194155.1). NCBI lineage: Eukaryota > Metazoa > Chordata > Chondrichthyes > Lamniformes > Cetorhinidae > Cetorhinus > Cetorhinus maximus. The sequence continues at coordinate 91,501 of NW_027596150.1, forward strand.
AAGTGGGCAGGGCCAGAGCGATTTGGGAGTTCATGTGCATCAGTCTTTGAAGGTGGCAGAACATATTGAGAGAGTAGTTGGCAAAGCACATGGGATCCTGGGCTTCATAAATAGAGGCATTGAGTACAAAAGCGGGGGAGTTATGCTAAACCTTTATAAAGCTCTCTATAAAGGCCCCAACGAGAGTATTGTGTCCAGTTCTGGTCACTATGCTATAGGAAGGATGTGAGGGCCCTTGAGAGGTTGCAGAGATTTACCAGAATAGAACCATAGAACACTACAGCACAGAAAACAGGCCATTCGGCCCTTCTAGTCTGTGCTGAAATATTATTCCACTAGTCCCATTGACCTGCACCTCGTCCATAACCCTCCAGACCTCTCCCATCCATGTATCTATCTAATTTATACTTAAAACTTAAGAGTGAGCCCACATTTACCACGTCAGATGGTAGCTCGTTCCACACTCTCACCACTCTCTGAGTGAAGAAGTTCCCCCTAATGTTCCCCCTAAACCTTTCCCCTTTCACCCTAAAGCCATGTCCTCTCGTGTTTATTTCTCCTAATCTAAGTGGAAAGAGCCTACTCGCATTTACTTTGTCTATACCCCTCACAATTTTGTAAACTTCTATCAAATCTCCCCTCATTCTTCTACGCTGCAAGGAATAAAGTCCTAACCTGTTTAATCTTTCCTTGTAACTCAACTCCTTAAGACCCGGCAACATACTAGTAAATCTTCTCTGCACTCTCTCAATCTTACTGATATCCTTCCTGTAGTTAGGCGACCAGAACTGCACACAATACTCCAAAGTTGGCCTCACCAATGTCTTATACAACCTCACCATAACATCCCAACTTCTATGCTCAATACTTTGATTTATGAAGGACAGTATGCCAAAAGCTTTCTTTACAACCTTGTCTACCTGTGACGCCACTTTCCGAGAATTATGTATCTGAACTCCCAGATCCCTTTGTTCCTCCGCACTCCTCAGTGCCCTACCATTTACTGTGTATGTCCTACCTTGGTTTGACCTTCCAAAATGTAACCCCTCACACTTTTCCACATTAAATTCCATCTGCCATTTTCTGGCCCATTTTTCCAGTTGGTCCAGATCTCTCTGCAAGCTTTGAAAGCCTTCCTCGCTGTCCACAACGCCTCCAATCTTAGTGTCATCAGCAAACTTGCTGATCCAATTCACCACATTATCATCCAAATCATTGATATAGACAACAAACAACAATGGTCCCAGTACAAGCCCCTGAGGCACACCACTAGCCACAGACCTCCAGTCTGAGAAGCAATCATCCACTACCATTCTCTGTCTTCTCCCACACAGCCAATTTCGAATCCAGTTTACAACCTCTCCATGGATACCAAGTGTCTGAACCTTCTGAACTAACCTCCCATGTGGGACCTTGTCAAAGGCCCTACTAAAGTCCATGTAGACAATATCCACAGCCTTTCCTTCATCTACTTTCTTGGTAACCTCCTCAAAAAACTCTACAAGGTTCGTTAAACATGACCTACCACGCACAAAGCCATGCTGACTATCCTTAATCAGCCCTTGGCTGTCCAAATAATTATATATCTGATCTCTCAGAACACCTTCCAATAATTTACCTACTACTGACGTCAGGCTCACTGGCCTGTAATTACCTGGTTTACTTTTGGAGCCTTTTTTAAACAACGGAACAACATGAGCTACCCTCCAATCCTCCGGCACCTCACCCGTGGTTAAGGACATTTTAAATATTTCTGCCAGGGCCCCTGCAATTTCTACACTAGTCTCCCTCAAGGTCCGAGGGAATATCGTGTCAGGCCCGGGGGATTTATCTACCTTTATTCGCTGTAAGGCAGCAAGCACCTCCACCTCTTTAATCTCTATATGTTCCATGACACTACTGCTTGTTTCCCTTCCTTCCTTATACACTATGCCAGTTTCCTGAGTAAATACTGATGCAAAAAAACTGTTTAAGATCTCCCCCATCTCGTGAGGCTTCACACATAGACGACCACTCTAATCTGCAAGGGGACCAATTGTGTCCCTTACTATCCTTTTACTCTTAATATACTTGTAGAAACCCTTCGGGTTTACCTTCACATTATCTGCCAAAGCAACCTCATGTCTTCTTTTTGCCTTCCTGATTTCCTTTTTTAGTATTTTCTTACATTTTCTATACTCTACAAATACCTCATTTGCTTCTTGTTGCCTATACCTGCTATACACCTCTCTCTTCTTCTTAACCAGATCGCCAATATTCCTTGAAAACCAAGGTTCCCTATGCCTGTTAACTTTGCCTTTAATCCTGACAGGAACATGCAAACTCTGCACTCACAAAATTTCGCCTTTGAATGCCTTCCACTTACTGAACACATCCTTGCCAGAAAACAACTTATGCCAATCCACTCTTCCTTTCTCATTTTCACAAAATTGGCCTTTCTCCAATTTAGAATCTCAACTCGAGGACCAGACCTATCCTTATCCATAATTAGCTTAAAACTAATGACATTGTGGTCACTGGACCCAAAATGTTCGCCTACACATACTTCTGTCACCTGACCTGTCTGGTTCCCTAATAGGAGATCAAGTGTTGCATCCTCTCTCGTTGGTACCTCTATATATTAATTTAGAAAACTTTCCTGAACACATTTGACAAACTCCAAGCCATCCAGCCCTTTTACAGTATGGGAGTCCCAGTCAATATGTGGAAAGTTAAAATCTCCTACTATTACAACTTTCTGTTTCTTCCATTGGTCTGCTATCTCTCTACAGATTTGCTCCTCCAATTCTCTCTGACTATTGGGCGGTCTATAATACAACCCTATTAGTGTGGTCACACCTTTCCCGTTCCTCAGCTCCACCCATATGGCCTCTGTAGACGAGCCCTCACAGCTGTGATATTTTCCCTGACTAGTAATGCCACTCCTCCCCCTTTCATCCCTCCCCCTCTATCACGTCTGAAACAACGGAACCCTGGAACATTGAGCTGCCAGTCCTGCCCCTCCTGTCACCAAATCTCACTTATAGCAATAATGTCGTAATCCCACGTGCCAATCCACGCCCTAAGCTCATCTGCCTTACCGACAATACTCCTTGCATTGAAATAGATGCACCTGAGAACATTTCTATCACGTACGGACCCTTGATTTCTGTAAATGCATGCATTCCTCGCTTGACCTTTATCCTCCTCCACCTCACTATCTGCTCTAACACTCTGGTTCCCCTCCCCCTGCAAATCTAGTTTAAACGCCCCGGAGCAGCACTAGCAAACCTACCCGCAAGGATGTTAGTCCCCCTCCAGTTCAGGTGCAAACTGTCCTGTTGAAACAGGCCCCACCTTCCCTGGAACAGAGCCCAATTGTCAAGAAACATGAAGCCCTCCCTCCTGCACCATCTCCTTAGCCACGTATTTAGCTGCATTATCCTCCTATTTCTAGCCTCACTAGCACGTGGTACAGGTAGCACTCCTGAGATCATAACCCTGGAGGTCCTGTCCTTCAACTTTGCACCTAACTCCCTAAACTCTCTTTGCAGGACCTCCTCCTCCTTCCTATCCACGTCATTGGTCCCTACATGGACCACGACATCTGGCTGCTCACCCTCCCTCCTGAGAATACTGAGAACTCGATCCGAGAGGCAACAGACTATCCGGGATTCTCGATCTCTCCCACAGAACCTCCTATCTGTCCCCCTAACTATCGAATCCCCTATCACTACTGCTCTCCTCTTTTCCCTCCCTCCTTTCTGAGCTGAGGGTCCAGCTTCGGTGCCAGAGACGCGACCACTATAACTTGTCCCTGGTAGGTCGTCCCCACCAACAGTATCCAAAACGGAATAGTTCCAGGGATGAGGAATTTTTCTACAAGGTTAGGTTGGAGAAACTGGTGTTCTCCTTGGAGCAAAGGAGATTGAGGGGAGATTTGAAGGTATACTAGATTGACAGACTTAGATAAGAACATAACACAAGAGCTCGGAGCAGGAGCTGGCCCTCGAGCCTGCTCCACCATTCAATATGATCGTGGCTGCCTTAATTCCACTTTCCTACCTGCTCACCATATCCTTTGACTCCCTGAGAAAACAAAAATATGTCTCCCAACCTTAAATATATTCAACTATGGAGTCACAACCCTCTGGCATAGAGAATTCCAAAGTGAAGAAATTTCTCCTCATCTCAGCCCTAAATGATTGATCCCTTATCCTGAGACTGTGCACCCTCGTTCTAGATTCCCTAACTAGTAGAAACAATCTGTTACGTCTCCCAAAATCATGTATGTTTTGATGAGACTACTCTTATTCTTCTAAATTCCAGAGAGCGCAGGCTCAATTAACAAAGCTTCTCATCATAGGACAACACTTTCATCATAGGAAACAATGTAGTGATTCTTCGCTGCACCACCTCCAATGCAAGTATATCCTAGGTAGACAGAGAAAATTTGTTCCAATTAGCTGATACTACAAGGACCAAGATTTCACACATTTGAGGTTTTAGGTAGGAGAGGCAGGTTGAATATGAGGAAGAACTTGTACTCAACGAATGGCAATGACCTTGAACCTGTTGCCTATGAGGGTGATGGAAGCAGAGAAAATCAATGATTTCAAAAGGAAATTGGATGGACCCTCGAGGAAAATAAACTTGCAGCGGTGGAATTGCTCTCGATGGAGAGCAATGGGCTGAATGGCCAACTTCTGTACCATAATGACTCCATGATGGACCTTATCTTATGCCTTCTGGAAATCCATATAAATATTGTACATGAACATTCCCCTTGTCCACTACGACCATTGCTCCAAAACATTCAACGCATTTGTCAGTTATAAATTCTTTTACAAATCCATGCTGGCTCTCTGAACAGCTGAAAATATTCAAGATATTCAGCCATCCTATCCTTAACAGGCCTGTTATTCCCTGGTTTTCCTTCTCATCTTTCTTAAATAGCGGAGTGACATGCACAGTTTTCCAATCTATAGTAACGAATCAAAGGATCTTTGCAGGTGCCCCAACCATTATAGTATTTTTGCCCCTGTTAATTTTGGTGGGTCCCTGTCTCTGATTGAATATTCACTGTAACTCCTGCCACCGACCAAAAAGACATCAGGAAGGGCTGCGCATCCACATACAGCTCAAAGGTTTCTTGCTCGGACAGGAGGGGCAAAGGTTTAATAAGTTTCAGGCAATGAGTTATGGAGCTGTTACCCAAGTTGGAAAGGTTTTGCAGAGCAACTTTCTGTGCTCCCTGGCTGGCTCAGTAAGTAATTATTGTGACTCTTAATCCCAGGGTCATGGTCTTAAACCCCACACTAGGTGATGACTTTTGATTTAATATTTTATTTAAGCAGGTAATAAATTGTGCTCAGATAATGGAATGACATTTACAATTTTTTAATCCAAAAGCACAATTCCTAAATCTAGAGAGCTTTAGAAAATAATGACTGACACAAGTTCCCTACTTGTTTCTTTTAATACTCTGATGTGGAAACCAGAGTGCTTTATCCTTTGCTGTTCCTTAATATTAGCAATAGTGTCTCCACTGCCCAGTCACTCTTACTGGACATCATGGGAACCAACCAAAGTGAGTTATGCTGGTGGGATCCACTCAGGAGGTGACTGAGTGCAATCAAATTCTCAGCCCTTCAGTCTTGTCTTGTCTCACATGCAGTTCACAACAGTGATTGAGGATTTTTTTTTATTCATTCACTGGATGTGGGCTTCACTGGCTGGGCCAGCATTTATTGCCCATCCCTAGTTTCCCTTGAGAAGGTGGTGGTGAGCTGCCTTCTTGAACTGCTGCAGTCCCTGTAGGAATGTTTATTGATGCATCCCCTCCTGTCAGTTGCATTGTTGTCTCCCGCCATCCTGTACTGGATGTGATAGGAATGTAAGAGCTTTCGTCTGACCTCTGGGGCATGATTTTGCACCTGAGACACTCTTGCATGGTAGTAGGGATGAGATAAAGCCTGGACTCCCCAAGGGTGATGGGAGAGGGTGGAGTTTGGATGGGGTGGAGCCTGGATTACAGCAGGGTGAGCCCTTTATTTGTCCAGTGATGCAGTGGATCACTTCCCTGTGAACGCCAGACGTGTCTGGTTCAGTGGATCACGGCCTTATGAATGCTAGATGTGTCTGGTTCAGCAGATCATTGCCCTATGGATGCCGGGTGTGGCTGGTATAGTGGATCTTGCCCTGTGGTGTCAGGTGTGTCTGGTTCAGTGGATTACTGCTCTGTGGATGGCCGGCGTGCCTGATTCAGTGGATAACTGCCCTATATATGTCAGGTGTGTCTGGTTCAATGGATTACTGCTCTGTGGATGCTGGGCGTGTCTGGTTCAATGGATCACTGCCCTGTGAATGCTGGATATGTCTGGTTCAGTGGATCACTGTCCTGTTGATGCTGGACATGTCTGGTTCAGTGGATCACTGCCCTGTGGATGCCAGGTGTGTCTGGCTCAGTGGATGACTGCACTGTGGGTATCAGGTGTGCTTGGTTCATTGGATCACTGCCCTATGGATGCCGGGTGTGACTGGTTCAGTGGATCATTACCCTGTGGATCCTGGGTGTGTCTGGTTCAGTGGATCACTTATCTGTGGATGCTGCACATGTCTGGTTCAGTAGATCATGGCCCTGTGGGTGCCAGGTGTATCTGGTTCTGTGGATCACTGGTCTGTTGATGCTGGACCTGTCTAGTTCAGTGGATCACTGCCCTGTGTATGCCGGGTGTGGCTGGTACAGTTTATCACTGCCGTGTGGATGCCACGTGTGTCTGGTTCAGTGGATTACTGCTCTGTGGATGCCCAGCATGCCTGGTTCAGTGAATCGCTGACCTGTGGATGCTCGGTGTATCTGGTCCTGTGGATCACTGCCATGTGGATGCTCAGTGTGTCTGGTACAATGGATCACTGCCCTGTGGGTGTCAGGTGTGTCTGGTTCAGTGGATTACTGCTCTGTAGATGGCCGACGTGCCTGGTTCAGTGGATTACTGCCCCGTGGATGCTGGACATGCCTGGTTCAGTGAATCACTGCCCTGTGCATGCTGGACATGTCTGGTTCAGTGAATCACTGCCCTGTGCATGCTGGACATGTCTGGTTCAGTGAATCACTGCCCTGTGCATGCTGGACATGTCTGGTTCAGTGAATCACTGCCCTGTGCCTGCTGGACATGTCTGGTTCAGTGGCTCACTGTCTTGTGGATGCTGGGTGTGTCTGGTTCAGTGGATTACTGCCCTGTGGATGCCAGGCATGTCTGGTTCAGTGGATCACTGCCCTGTGCATGCTGGATGTGTCTGGTTCAGTGGATCACTGTCCTGTGGATGCCAGGTGTGGCTGGTTCAGTGGATCACTGCCCTGCAGTTGCTGGATGTGTTTGGTTTGGTTCAGTGGATCACTGCCCTAGGGACCCTGGGTGTGTCTGGTTCAGTGGATCACTGCCCTGTGGATGCCGGGTGTGGCTGGTACAGTGGATCTTGCCCTGTGGTGTCAGGTGTGTCTGGTTCAATGGATTACTTCGCTGTGGATAGTCGACGTACCTGGTTCAGTGGATCACTGCCCTGTGGATGTGTCTGTTTCAGTGGATCTCTGCCCTGTCGGTACCGGGCTGTCTGGTTCATTGGATTACTGTTCTGTGGATGCCGGGCATGTGTGGTTCAGTGGATCACCGCCCTGTGCATGCTGGATGTGTCTGGTTCAGTGAATTTCTGCCCTGTGAGTATCAGGCGTGTCTGGTTCATTGGATCACCGCTCCATGGACACTGGACGCGTCTGGTTCAATGGATCACTGTCCTGTGGATGCCGGATGTGGCTGGTTCAATGGATCTTGCCCTGTGAGTATCAGGTGTGTCTGGTTCATTGGATCACTGCCCCATGGGTGCTGGATGCGTCTGGTTCAGTGGATCACTGTCCTGTGGATGCCAGGTGTGTCTGGTACAATGAATCACTGCCCTGTTGATGCAGGGTGTTTCTGGTTCAGTGGATCACTGCCCTGTAAATGCCAGGTGTGGCATGTTTCAGCGGATCACTGCTCTGTGAGTATCAGGTGTGTCTGGTTCATTGGATCACTGCCCCATAGATGCTGGCTGTGTCTGGTTCAGTGGATCATAGTCCTTTGGATGCCAGGTGTGGCTGGTTCAGTAGATCACTGCTCTTTGAGTACCAGGTGTGTCTGGTTCATTGGATCACTGCTCCATGGATGCTGGACGTGCCTGGTTCCATGGATCACTGCCCTGTGGATGCTGGACGTGCCTGGTTCAGTGGATCGCTGTCCTGTGGATGCTGGACATGTCTGGTTCAATGGATCAATGTCCTGTGGATGCCGGGTGTGGCTGGTTCAGTGAATCACTGCCCTGTGGGTATCAGATGTGTCTGGTTCAGTGAATCACTGCCCTGTGGGTATCAGATGTGTCTGGTTCAGTGGATCACTTCCCTGTGGATGCCAGGTGTGGCTGGTTCAGTGGATCACTGCCCCATGGATGCTGGACACGTCTGGTTCAGTGGATCACTGCCCTGTGGATGCTGGACGTGTCTGGTTCAGTGAATCACTGTCCTGTAGCTGCTGGTGTGGCTGCTTTAGTGAATCACTGCCCTGTGGTTATCAGGCGTGTCTGGTTCAATGGATCACTGCCTCATGGATGCTGGACGTGCCTCGTTCAGTGGATCACTGCCCTGTGGATGCCGGGCGTGTCTGGTTCAGTGAATCATTGCCCTGTGGGTATCAGTGTGTCAGGTGCAGTAGATCACTGCCCCATGGATGCTGGACGTGCCTCGTTCAGTGGATCACTGCCCCATGGATGCTGGATGTGCTCGTTCAGTGGATCACTGCCCTGTGGATGCCAGACGTGTCTGGTTCAGTGGATCACTGCTGTGTCGATGCTGGGCGTGTCTTGTTCAGTGGATCTCTGCCCTGTGGGTATCAGATGTGTCTGGTTCAGTGAATCACTGCCCTGTGGGTATCAGATGTGTCTGGTTCAGTGGATCACTGCCCTGTGGATGCCAGGTGTGGCTGGTTCAGTGGATCACAGCCCCATGGATGCTGGACACGTCTGGTTCAGTGAATCACTGCCCTGTGGATGCTGGACGTGTCTGGTTCAGTGAATCACTGTCCTGTAGCTGCTGGTGTGGCTGCTTTAGTGAATCACTGCCCTGTGGTTATCAGGCGTGTCTGGTTCAATGGATCACTGCCTCATGGATGCTGGACGTGCCTCGTTCAGTGGATCGCTGCCCTGTGGATGCCGGGCGTGTCTGGTTCAGTGAATCATTGCCCTGTGGGTATCAGTGTGTCAGGTGCAGTAGATCACTGCCCCATGGATGCTGGACGTGCCTCGTTCAGTGGATCACTGCCCCATGGATGCTGGATGTGCTCGTTCAGTGGATCACTGCCCTGTGGATGCCAGACGTGTCTGGTTCAGTGGATCACTGCTGTGTCGATGCTGGGCGTGTCTTGTTCAGTGGATCTCTGCCCTGTGGGTGCTGGGCATGTCTGGTTCAGTGCTTCTCTGCCCTGTGGATGCTGGACGTGCCTGGTTCAATGGATCGCTGTCCTGTGGATGCTGGACATGTCTGGTTCAATGGATCAATGTCCTGTGGATGCCGGGTGTGGCTGGTTCAGTGAATCACTGCCCTGTGGGTATCAGATGTGTCTGGTTCAGTGAATCACTGCCCTGTGGGTATCAGATGTGTCTGGTTCAGTGAATCACTGCCCTGTGGGTATCAGATGTGTCTGGTTCAGTGGATCACTGCCCTGTGGATGCCAGGTGTGGCTGGTTCAGTGGATCACTGCCCCATGGATGCTGGACACGTCTGGTTCAGTGGATCACTGCCCTGTGGATGCTGGACGTGTCTGGTTCAGTGAATCACTGTCCTGTAGCTGCTGGTGTGGCTGCTTTAGTGAATCACTGCCCTGTGGTTATCAGGCGTGTCTGGTTCAATGGATCACTGCCTCATGGATGCTGGACGTGCCTCGTTCAGTGGATCACTGCCCTGTGGATGCCGGGCGTGTCTGGTTCAGTGAATCATTGCCCTGTGGGTATCAGTGTGTCAGGTGCAGTAGATCACTGCCCCATGGATGCTGGACGTGCCTCGTTCAGTGGATCACTGCCCCATGGATGCTGGATGTGCTCGTTCAGTGGATCACTGCCCTGTGGATGCCAGACATGTCTGGTTCAGTGGATCACTGCTGTGTCGATGCTGGGCGTGTCCTGTTCAGTGGATCTCTGCCCTGTGGGTGCTGGGCATGTCTGGTTCAGTGCTTCTCTGCCCTGTGGATGCTGGATGTGCCTGATTCAGTGGATCACAGCCCTGTGGATGCGGGACATGTCTGGATCAGTGGATCACCGTCCTGTTGATGCTGGACATGTCTGGTTCAGTGGGTCACTGTCCTGTGGATGCTGGGTGTGGCTGGTTCAGTGGATCACGGCCCTGTGAGTATCAGGTGTGTCTGGTTCATTGGATCACTGCCCCATGGATGCTGGGTGTGTCTGGGTCAGTGGATCATTGCCCTGTGGATGCCAAACGTGTCATGTTCAGTGGTTCACCATGTCACGACTCACTGGGGATAGTGTGCTGTAATATGAAGCCCCACTGCTCCCCAAGCCACGACAAGTGTGAAAAGTTTGATCAAACAACCTGATTGTTTAATTTAGGTGAACAGAATACGAGCACCAGGTTTGTAAACTTAGCAAGTGAGTAACTCTTTATTGAGCAAATTGTCTTTAACCAGTGGCAAAAGAAAGAAACATGTAGCTGCTAATTTCTAACTCTGTAGCCTAAACTCTACCCTTCCTTGAATCCTGATGCACACACATACAAGACACACAAAAACATGGATATTAAGGGTGGGATATAGCAGTTCAGTAGCATCAATATTGGAGTACAGCATTCGATGGGTTGATCTGGATCTATGTCTTCCAAATTCCTTTCAGTTCTTTGTTGATAGCACAAGGTGGTCTTCCAGCGTTTTCCGTCTTTCGTTCACTGGTTGAGCACTTGCTTTTCAATATCTCTAACGGTGATTTTCCGCTTTTCCTCTTGATAGGGGATTTTCAGAGAGAGAGCAGGTTATAGAGATGTGAGGGAAAAAAAACAAAAAACTAAAAATATGAGGGGAAAAAAACTAGAAATAACTGGAATCTTCCACACACAGGAGAAAAAGGCTTTAGGCCTTTTTTCAGGTTAGGAGCTTTTTTCTCCGCTGCACTGCTCTCACACAAACCCTGGTCAGCTGGTTAGGAGCTAATGAAAATGTTGCTAAGCAGTTCCCCGTTAGACCGGACTCCTTGACACCATCCTGTCTTTCATGGCACACTCTGTTCTAGGACAGCAACATTGTATAAATCCCTCACACTGTTCCAGTAGACATGTCTTTCAAACTACAGCCATTGTAATTTTAATCCACAGTCCATAAAAGATATGTTCTTTACAACATTCTAGCAGAAATAAAAAGATATGTTCTTTACAACTGCCCTGTAGATGCCGGGCATGTCTGGCTCAGTGGATCACTGACCTGTTACAGCCGGGCATGGTGGGTTCAATGGATTACTGCCCTGTGGATGCCGTGCATGTCTAGTTCAGGAGCTCTTCCACCTACTCTGGATGTTGCACTAGCCCAATGTTCAATGAAACTGGTTGTGTTTTAAACAGATATCGTTAAACAGGAAAATACCATGTAGAACTAATCCAGCACTGCAATCTCAGGCAACCTCAGGTTGATCATAACCTTGCAGTACTTCAGCTTGTGATATTGACATATTTCAATTTGTTTCTTTTCAGAAAGTTTGTTTTCTTCAACGTGCCTCAGATCCAGCACCAGAATCCCTGGGTTCAAATTGTTATGTTCAAAAACCTGACACCATCACCATTTCTAAGATTTTATTTAGGTAAGCCTTCAGTTCCTCCTGTACTTAAAAGTTTGTTATTAAACTGTGGCAGCTCTAGAGAGCTTGAACAACCTGGGTTTTGGTGACAGATACGATGCTGCTTTGGGAGAATGGGGCTGGTCAGACTCGGGGAGAGGAGGGAACAAGGGTCAGACTGTCTGACCAGTGGGGCCAGACCATTTCTGGGGGGGTGTGGTTGGACTGTCTCGGGTATGGGAGATAGGGTCAAACTGTTTCAGTATTATGTCTAAAATTGCACTTTTGCCATTTCTCCCCAGATGATGGTGAACAGGTCTTGGTTGATGTAGAAGGAAAGAACCACAAAGAAATTGCTGAACATGTGAAGACAATCCTGGGAAAGAGCCGGTGAGCTTTGTTTTACTGTATTAATACCATAGGTATGTAATGTTCAATTTTATCTGTTTGCATTGCAGGATCCCACCTTAAAATCTACCTGCTTGGCTGTAGTGGATAAAGCCACAGTGCAAGATGGTCTAACGGGAGATTTCTTAGTTTCATTCGTATATGCCTGCCTCTCCCCCAGAATTTTCACCCTCCAATTCTCTGCTCCCACCCAGAGCTGCTCCACTGGGTGAATTGTTTCCCCAGGTCAGGAACTGCTTATAAAATGAATTTTAATGGGGTAGAGGACAAAGGGATCTAGGGGCACAAATCACCAAAAATAGCAACACAGGTTAATAAGCTTCTCCAGAGCTCTGAAGAAGAGGCCTACAGACTTGAAATGTTACTCTGTTTTTCTCTCCCTACAGATGCTGCTAGATCTGCTGAATTTTGAGCATTTTCTGTTTTTATATAGATTTGAATGTCATTGTCATAGCGTTAGAAGCAGTTCAGAGAAGGTTCACTCGACTGACACCTGGGATGGAGGCGTTATCTTGCAGGGAAGGTTGGACAGATCGGGCCTGTATCCATTGGAGTTTAGAAGACTGAGAGGTGATCTTATTGAAACATATAAGATCCTGAGGGGACTTGACAGAGTGGATGTTGAAAGGATGTTCACCCCCTCCACTGTGGGAGAGAGTAGAACTAGGGGGCACAATTTAAAAATAAGGGGTCTCCTTTTTAAGATGGAGATGAGAAGAATATTTTTTTCTCTGAGAATCGTGAATCTTTGGAACTCTCCTCCCCAGCGTGTGGTGGAGGCAGGGTCATTGAATATTTTTAAGGCAGAGGTGGATAGACTCTTGACTAACAAGGGAGTCAAGGGTTATCAGTGGTAGATGGAATGTGGAGTTGGGGCCACAAAGAGATTAGCTTGGCCTACTCCTGCTCCTAATTTGTAGGTTCGTATTGATATATGTACACGAAACACCCATATACCTAAGACGTGTTCAGATATTAGTATTACCTGCAAATTTGTTACTGGTGCCCCCAACACTTTGAGATTCTCTAAATTACTTGAACTTTTATTCAGGTTCTTGTCAAAGCAGTAAGTTGGCAGACAGTTTTGATGTAACAAATTAAGAGGATTTATTAAGTAATATTTAACAACCAGGCGATAGTTTACAAGTCACACAGCCATTACTCACTGGAGCAACTCGGACACAGGTCAACACTCATTCTGGTCTGCTCTGACTTCTCTTACTTCCCTCTCTCTTCCATCTTCTTTTGTCTATGAACCTGTACACCAATTTACTGGACCCTTTTGGAGAGCCCTTCCTTATTATCTTTCTCTGATATCCAGGATTTCTCCTACCATATTTGGCAAAAGCAATTGACTTGCATTCATAACACAATCAATATAATCGAAACTCCATTCAGGCTTACATCAATAGACCCTCAATACTCCACCAATAATTGTATCAATGGGCCATCAATACTCAAGTCAGTAGCTACATCCTGGACAATTAACAAAGTTAGCACAAAGACACCTTAATAGGCTTACGTTGTTTTTTCAATTCATTCGTGGTATGTGGGCATTGCTGTCTAGGCCAGCATTTATTGCCCATACCTAATTACACTTGAGGAGGTGGTGATAGGCTTCCTTCTTGAACTGCTGCAGTTCATGTGGTGTAGGTACACCCAAAGTGCTGTTAGGAAGGGGGCTCCAGGATTTTGACCCAGCGACAGTGAAGGAGCGGAGATATATTTCCAAGTCAGGATGGTGTGTGGCTTGGAGGGGAACTTCCAGGCGGTGATGTTCCCATGTATCTGCTGCCCTTGTTCTTCTAGATGGTAGTAGTCATGGCTTTAGAAGGTACTATATAAGGAGCCTTGGTGAGTTCCTGCCGGGCATCTTGTAGATGGTACACACTGCTGCGTCAGTGTCAGAGGGAGTGAATGTTTGTGGAAGGCATGCCAATCAAGCGGGCTGCTTTTTCCTGGATTGTGTTGAGCTTCTTGGGTCTTGTGGGAGCTGCACTCATCCAGGCAAGTGGAGAGTATTCCATCACACTCCTGACTTGTGCCTTGTAGATGGTGGACAGGCTTTGGGGAGTCAGGAGGTGAGTTACTCACCACAGGCTTCCTAGCCTCTGACCTGCTCTTGTAGCCATTGTATTTATATGGCTAGTACAGTTCAGTTTCTGGCAATGATAACCCCCAGGATATTGATAGTGGGGGATTCAGTGATGGTAATGCCATTGAATGTCAAGGTGCAATGGTTAGATTCTCTTTTGTTGGAGATGGTCATTGTCTGGCACATGTGTAGCCCAAATGTTACTTGCCACTTGTCAGTCCAAGCCTGGGCATTGTCCAGTTCTTGCTGTGTTTGGACATGGACTGCTTCAGTATCTGAAGAGTTGCGAATGGCCTTCACAGGAGGTCTGCACTGGAGTGCTGTTTTGGGCTGCATTAGAGTGCTTAAGTTGGAGTTTGGTGAGTGAGGGATTCTTAAGGGTTAATTTAGGGGTTAATTTCTATCTAAAGTCTAGTCTTTCTTTAATTTAGCAATTAACTAAAAGTTGCTCTTTGGGTTGGGAGAAGGTGAGTTTTAGTCCAGCTTTAAAGTAGGTGGTTATACAGGCTCTGCTTGTAGCTGCAGCTAGTTAATTAGATAACTGGCTTAAACAGGTTTTCAGGAGCCAGATTCAGAGAGCAGAAAGGCAGGCCATCTATAGTGCTGGCTTGTCTGCACTGGACTGCTGCTTTGGGCTGCATTAGAGTACTTAAGTTGGAATTTGGTGAGTGAGGGAGTTCAGTGAAGAGGGAAGGGGGTGATCCTTTCATTTTCAACCTTTCCTCAGAAAGAAGAGCGGAGGCCTTGGTAAGTAGGACCTGGTGAGTATTTCTACTGTCCTTAATATTCCCTAAACTAGAGGAAGTAAAAGTAAAGTGAGTAATTTAATGGTAAGTCACAGCAGGGCAGTTCAATCATGTGGAACGCTTCTCCTGTGCAATTTAGGAAGACAGGGACACTTCCACAACCATGTGTGCAGGAAGTGTCCCCAGCTGCAGCTACTTGAAATCCGCTTTTTCGGAGCTGAAGCTGCGGCTGGAGTCACTGTGGGGCAGCCACAGGTCTGAGATTTTCATGGATAGCACTTAGTGTGAGGTGGTCACACTGCAGATAAAGAGTGCACGGCCAGAAAGGGAATGGATGACCACCAGACAGAGTAAAAGCACTAGGCAAGTAGTGCCGGAGTCCCCTGGGTCCATCTCCCCCTTTAACAGATTTTCCGTTTTGGATACTGTTCGGGGAGATGGTTTTACAGGGGAAGGTAGCAAGAGCAAAGTCCGTGGCACCATGAGTGGCTCAGCTGCACAAGAGAGGGAGAAAAAAGAGCGGGAGAGCAATTGTGACAGGGGATTCCAACGTAAGGGGAGCATATAGACATGTCTGCAACCACAGACATGACACCAGGATGGTGTGTTGCCTCCCTGGTGCAAGGGTCAAGGATGCTGCTTGAGCGGCTGCAGGACATTCCGAAGGGGGAGGGTGAACAGCCAGAGGTCGTGGCCCATATCGGTACCAATGACATAGGTAAAAAGAGGAATGAGGTCCTAAAAGCAGAATATAGGGAGATAGGAAAAAACCAGGACCTCAAAACCAGGATTACCCCGAGTGGCACATGCTAGTGAGATCAGGAATAGGAGAATAAATCAAATGAATGCGTGGCTGGATCTATGGTGTAGGAGGGAAGAATTTAGATTCCTGAGGCATTGGGACTAATCCTGGGGAAGATGGAATCCGTACAAGCTGGACGAGTTGCACCCCAGCAGGACCGGCACCAATATCCTCGCAGGGGTATTGGCTAGTACTGTGGGAGAGGGTTTAAACTAGAGTGGCAGGGGTTGAGAACCTGAGCAGGGAGACACAAGAGAGAGAAACAAAGATAGGAATGAAGGACAGAAAAGTAGAAAGCAAAAGTGGAAGGTAGAGGAAACAAGGGCCAGCAGCAAATTGGGCCATAATATAAAAATTGTCTAAAAATGTTAAAAGGACAAGTCTAAAGGCACTGTACCTGAATACACAGAGCATTCGCAATAAGGTAGATGAATTGACAGTGCAAATAGATGTAAATGGTACAATATGATTGCAATTATGGGGACATGGCTGCAGGGTGATCAGGGCTGGGAACTGAATATCCAAGGGTACTCGGTATTTAAGAAGGACAGGCAAAAAAGAAAAGGAGGTGGCGTGGCATTGCATTGTTAGTTAAGGATGAAATCGGTGAAATAGTGAGAGAGAATATTAGATCAGAAAATCTAGATGTAGAATCAGTCTGGGTGGAGCTAATAAGCAACAAGGGGCGGAAAACATTAGTGGGAGTTGTCAATAGGCCTCCAAACAGTAGTGGTGAGGTAGGAGACAGCATTAAACAGGAAATTCGAGATGCATGTAACAAGGGTAATACAGTAATCATGGGTGACTTTAATCTACATATAGACTGGGGCAAACCAAATTAGCAATAATGCTGTGGTAGATGAATTCCTGGAGTTTGTACAAGATGGTTCTTCAACGTACTGGTCTAAAAAACCAACGAGGATACAGGCTATCCTAGATTTGGTAATGAGCAATGAGAAGGGGTTACTTAATAATCCTGTTGTGCGGAATCCTTTAGGGAACAGTGACCATAACACAATAGAATTCTTCATTAGGATGGAAAATGAAGATGGCCGATCCAAAACTAGGCTCCTAATTCTAAACAAAGGAAACTACGGAGCTATGAGGTGTGAGTTGGCCAAGATAGATTGGGGAACTTCATTAAAAGGCATGATGGTGGATAGGCAATGGCTAATATTTAAGGAACATGTAAAGAATATTTAAGTATGCATTGCGACAGTTATATACATTCCTTTCTGGTGCAAAAACAGAACAGGAAAAGTGGCCCAACCATGGCTAACAAAAGAAATTAAGGATAGTATTAGATCCAAAGAGGAGTCATATAAAGTTGCTTAAAAAAAGTAGCAAACCTGAGGATTGGGAGCAGTTTAGAATTCAGCAAAGGAGGATCGAAAGATTGATTAAGAGGGGAAAAATAGAGTATGAGGGTAAACTTGCAAGGAACATAAAAGCAGATTGTAAAGCTTCTATAAGTATGTAAAAAGATTAATGAAGGTAAATATAGGTCCCTTACAGTCCGAAATGGGACAATTTACAATAGAAAACAAGGAAATGGCAGAGCAATTAAACAGCTACTTTAGATCTGTCTTCACAGAGGAAGACACAAATATCTTCCCAGAAATGCTAGTGAACCAACAGTTTAGTGAGAAGGAGGAATTGAAGGAAATTAGTATTACTAAACCAATTGTGCAGGAGAAATTAATGGGACTGAAAGCCGATAAATCCACAGCACCTAATAATCTACATCCCAGGGTACTAAAGGAGATGGCCATGGAAATAGTGGATGCGTTGATTGTCACCTTCCAAAAATCCTGGAACAATGCCAGCAGATTGGAGAGTGGCAAATGTAACCGCACTATTTAACAAAGGAGGGAGGGAGAACACAGGGAATTACAGACCGGTTAACCTAACATCAATATTAGGGAAAATGCTAGAGTCTATGACAGTATTATAAAGGATGAGGTGACAGAAAACTTAGAGAATATCATCTGGTTTAAACAAAGTCAGCATGGATCTATAAGCTTGACAAACCTACTGGAATTTTTTGAGGACGTAACTAGCAGAATAGATAAGGGAGAACTAGTGGATGTAGTGTATTTGGATTTTCAGAAAGCTTTTGATGAACTCCCACATAAGAGGTTATTGTGCACATGGGATTGAGGGTAGGTAATATATTGGCATGAATTGGGAATTGGTTAGCAGACAGGAAACAGACAGTTGGAATAAATGGGTCTTTTTCAGAATGACAGACGGTAACCAGTGGGACACCAAAGGGATCAGTGATTGGGCCCCAGCTATTCACAATATATACCAATGATTTGGATCAGGGAGCCAAACGTAATATTTCCAAGTTTGCTGACGACACAAAGTTTGGTGAGAATGAATGGTGCGGAGGATGTAAAGAGGCTTCAAGGCAATTTAGACAAGTTATGTGAGTGGGAAAATACATGGCAGATGCAGTATAACATGGATAAGTGTGAAGTCATCCACTTCTGTAGGAAAAACAGAATGGCAGAGTATTATTTAAATGTTGATAGATTGGGAAATGTTGATGTACAAAGGGACCTGGGTGTCCTTGTACACCAGTCAGTGAAAGCAATGCTTGCAGCAAACAGTTAAGAAGGCAAATGGTATTGTTGGCCTTCATTGCAAGAGGACTCAGGTACAGGAGCAAGGATGTCTTAATGCAACTGTACAGGGTCTTGGTGAGACCACACCTGGAGTATTGTGTGCAGTTTTGATCTCCTTACCTAAGAAAGGATGTACTTGCCATAGAGGGAGTGCAGCAAAAGTTCACCAGACTGATTCCTGGGATGGCAGGATTGTCATATGAGGAGAGATTGGGTCATCTAGGCCTGTATTCATTGGAGTTTAGAAGAATGAGATGGGATCTCACTGAAATGTATAAAATTCTGACAGGGCTGGGCAGACTGGATGCAGGCATGATGTTTCCTCTGGATGGGGCGGGTTCCAGAATGAGTCATAGTCATAGTCACAGTCACAGGATACGGGATAGGCCATTTAGGACTGAGATGAAGAGAAACTTCTTCACTCAGAGGGTGGTGAACCTGTGGAATTCTCTACCACAGAGGGCTGTGGAGTCCAAGTCACTGAATATATTTAAGAAGGAAAGAAATAGATTTCTAGACTCAAAGCACCAAGGGGTATGGGGAGAGAGCGGGAGTACGGCGATGAGATGGAGGATCAGCCATGATCATATTGAATGGCGGAGCAGGCTCCAAGGGCCAACTGATCTACTCTTGCTATTCTCTATGTTTCTGTGAATGGTGCTTTACATTTAGATATTTTAGTAATACAATCAGGAATATAGAGACAGAATAACAATTTAACTGTCTTCCTGCCTCTTACTGTTATGACTGGACATTCTGCAGACAGACTCAATCTGTTTTCATCTCCATTGTCTTACTGAATCCCTTTGGCCGGGATTTTCCAGCCCCACCGTGGCGGGAGCTGCCGCGGGAGATTTGGCAGCCCAGCCAAAAGCCCATTGACTTTCAGCGGGACCGAACAATCCCAATGGCAGCCGGGGCAGGAAAATCCCGCCCTTTGCTTCTATGAATATCTAGATTCATGCAATATCCCTAATATCTAAACTAATCAATATAAATAGTTATTCACATACCAGCACTTACCTCTTGGCTTACCAAAAGCCCACAGAAACATTTATAAAGCACAGTCTGAAATTCATAATACAATAAAAAGTATATTAAAGCCCATAATTCTTACAAAACCAACATTTGGATCATTAATAAAATTAGTAAACAGCAACAGTCCCAACATTGATTCCTAAATGTAATTATATATATCTCTCTCTCCATCTTTTTCTCCATATATAAAATAACTATGGGAAAAAATCTTTTGTTGTGTTTCTATGTATATCCCAATACTTATAAACATTTCTGTGTACCTCTCAGTATCTCTGTGGGGGCAATGTAGCCCCATTTTTTAGGAGCTATGCAGCTACCTGATGCTTGAAATGAGGTTCAAGATGGACATGCACACTTCTGATGGGAAGTGCGTAGATTGTCCTGGTAAAGGGGTTTACATGCACACATCTACTGACTGGCAGCAGCATGTGGAGCAGGCAGCCCATGATGCAAATCAGTGTGCTTGCTGATTTGATGGCAGCACTGCCATTTTACAACTGCACACTCCGGCCAATGCCTTGTCATAGCCACATTATCACTAAGACCGCCAACTTCCACTTTCACAAAATTGACCGACTCTGCCCCTGCCTAAGCTCATCTGATGATGAAATCCTCACCCATGCCTTTGTTACCTTGTGACTTGATTGTTTCAATGTATTCCTTGCTGGCCTCCCACATCCTATCCTACATAAAACTTGAGGTTGTCCAAAACTCTGTTGCCCGGTCCTTACTTGTACCAAGTCCTATTCACACATCACTCCTGCTGTGCTTACTGACCCGCGTTGGTTCCCAGTTAAGAAACACCCTGGTTTTAAAATTCTCATTCTTTTTTCAAATCCCTCCACGCCCTAACCCCTCCTTATCTCTGGAATCTCCGCTAGCAATCTTCTGAGATATCTGCACTCATCTAATTCTGGCCTCTTGAGCATTCCCGATTTTAATTGTTCCGCCATTGGTGTCTTTAGCTTCAAAAACCCTGAGCTCTGGAATTCCCTTCACCTGTCTGTCTCTCTACCTCTCTTTTCTCCTTTTAAGTCCCTCTTTAAAACCTACTCCTTTGACCAACCTGTTTACCTAACCTAAAGCCTTGTGTCTCAGTGTCATATTGTGTTTTATAATACAAGAGTAAGGAAGTCTTGTGGTGCAGTTGGTAGTGTCCCTGCATGCGAGCCAGAATCCCTGGGGTTCAAGTCCCGCTCCGGAACTTGAAGGCCAAGGAAGGTGAATTCATAACGCAACAAAACAGGTTAGCCCAAATCTTCTGAGCAGGATCAGAAACCTATTTCCGACCCTGATCAGACAAAAAAAATACCCATTTATCTTCCTCTAGTTTTTCTAAGCAATCTTCCAAGAAAGGATCCTTCCAAACTGACTCAGTGTAGCAAAGCTCGGAGGGAGCAGCAGAGAGAATCAGCTGGTGAATGAGGTGGGTTGGCTGGGTGAAGTAAAGGGGTAGGGTGGCACGTGGGTGAGGTAGTGGGATGGCACATTCCTCCACTGTCACTGGGTCAAAATCCTGGACCTCTCCCTAACAGCACTGTGGGTGTACCTACACCACATGGACTGCAGAAGTTCAAGAAAGCAGCTCACCACCACCTTCTCAAGGGCAATTAGGGATGAGGAATATGCTGGCTGAGCTAGTGATGTCCATGTCCTGTGAAAGAATTTTTAAAGAAAGGATGAGTAGGGTGGCATGTGGTTGAATGAGTAGGTGGGTCAGAGGGGGCGTTGGATGGTGGGGGCATTTCAGGTCAGTTGGGGACTAGTTAGGTCGGGTCAGTGGGGGGTAGAGGGGTAGTCATGTGGTCAAGGGGTTAGTTGCGGGGAGGTCAGTGTAAGTAATTTGTATAGTTATCCAGGTGTTAGACTAGGTTTTTCTCTGTAACATTTCTTGGATAACTCTGCAGGTAAGTACGTCGGAACCGCCTGAAGTCTCCGAATCTCACTCAGACTTGGAGACTTTCTCAGAGGGTTGCAGGGAGCAGGGGAATTGCCCATCAGAAGTTCAAACTTCCCAGGCAATCCCCAAGGAGTCCTTGCATTGGGACTTCCATGGGGTCCCATGGCACATCTCCCAGGGGACATCCAGTTTCTGACTATCCTGAGATTGGAAGATCTGGGCCATTGAGTATCAACCTGTAAATTCTTCCAACATACACCAATGGCCATTGGTAAGAGGTGAAGAGATTCCTGGTCAGCCATGTGATGGGAAAACATTGGAGCCTTTACCATCACTATTCATTGCTGTAGACTACAACATGCATATTAAAATACATGTTTCCACAGCAACTCTGATTCCTTGGTGGTGCAGTTTGGTTCAGTTAGCTGGGTGGCAAGGTTTGGATCAGACTGGTGCCAACAGCACTGGATTTGAACCCTGTTCCGGCAAGGGTGCATTTGGGACCTGCCTCCTACCCGTGGTGGAGCTTGCGGTACTGTAGGTTGGACCTGCCTGCAGACTGAAGAGAATGCTCCTGTGAAGCATCTTGAGATGCCTTATTAAATTAGAAGCGCTATATAAATACAAATTGATGCTTTCTAGTCGAAGCAACAGAAGATGAATCTCACGGACAAGGTACAGCACTCCCCCAACACAGCACCTCCAACGCTGCAGCACCCCCTTAGTACTGACCCTCCAACACTGCAATGCTCCCTTTGTACTGACCCTCCAACACTGCAATGCTCCCTTTGTACTGACCCTCCAACAGTGCAGTTCTCCCTCAGTACTGATCCTCCAACAGTGCAGTTCTCCCTCAGTACTGTCCCTCCAACAGTGCAGCGCTCCCTCAGTACTGACCCTCTGACAGTGCAGCACTCCCTCAGTACTGACCCTCCAACACTGCAGTGCTCCTTTAATACCGACCCTTTGACAGTGTGGCACTCCCACAGTACCCTCCCTCCGACTGTGGGGTGCTCCCTCAGATCCCTCCATCTGACAGTACGGCGCTTTCTCAGTCTTTGGCTGTCTCTCAATTCGTGGATCATATCTCCTCAGGTCACATGGCAGGGCATCCGACAAGATAGTGGGATCTAGAGTGTAGGATCTGTTTCCTTTTCTTTCCTTGTCTGCCAGCGCTGTGTATCATCATTAAGACATTGTGACCCAAAGCATGATGCAGCTTGAACAACTGCTAGCAAGCTCCTCATAGTCATGCTGACGTGCTTCAAGAAGCTTCAGAGTGTCTTTGAAGTGTTTTCTTTGTCCTCCCCTGAAACCTCAGCCATTTGAGAGTAGGGAAACCTGATCGGGGAGGTGGTTATTGACCACCCGGACACAGTATCCAGTCCATCAAAGTTGATTTTGCGGGAGTTTTGCCTGAAGGTTTGTGAAGCTGGCTTCAAGAAGGACACTAGCATTTATTTGACTTCCTTCCCATTGAACCCAGAGGATGTGGTGGAGGTATTGCTGGAGTTCCTCTAGTGCTCTTACGTGTCACTAATGCACAGTCCAGATCTCAATGCAATACAGAAATCTGATGATGACAGCTGCTCTGTACACTAGGATTTTGTTGACTTGCAGAGGTCTCTGTTGTCAAACGCTTGCTGCCGTAGTTTGTAGAAGGCTGACCTGGCACGGCTAATCCGGTGTTGGATCTCCTCATCAATGCAGCGGTTCCTGGGTACTGACACTCCGACAGTGCAGTGCTCCTCCCAAACCTCGTTCCTGCTCCCTCAACATTAAAGCCCTCACTCGGTATTGCCCCTTCTGACAGTGCAGCGCTCCATCATTCCCCCTACCGATAGCCTAGATATTCCTCTATACTGCATGTCCAACTATGCAGCTCTACCTCAGTGCAGTCCCTCTGATGGGTGCAGCTCTGCCTCAGTGCGGATCCTCCGATGGTGCACCTCCACCTCAGTGCGGATCCTCTGATGGTGCAGCTCTGCCTCAGTGCGGATTCTCTGATGGTGCAGCTCCACTCAGTGCGGATCCTCTGATGGTGCAGCTCCACCTCAGTGCGGATCCTCTGATGGTGCAGCTCCACCTCAGTGCGGGTCCTCTGATGGTGCAGCTCTACCTCAGTGCAGATCCTCTGATGGTGCAGCTCCACCTCAGTGCGGATCCCCTGATGGTGCAGCTCTGCCTCAGTGCGGATCCTCTGATGGTGCAGCTCCACCTCAGTGCGGATCCTCTGATGGTGCAGCTCCACCTTAGTGCGGATCCTCTGATGGTGCAGCTCCACCTCAGTGCGGATCCTCTGATGGTGCAGCTCTACCTCAGTGCGGATCCTCTGATGGTGCAGCTCCACCTCAGTGCAGTCCCTCTGATGGTGCAGCTCTACCTCAGTGCGGATCCTCTGTTGGTGCAGCTCTACCTCAGTGCGGATCCTCTGATTGTGCAGCTCCACCTCAGTGCAGTCCCTCTGATGGTGCAGCTCTACCTCAGTTCAGTCCCTCTGATGGTGCAGCTCTACCTCACTGCAGTCGCTCTGATGGTGCAGCTCCACCTCAGTGCAGTCGCTCTGATGGTGCAGCTCCACCTCAGTGCTGATCCTCTGATGGTGCAGCTCCACCTCAGTGCGGATCCTCTGATGGTGCAGCTCTACCTCAGTGCGGTCACTCTGATGGTGCAGCTCCACCTCAGTGCGGATCCTCTGATGGTGCAGCTCCACCTCAGTGCTGATCCTCTGATGGTGCAGCTTCACCTCAGTGCGGATCCTCTGATGGTGCAGCTCTACCTCAGTGCGGTCCCTCTGATGGTGCAGCTCCACCTCAGTGCGGATCCTCTGATGGTGCAGCTCCACCTCAGTGCGGATCCTCTGATGGTGCAGCTCTACCTCAGTGCGGCTCCTCTGATGGTGCAGCTCTACCTCAGTGCGAATCCTCTGATGGTGCAGCTCCACCTCAGTGCGGTCCCTCTGATGGTGCAGCTCTACCTCAGTGCGGATCCTCTGATTGTGCAGCTCCACCTCAGTGCGGATCCTCTGATTGTGCAGCTCCACCTCAGTGCGGTCCCTCTGATGGTGCAGCTCTACCTCAGTGCTTTCCATCTGATGGTGCAGCTCCACCTCAGTGCGGATCCTCTGATGGTGCAGCTCCACCTCAGTGCAGATCCTCTGATGGTGCAGCTCCACCTCAGTGCGAATCCTCTGATGGTGCAGCTCCACCTCAGTGCAGATCCTCTGATGGTGCAGCTCCACCTCAGTGCAGTCCCTCTGATGGTGCAGCTCTACCTCAGTGCGGATCCTCTGATGGTGCAGCTCCACCTCAGTGCTTTCCCTCTGATGGTGCAGCTCCACCTCAGTGCGGATCCTCTGATTGTGCAGCTCCACCTCAGTGCGGTCCCTCTGATGGTGCAGCTCTACCTCAGTGCTTTCCCTCTGATGGTGCAGCTCCACCTCAGTGCGATCCCTCTGATAGTGCAGCTCCACCTCAGTGCAGTCCCTCTGATGGTGCAGCTCCACCTCAGTGCTTTCCCTCTGATGGTGCAGCTCCACCTCAGTGCAATCCGTCTGATGGTGCAGCTCTACCTCAGTGCAATCCCTCTGATTGCGCAGCTCTACCTCAGTGCGGATCCTCTGATGGTGCAGCTCCACCTCAGTGCGGGTCCTCTGATGGTGCAGCTCCACCTCAGTGCGAATCCTCTGATGGTGCAGCTCCACCTCAGTGCAGATCCTCTGATGGTGCAGCTCCACCTCAGTGCAGTCCCTCTGATGGTGCAGCTCCGCCTCAGTGCAGATCCTCTGATTGTGCAACTTTGCCTCAGTGCAGTCCCTCTGATGGTGCAGCTCCACCTCAGTGCAGTCCCTCTGATGGTGCAGCTCCACCTCAGTGCAGTCCCTCTGATAGTGCAGCTCCACCTCAGTGCGGTCCCTCTGATGGTGCAGCTCCACCTCAGTGCTTTCCCTCTGATGGTGCAGCTCCACCTCAGTGCAATCCGTCTGATGGTGCAGCTCTACCTCAGTGCAATCCCTCTGATTGCGCAGCTCTACCTCAGTGCGGATCCTCTGATGGTGCAGCTCCACCTCAGTGCGGATCCTCTGATGGTGCAGCTCCACCTCAGTGCGAATCCTCTGATGGTGCAGCTCCGCCTCAGTGCAGATCCTCTGATTGTGCAACTTTGCCTCAGTGCAGTCCCTCTGATGGTGCAGCTCCACCTCAGTGCAGTCCCTCTGATGGTGCAGCTCCACCTCAGTGCAGTCCCTCTGATGGTGCAGCTCCACCTCAGTGCGGTCCCTCTGATGGTGCAGCTCCACCTCAGTGCAGTCCCTCTGATGGTGCAGCTCCACCTCAGTGCGGTCCCTCTGATGGTGCAGCTCCACCTCAGTGCAGTCCCTCTGATGGTGCAGCTCCACCTCAGTGCGGTCCCTCTGATGGTGCAGCTCCACCTCAGTGCGGTCCCTCTGATGGTGCAGCTCCACCTCAGTGCGGTCCCTCTGATAGTGCAGCTCCCCCTCAGTGCGGATCCTCTTTTTGTGCAGGTCCACCTCAGCGTGGTCCCTCTGATTGTGCCGCTCTACTTCAGTGCTGGCATGCACTTTGCACTGAATTTTCTGAGGTGTCGGACTTTGAGGGGAGAGATAGGCGTGGCGGGTTTTTCTAGCCCTCTGGGCCCAATGGATCTGTTAAGGAGGGACTCCCTCCTTCACTGCTAACAGGTGATGAAGGGCGACCTGCCAGGCCGGCCTCTCTTGCCGCCAGTTAATCAAGTCAGTGGTGCGATGAGTGGGAGAATATTGCCTACTCAAAGGCCACAATTGGCCCACTGCTGCGCATCTCAACGCCATCCCTCCTGCTGATAAAATTGGTGTGGGAGCAGCGACAGTCCATTGGGTTGCGGGCAGCTTCCCCTCCAAGTCTCTCACATCCCGACTTGGAAATATATCGCAGTTGCTTCACTGTCGCTGGGTCAAAATCCTGGAACTCCCTTCTTAGGAGCACTGTGAGTGTACCTACACTACATGGATAGCAGCGGTTCAAGAAGGCAGCTCACCACCACCTCCTCAAGGGCAGTTAGGGATGGGCAATAAATGCTGGCCTAGCCTTCTTCAGAGAGTCATACAGACTTGAAATGTTAACTCTGTTTTTCTCTCCACAGATGCTGCCAGACCTGCTGAGTTTTTCTGGCATTTTCTTTTTTTTATTTCAGATTCCCAGCGCCCGCAGTATTTTGTTTTTATCTTGCTGATGTTAATGGTGTTGATATTTGTCTACGTACAACAAAATGGTAACCAGCTGCTGGTGATATCTTGTGTTTTCTCAAAGAGAGTTACTGGAAGCGGATGAGCAAGCGCAGAAAGAGCATTCGCACCCTGCACACTTTGGGCCCAAGAAGTACTGCCTGCGAGAATGCATGTGTCAAGTGGAAGGGCAGGTTCCCTGCCCAGGTCTGGTGCCTTTACCCAAGGAAATGACTGGGAAGTATCGGACTGCCCTGCGAGCAGGGTCTGCTGTGTAAATAAAGCTTTCATCAAGAATTCATATGTGTTTAGTTTCGGAAGACAGGTACTACTCAGTTTCAATTCACAGAGACCTGAGAGAGTCAGTATGGATTTGTAGGTCATGTCTCGCAAACCTGATTGGTTTTTTTTGAAGACGTAACTCAAGCACTGAAGAGGAGAATGTCTTTGCATGTTATTTATGTAGACTTCCAGAAGGCATTTGATATTTTTGTCAAAGAAACTGTTAGCCGTAGATGAATGTCATTGCATTGAAGGCAAATTATTGACCTGGTTAGGAACTCGGCTGAGTGGAAGGGGACAGATTAGGGATAACTTTAATTGGCAGCATGTGACAGCTCCGGGGCTTGAATACAATGTAGTCATTATCAACTCAGATAATGGGATAGAAAGTCACAAATCTAAATTTGCCGTTGACAAAGATAGACAACAAGCAATGTAGATGGAAGTATAAAATTACAAAGAGATGTTGATTGACCGATTGAATGGACAGAATTGTGGCAAATGGATTTCAATGTAGGCAAATGTGAAGTCATCCACTTAAGACCTAAAAGGGATAGAACTGGGTACTTCCTAAATGGCGAAAAGCTAGAAACAGTTCCCAATTCTCCTAACCTCCTCCTGTTTATCAGTATTCAATATTCCACTGAACTTGAGTTTTGTCCAATTCCATTTTGTTAAAAGTTGTCATTTCCTCTTTCTGAAGTTTTAACTTATATTCATGCGCGTATTTGCATTCCTGCAGCTCTATAACACTGGATTCAGTTTTTCTATCCTCCCCCAAAGCATGTCTTTTCTTTGTCTCTTCATTAGCTGTGAAAACTGTCTCTATCAGCCTTGCCACATCTTGCACATGCTTTTTCTGTGTTTTTTTTTATTTAGGCTGTTTTATAACTTCTTGGGATTCCAAAGATTGGACTCAAAATGTTGCTGCCAGACCTGCTGAGTTTTTCCAGTATACTCTGTTTTTATAACTACATCTCTAACTGTCACTAACTTCTCCCCCTCGGCCTGAGGCTCTAATGTCCTTTTTAAATAACAGACTGAGTTTTTGATTCGTTCAACAAATCTCTAGTCAGAACATCAATTTTAATGTCAGGTTATTCTAAGTCACTCAAATTTCCATGTAAAACTTCAGTTTCAGCAGCTTCAGCCAGCTTTCCTGAAACCACTGGAGGCACCAATCATCCCCAGCCAAGTAATTTCCCGATAAGAAATCCACCCCTTCCATAGGGAAATTAGGAACAAGTAATAAGACCATTAACATAGTCACATTTTAAAATAACCTGATACAAAGGAACAGGTAAACAATTTCCAGCAATACCCCATATCAATACTTCATTATTCACTGAGCCTTTTGGAGAGAGCTTCAAATAATCTGCCACCATCAGTGACTGAGTTGCTCTAGTATCTCAGGATAACAATCAACTTGATGAAGGCAAAACACTGCAGATGCTGGAAAAACACAAAATGCTGGAAAAACTCAGAAGGTCTGACAGCATCTGTGGAGAGAGGAACAGAAACATTTTGAGTCTGTATGACTCTTCTTCAGGTGGGACCTTATTCTTATCCTTGTCATAAGATTTACCTACTATAACAGTACTCTCTGGAGGGACACTGGGCAACTGTACTAGTGCTAACACATTTCCTTATCCAGTTCCAAAGTTCCGCCTTTACATGTGCTTTTTTTTGTGACAAAAATAACAGG
The DNA here is from genome assembly GCF_964194155.1 of Cetorhinus maximus. Taxonomy (NCBI): domain Eukaryota; kingdom Metazoa; phylum Chordata; class Chondrichthyes; order Lamniformes; family Cetorhinidae; genus Cetorhinus; species Cetorhinus maximus. The sequence continues at coordinate 120,166 of NW_027596150.1, forward strand.
TCAGTCTCCTCGAATAAGACTTATCCGCTGGATTTTCTCTTTCACTAACTTGAGGACTGCCTGCGTCTTTATCTTTGCCATCTTTCTCACCAGAATCAGATTTCTTTTTAGTATCAAACACCCCCATCTCTCCAGTTTTTCTGTTAGATTCCAAACTGGGGTCTGTTGTTAATATGCTTGAGTAATTTCCTAATTATCTCCCATTTCCTCAATATCCTTTATTTTACGAACTTTACGTTCATCTAGGTGGGACTTTTTTCCCAAAGGGACACTTTTTAAATTCTTCCACCAGAATCATTTCCTTCAGGTTCTCAAAGCCTTGTTCAACCCCCATTGATCTATACCACTTATAAAACAACATCTCCGGCAAATTCCACAATGGTTTGACTACTTTCAAATTTCTGCAATTCTGGCTGTAGGCTCCTGGTACTAACTCATTGGCATTGAGGACAGCATTCTTTACTCTGTCATAGTCACCTGACTGCTCTTCTGAGTACATCTCTATGAGTACATCTCCAAAGCTTTTCCCAAGAAAACATTCTGTAAGAGTACAGTCCACCCTTCTTTAGGCCATTTCAGTTTTGTAGCAACTTTCTCAAATGACACCTAGTACATTCCTACTCCTTCCTCACTAAATTTAGGTACCAAGAGAATATTCTTTGCTAAATCGAAAATGTGAGGTGTTGGCTCTGGGTTATCCACACCATTCCCCACCAATGTACAGGCTTTAAGCTTGTCTCTTCCCAATTCTCTCTCTTTCCTTACTCTTTCCCTCGCTTTCTAATTTCTCTCTTTCTAATTCTAACTCAAATTTTCAGATCCTTCTTTCTCTTTTCCTATCTAATTCGGATTTCTTCATTTCACTTTCAAATTCAAGTTTTAACTTTTCTCATTCTAATTCACAGAATCACACAGTGCAGAAGAGGCCCTTCGGCCCATCGAGTCTGCACCGAAACGTGAGAAACACCTGACCTACCAACCTAATCCCATTTACCAGCATTTGGCCCATAGCCTTGAATGTTATGACGTGCCAAGTGCTCATCCAGGTACTTTTTAAAGGATGTGAGGCAACCCGTCTCCATCACCCTCCCAGGCAGCGCATTCCAGACCGTCACCACCCTCTGGGTAAAAAAGTTTTTCCTCACATCCCCCCCTAAACCTCCTGCCCCTCACCTTGAACTTGTGTCCCCTCGTGACTGACCCTTCAACTAAGGGGAACAGCTGCTTCCTATCCACCCTGTCCAAGCCCCTCATAATCTTGTACACCTCGATCAGGTCACCCCTCAGTCTTCTCTGCTCCAACGAAAACATCCCAAGTCTATCCAACCTCTCTTCATAACTTAAATGTTTCATCCCAGGCAACATCCTGGTGAATCTCCTCTGCACCCCCTCCAGTGAAATCACATCCTTCCTATAATGTGGCGACCAGAACTGCACACAGTACTCTAGCTGTGGCCTCACCAAAGTTCTATATAACTCCAGCATGAATTCTCAGACTCATAATTCTCAGACTCTATCTCTTTCCTCTCTTTACCTAATTCAATTTTTGCTAAATTGACCTGAATGTTTGTCTCTTCCTTAAGCGCCAAGTGCTGATCTACTACTTCAATCTCTGCTTTCCTACTTCAAGACAACCCTTAATTCCTCTGCCACATGCTTAAAATTAACTATTCCAAGGCACGAAGTGATAAATCTATGCTCTCCAGTAAGTTTCAGACATTAAAGGTAGCAATGTTGACTTCCACTAAATACAACAAAAACAAGTGTAAAATCTTGGTTTAAATTCTGGAAAATTCCAGTGTACCTGTTTTCACATGTCAGCATTTTAAGGTTGCAACTGAGTCCCCAATTTGCTACAATACCCGTGGAGACCGATAACTTTTAAAAAGAAATGAATCACCATGTCAACAGTGGAAAGAAAACCATTGGATAAGATTTCACAAACCAATTAAAATAAACATAATTCAGGCATTACCAAGTGTAGGGTATTTCAAATAAGGTACATTTCACTTTAAATAGTCAACACAACAAAGCTGTGCCTTGCTTAGTTATGCAACCTGCATTTTTCCACACAAATGTGGGAGCATGTGTAATCTCAGTCTTTCCAACTTGGCCTCTATTTTGTAGGATTTTTCATTTCCCATCCAATAGTTTTTAGCTTGAATCACATTCACCGACAGTGGTATTCCATCCGAAGACCCCAGACACAGTTACCACCAACAAGGCACGAATCTACAAACTCGCTCTCATTCGAGTCATGAGGGCCCTGATGGCACAGAATCTTCAGAGATACGCTTTTATATGGTCTGGTGGGCTCTGACACCACTTCAACAGCAGCAATGGGTATTGTCCAATCCTCAACACCTCACTCCTGTCTTCAGTGCTCTGTCCTTTCCCATCTGTACAACAGACTGCTGTATTCTCAGAGACCTGTTTAACCATCAGAGTCTGTTCAAAGACCTCCAAACTAAAAACTCTTCCATTTGGAGAAAAACTTGATTGTTTTCTCTTTGCACAAATTCCCAGTGTTCTGAACTGTGTTATGAACTGGTTAGGAACCGTTAACATGTAAAGAGAAATTCAAACACCTTTTATTAACTAATAGAACCACACCATAAAATTTTACTTCTTTAAACAAAACAAACTTCATTGTATATAAAATAATTAAAACAAGCAGTCTTAACATTATATATTTTAACTTATGTATGTTAGGCACTGAGTTTTACTCCTTACTTTCCCCTCACCCCTGAGCCTTTTCCTCATATGTTACAATACCTTAATGTTATTTACTTCTATAGGAAACAACAATAAGTATGCCACAGTCCTCCAGAAACTATCTTTAAGTCTCCTCAACTCCAGATGTTCCATCTCTTGAGTGTAGATATGTCACTCCCTTGTTCTGGTTCCTTTTCAACACTTCTAAGCTAACCTGTTGGTGGGAGGTATTGTGGCAGAGTGGTAACGTTGAACCTCTGGGTTCAAGTCCCTGCCAGGACTTGGCCATGGAAGGTGTGTTCATAGTGTGGCCAAACAGATTGATCATCAACCTGTAAATCCTTCTGATATGGCAGGCAGTAAGAGTGGGAGAGTTTCCAGGGCAGCCATCTGCAGTCCCTTCCAAGCATAACCATGGACCAATCACAGAAGTCCATTGTTGCCAACACCCTTTCATCAGGGCATGGTACCTGAAGAGAGAAAGAGAATCTGTTGGTTGCTTTCTTTGTCACAAGATTCAGGACTACTGTAGATTCTTCCACTACTTCCAAACTAGGCAAACTTCTGGCTTCTGCTCCCATCACAACAATTGGACTGAGATTAAGCCTCACCCACATTCCACACAGTAAATTATGAAGTTGGATTTTTACTCTGCTTACAATGCAGTTATCTAATTGTCATTTACCCTGGGTATCTTATGTCAGTGAGTTACAAACTGTGCACACCAGTTCCAAGTTGCAACAACTATTTGGATGGCTCTGCGTCGCTTTATATTGCATCAACCAGTCTGCCCAGAAGTTTTGGTTTCCAAATCTGAGGTTAAGTTTCTGTTTCCTTGGAAACGGGGAGGGTCAGTTTCCTTTCTGTGTTTCCTTTTTCAGCTTCCATTTACACTTTCTGTTTTCAGTTAGGGGGAGGTGATGGTGTAGTGGCATTGTTGCTGGACTAGTAATCCAGAGACCCAGGGTAATGCTCTGGGGACCTGGGTTTAAATCCCACCATGGCAGATGGTAGAATTTGAGTTCAATTAAAAACCTGGAATTAAAAGTCTGATGATGATGATCATGAAACCATTGTTGATTGTTGTAAATACTCATCTGGTTCACTAATGCCTTATAGGGAAGGAAATCTGTCATCCTTACCTGGTCTGGTCTGGTCTGGCCTATATGTGACTCCACACCCATAGCAATGTGGTTGACTCTTACATGCCCTCAGTTGTGACAAACTGCTACAAAGTCACAAAAAAGGAATGAAACCAGACAGACCACCCGGCATCGACCTAGGCACCGGAAATGACAATGGCAATCTCAGCCCTGTCGACCGTGCAAAGTCCCCCTTACTAACATCTGGGAGCTAGTGCCAAAATTGGGAGAGTTGTCTCACAGACTAGTCAAGCAACAGTCTCATATAGTAACCCTCACGGAATCATACCTTACAGATAATGTCCCAGACACCACCATCACCATCCCTAGGTATGCCCTGTCCCACCGGCAGGACAGATCCAGCAGAGATGGTGGCACAGTGTACACTCGGGAGGGAGTTACCCTGGGACTCCCCAACATCAACTCCGGGCCTCATGGCATCAGGTCAAACATGAGCAAGGAAACCTCCTGCTGATTACCACTACCACCCTCCCTCAGCTGATGAAACTGCTCCTCCATGTTGAACACCACTTGGAGGAAGCACAGGTGGCAAGGGCGCAGAATGTACTCTGGGTGGGGGACTTCAATGTCCATCACCAAGAGTGGCTCGGTAGCACCACTGACTGAGCTGGCCAAGTCCTGAAGGACATAGCTACTAGACTGGGTCTGCAGCAGGTGGTGAGGGAAAAACATACTTGACCCCATCCTCACCAACATGCCTGTGCAGATGCATCTGTCCATGGCAATATGGGTAGGAGTGGCTACTGCACAGTCATTGTGGAGATAAAGTCCCATCTTCACATTGAGGACACCCTTCATTGTGTTGTGTGGTACTACCACTGTCTTAAATGGGATCAATTTCGAACAGATTTAGCAACTCAAGACTGGGTATCCATGAGGCACTGTGGGCTATCAGCAGCAGCAGGATTGTACTCGAACACAATCTGTAACTTCATGGCCCGGCATATCCCTCTCTCTACCATTACCATCAAGCCAGGGGATCAACCCTGGTTCAATGAAGAGTGCAGGAGGGCATGCCAGGAGCAGCACCAGGCATACCTAAAAATGAGGTGTCAATCTGGTGAAGCTATAACACAGGACTACTTGCATGCCAAGCAGCAAGTGATAGACAGGACTAAGGAATCCCACAATCAACAGATCAGATCTAAGCTCTGCCACATCCAGCCGTGAATGGTGGTGGATAATTGAACAACTCACTGGAGAAGGAGGGTCCACAAATACCCCCATCCTCAATGATGGAGGAGCTCAGCACATCAGTGCAAAAGATAAGGCTGAAGCATTTGCTACAACCTTCAGCCATAAGTGCCAAATCCATCTCGGCCTCCTCCGGTGGGCCGCAGCATCATGGTCTTTAGCCAATTCGATTCACTCCACGTGATATCAAGAAACAGCTGAAGGCACTGGATACTTCAAAGGCTATGAGCCCTGACAATATTCCGGCAATAGTACTTAAGACTTGTGCCCCAGAACTTGCTGCGCCCCTAGCCAAGCTGTTCCAGTACAGCTACAACACTGGCATCTACCCGGCTATGTGGAAAATTGCCCCGGTATGTCTTGTACACAAAAAGCAGGACATACCCAACCCGGCCAAATACCACCCCATCAGTCTACTCTTGATCATCAGTAAAGTAATGGAAGGAATCATCAACAGTGCTATCAAGTGGCACTTGCTTAGCAAGAACCTGCTCACTGACGCATGTTTGGGTTCCTCCAGGGCCACTCAGCTCCTGACCTGATTACAGCCTTGGTTCAAATATGGACAAAAGAGCTGAACTCCCGAGGTGAGGTGAGAGCCCTTGACATCAAGGTCGCAATTGACCGAGTGTGGCATCAAGGAGCCCTAGCAAAACTAGTCAATGGGAATCAGGGAAATCTCTCCACTGGTTGGAGTCATACCTAGAACGAATGAAGATGGTTGTGGTTGTTGGAGGTCAGTCATCTCAGCTCCAGGACATCACTGCAGGAGTTCCTCAGGGTAGTGCCCTTGGCCCAACCATCTTCAGCTGCTTCATCAATGACCTTCCTTCCATCATAAGGTCAGAAGTGGGGATGATCGCTGATGATTGCACAATGTTCAGCACCATTCTAAACTCCTCAGATACTGAAGCAACCCATGTCCAAATGCAGCAAGACCTGGACAATATCCAGGCTTGGGCTGACAAGTGGAAAATAACATTTGTGCCACACAAGTGTCAGGCAATGATAATCTCCAACAAGAGAGAATTCAACCATTGCCCCATAATGCCATTGCATTACCATCACTGAATCCCCCACTATCAACATCCTGGGGGTTACCATTGACCAGAAACTGAACTGGACTAGCCCTTTAAATACTGTGGCTACAAGAGCAGGTCAAAGGCTAGGAATAGTGTGATGGGCAATCGACCTCCTGACTCCCCAAAGCCTGTCCACCATCTACAAGGCACAAGTCAGGAGTGTGATGGAATACTCCCCACTTGCCTGGATGAGTGCAGCTCCCATAACATTCAAGAAGCTGCACTCCATCAAGGACAAAGTAGCCCGCTTGATTAGCACCACATTCACTCCCTCCACCACCGATGCACAGTAGCAGCAGTGTGTACCAACCACAAGATGCACTGCAGGGATTCACCAAGGCTCCTTAGACAGCACCTTCCAAACCCATGACCACTACCATCTAGAAGGACAAGGGCAGCAGATACGTGGGAACACCACCACCTGGAAGCTCCCCTCCAAGTCGCTCACCATCCTGACTTGGAAATATATCGCTGTTCCTGCACTGTCGCTGGGTTAAAATCCTGGAACTCCCTCCCTAGCAGCACTGTGGGTATACCTACACCATATAGACTACAGCGGTTCAAGAAGGCAGCTCACCACCACCTTCTCAAGGGCAACTAGGGATGGGCAATAAATGCCAGCTCAGCCAGTGAAGCCCACATCCCATGAATGAATTTTTAAAAAATTAGGCCATGCAATGTTTAAGTTTCTACATCTGCTGTTTTGATGCTCTATCTCTTCTACTCTGACCTGTTTAAGTGTAATAACCTCCCAGCTTGTTTACATTCACCCCATTTTCTGCAGTTAAAATTTTAATTTTTATAACTACAAGTTATAATCCAAAACGATATTGTAAAACCTATGAACCATGAAATAGATATTCACAACTCTGCCCCACCAGAAAAAAAAATGAAAATTCATCATGTAATGCATTTTTGTTGATACCATTTAGAATATTACAGCTTACTATGTGTTACATATCTTAATAGCTATCATGCCACATGCAATACACACAATAATCAGGCATCCATTAATTGCCCAATTAATTTCACAAGTCCATCAGCACTCTGCTGAATTCCATATGCGTGAATCACAATCCATTTAAGGTGAAAAATATTTTTGCACTGTTTTCTTGCAATAATTATAGTCCAAAGTTCCAACTGCAAAAGAAGATTTTTCGGTGCTATTTGCATGTGAAGTTTCAGGCTATTTTGAAAACAGCCTGATTGGCTGTCAACTTCTACCATGTCTTTGACTTTTCTCATTGTTTAACTCTACAAAGAAAGTCCCAGTTAAGTCCATAGTTAAGTTATCATCTCCAAGCTCCACTGTAGCTACATTTTAAGTTTTATTTTCATTTTTGAGATAATGAATTGCAAATAGCTTCTATTTGTGCCACAAACTTCTTTGATCAAAAGGTTTCTTTGGCTGCTCCAAAAATATAATTTGACATTTTTGACAAGCCTCTGTACTACCCATTACTAGAATTGTTCAATCAGTACTTTTTCTAGCACCAGTTTCTTTCTTAACAAGAACATTCCTGAACTGTGGCATCACATATTGTGGAAAAACAACATTGCCTGCTATATCACTTCCCAATGTAAAATCTACATTGTCAATGAGTAATTTAGAAACACTGCCAACCACCCTTTTACCAGAGTACAATTTATCTTAAACTAGGAAAATCACTGAGGGTAAGGAAATACACACATCTTACAAACAAACATCCTGATTATGGACTGGAAGGAACCACACAAATCCACCTGGATCACTAAGATCCTTCAGTGAAGGAAATCTGCCATCATTACCTGGTCTGGCCTACATGTGACTCCAGATTCACAGCAATGTGGTTGACCCTTAACTGCCCTCTGAAATGGCCTAGCAATCCACTCGGTTCAAGGGCAATTAGGGATGGGCAACAAATGCTGGCCTTGCCAGCGACGCCGTCATTCTAAGAAAGAAGTTTTAAAAATTGAAAGAAATGGGACTGTGTGAAATCCACCACCAGACCGTCGCATAGTGTCTAATTAAGATTAACAGATCCTTTATGATGTTCCTTAACTTTGGGTGGGGAGTACATCAGGGCTGCCCCATGTTTGGCCAGTTATATTCCATTTGCATGGAGCCTTTCCTGTGCCCCTTGCGGAGGAGGTTGTCAGGATTGGCTCAGCGTGGCCAGACATGGAGGTCATCCTCTCGGCTAACGCTGATGATGTGCTCCCCATGTGCAAATGTCAACAAATTACTTTGCAGCATCCTCTGCCGGTATCAACTGGGGAAAATGTTCTGGACTCCTGGTTGGTAAGTTGTGGATGGACTCCCTGCTGGAGGAGCTCAGGCCTTTCGCCTTTACTTGGGGTCTTATCTTAGCCTTGCTGAGGGCTCCTGGCCAACAAACTGGCAAGAGTTGGAGGCCAAAGTCACCCTTCACCCAAGGTGCTGGATGGGACTATATAGGTGCTATCCTACAGGAGTCGAGTGCCCGTCATGAACCAGCAATGTTGGACATTGGATTGCTGCAACGTTGTGGTATCAGTTGGTCACTTTAGTTTCTCCCTCTGGAGTTTGTCACTAAGATACAAAAGAAGGTCATCGACATCTGGGGCAAAAGGATGCACTGGGTCGCTGCTGAGGTACGGAGCCTCCCACTTAGGGAGGCCGGACAGACACTGATGTACCTTTACACCCAAGTGTTGACTTTCCAACTTCAGACCCTGCAGCATCACCTTTACGTCAATTCCCCTCCCCAATGGTGTGCACTGGCGATGAATTTCTTCCTCCAGGTGTGTGGCCTCAATTATGACTTGCAGTTCCTGTCTGTAGACCTGGGAGGTCTCTGTGCATTGTGGCAGGAGTTGCCTGTCTTCCCAGGACAAAGTCTGGAACAAGGTTGACTCACATTGGAGCTCTCTCCCATCCAAGAGCCGCTGCTCAGGAACCTGCATCTCCAACAATACAGATTCATGCGGCTGGCTGAAGAGAGGGCTGCTGATTCTGGGGTGACCAGAATCAGGGATGTGTTTGATGGTGGAGGAACAGGCTGGATGATTCCACAAAAACTTGATTTCCAGTCAAAGCCATCCACAATCTGAAAACTGGTGTTCAGCCCCGACTACATTCCAGGTGTCAAGGCAGCTCAAGTGTGTGGTGGACTCCTGTCTGAACTGACCCGCATTTGGATGGAATTTCACATCAGCCCTAGGTCCTGAAACCTTCCTGAGGAACCTCAGTCCCACAGTTTGAGTTGTCTAGTGGAAATTCCCTCCATGAAACCCTCCTGTACAGGCTGATGCTGCACACCCTTCACTTCCTCACCCTCGTCAACCATCTGGACATGCCGTGACATTCTTTCCTGCCATCCAGAGGTGACGGGGACCCCTAGCAGAAGGCCCTCTATGCAGGAATCCCCTCCCCTTTACCATCACGGACTTGGCATGGAGGGTGATGTACACAACAGTCCTGTGAATCAAAAAATCTAAGGTGGTTCACAGACTCCCAGCCCACTTGTCTTTACTGCGGCCTTGAAGAGTCCATGTTCCACGTGAATATAGGTTGTGTGAGGTTGCAGCACCTTTTTGAATATTTGAGGGGCCACTCCTCAAGTTTTGGTTATACTTCAGCCCCACACTCCTGATCTTTGACCACCCGGTATGGAGGGGGTGGGGTGGGCATATCGGAGGGAGTGAATGTTTGTGGATGTGGTGCCAATCAAGCGGGCTGCTTTGACTTGGATGGTGCCAAGCTTCTTAAGTGTTGTTGGAGCTGCACTCATCCAGGCAAGTGGGGAGTATTCCATCACACTCCTGACTTGTGCCTTGTAGATGTTGGATAGGCTTTGGGGAGTCAGGAGGTGAGTTACTCATCACATGATTCCTAGCCTCTGACCTGCTCTTGCAGCCCATATTATTTATATGGCTAGTCCAGTTCAGTTTCTGGTCAATGGTAACCCCCAGGATGTTGACAGTGGGGGATTCAGTGATGGTAATGCCATTGAACATCAAGGGGAAATGGTTGAATTCTCTCTTGTTGGAGATTATCATTGCCTGACACTTGTGTGGCACAAATGTTATTTTCCACTTGTCAGCCCAAGCCTGGATATTGCCCAGGTCTTGCTGCATTTGGACATGGACTGCTTCAGTATCTGAGGAGTCACGAATGGTGCTGAACGTTGTGCAATCATCAGCAAACATCCCCACTTCTGACCTTATGATGGAAGGAAGGCTAACTAATAGAAGGCAGAGAGTAGGGATAAGGGGGGCATTTTCAGGATGGAAACCTGCAACTAATGGCATGCCACAGGGATCAGTGCTGGAGCCACAATTATTTACAGTATATGTTAAGGGCTTGGATGAGGGAAGTGAATGTACTATCACCAAGTTTGCAGATGACACAATAATAGGTGGGAAGGCAAAGTGATGACAAGGAGTCTACAGGGGGATATAGGCAGGTTAAGGGACTGGGCAAAATTTGGCAGATGGAATATAATATGGGAAAATGTGTTCATACATTTTGGCAAGAGGAATAGAGGAGCTGAATATTATTTAACTGGCGAAAGACTGCAGAAAGCTGCAGCACAGAGGGATTTGGGTGTCTTTGTGAATTAATCACAAAAAGCTAACATACAAGTTCAGCAGGTAATAGGGAAGGCAAATGGAATGTTGGCCTTCATTTCAAAGAGAATGGAGTATAAAAATAGTGAAGTCTTGCTAAACCTATACAAGGCACTAGTCAGACCACACCTAGGATACTGTGAACAGTTTTGGTCCCCTTATCTAAGGAAAGATATACTGACATTGGAGGCAGTCCAGAGAAGGTTCACTAGGTTGATCCTGGGCATGGGGGGATTTTCTTATGAGGAGAGGTTGAGTAGTTTGGGCCTGTGCTCATTGGGGTTTAGAAGAATGAGAGGCATATTGAAACATATAAGATTCTTAGGGGGCTTGGGCTTAACAGGGTAGATGCTGAGAGGTTGTTTCCCTTTGTCTAGGATCAAAGGGCATAATCTCAGAGTAAGGGGTCACCCATTTAAGACAGAGGGTTGTGAATCTGTAGAATTATTTATGGCATAGCGTTTTAGAGACTGGGTCATTAAGTATATTCAAAGACTGAGATGGACAGATTTTTAATCAGTAAGGGAATCAAGGGTTATGGGGAAAAGTCAGGAAAGTAGAATTGAGAATTATCAGATCAGCCTTGATCTCACTGAATGGTGGAGCAGACTCAATGGACCAAATGGCCTACTTCTGCTCCTATGTCTAATGGACCCCTCAGGATCTTATACGTTTCAATCAATTCACCTCTTACTCTTCCAAACTCCAGTGGATACAGGCCTAGTCTGTCCAACCTGGCCTCATAAGACAACCCACCCATTCCAGGTGGTAATGCTAATCATTCTCTGGACTTCTTCCAACGCACTTACATTCTTCCTTAAATAAGTTGACCAATATTGTATACAGTACTCCAAATGTATACAACTGAAGCATGACCTCCCTACTTTTGTATTCAATTCCCCCCACAATAAATGATAACATTCTATTAGCTTTCCTAATTACTTGCTGTACTTGCATACTAGCCTTTTGTGATTCATGCATTAGGACACCCAGGTCCCTCTGCACTTCAGAGCTCTGCAATCTCTCACCATTTATATAATATGCTTCTCTTTTATTCTTCCTGCCAAAATGGACGATTTCACATTTTCCCACATTATACTCCATTTGCCAGATCTTTGCCCACTCACTCAACCTATCTATATCTTTTTGTAGTCTCCTCATGTCTTCTTCACAACTTACTTTCTTACTTATCTTTTTGTCATCAGCAAATTTGACAACTATCCCTTCATCCAAGTCATTTACATAAATTGTAAACAGTTGCGGTCCCAGCACTGATGCCTGTGGCTCACCACTCGTTACATCTTACCAACCTGAAAAAGACCCATTTATTCCAACTGTCTGCTTCCTGTAAGCCAGCCAATCTTCAATCCATGCTAATATGTTACCCCCTAAACCATGGGCTTTTATTTTCTGCAATAACCTTTGATGTGGCACTTTATCAAATGCCTTCTGGAAATCTAAGTACAGTATATCCACCAGTTCCCCTTTATCCACAGCACATGTTACTTCCTCAAAGAACTCCAATAAATTGGTTAAACATGATTTCCCTTTCACAAAACCATATTGACTCTGCCTGATGACCTTGAGCTTATCCAAGTGCCCCGCAATAACTTCTTTAATAACAGTTTCTAACATTTTCCCTATGATAGATGTTACGCTAACTGGCCTGTAGTTTCCTGCTTTTGATTTCCCTCTTTTTTTGAATAACGGAGTTACATTTGCTATCTTCCAATCTAATGGGACCTTCCCCAAGTCTAGGGAGATTTGGAAAATTAAAACTAATGCATCAACTATCTCATTGGACACTTCTTTTAAGGCCATATAGGGGTGAAGTCCAGGACTGGGCTCTTGTCAGCCCACAGCTCCAACAATTTAACCTGTACCACTTCTCTGGTGACTGTAATTTTCCTGACTTTGTTCCCTACTTCCATTTCTTGGTTTATAGCTGCATCTGGGATGTTACTTGTATCCTCTGTAGTGAAACTGATGTAAAATATCTGTTCAATTCATCTGTCACCTCCTTGTTTTCCATTATCAATTCTCCAGACTCACTTTCTGTAGGACCAATGCTCACTTTGTTAACTCTTTTCTTTTTAAGATATTTACAAAAACTCTTACTATCTGTTTATATATTTCTGGCTAGCTTTCCCCGCTACTCTAATTTTTCCCACCTTATTAGTCTTTTAGTCATTCTTTGCTGTTCCTTATATTCTGTCCAATCTTCTGGTCTTCCACCTATCTTTGCACAGTTATATGCTTTTTCTTTAAGTTTGAAACTATCTTTAACCTTTCTAGTTAACTACAGATGGTATGTCCAACCCTTGGACTTTTTCTTACTCGTTGGAATGTATCTATTCTGTGCATTCTGAAATATCCCTTTAAATATTAGCCACTGCATTTCTATTGACCGATCCCTTAACCTAATTACCAATTCACTTTAGCCAGTTTAGCTTTCATGCCCTCATAATTGCCCTTATTTAGGTTTAAAAACTTAGTCTCAGACCCACTCCTCTCTCCCTCAAACTGAATATAAAATTCAATCATATTATGGTCACTGTTACCTAGGGGCGCTTTCACTATGAGATCATTAATTACTCCCATCTCCTTACACAACACTAGGTCCAGTATAACCTGCTCTCTGGTTGGCTCTAGAACATGTTGTTCTAAGAAACTATCCTGAAAACATTCAATGTACTCCTCATCTAGTCTATTTTTGCCCATCTGACTTTTCCAGTCTATATGTAAATTAAAATCTCCCATGATTATCGCCATGCCTTTCTGACAAGCTCCAATTATTTCTTCCTTTATGCTCAACTCTACCATGTGGTTACTGTTAGGGGGCCCTGTACACAACTCCCACAAGTGACTTCTTGCTTTTCCTATTTCTCATCTCTACCCAAACTGTTTCCACATCCTGGTTTCCTGGACTTAGGTCATCCCTCTACTCAACTTTTAAGAGGCCAGAACAGAAAGGCTGAATGGTTCACAACTGTATCTGTGTTTTCTTGAACAGCAAGTGTGAAGACTTTGCTGATTGCTGCTTCTCCCTACCATATACTTTCAATATCTGCAACACAACTTTATTACAGTATTTCAATACCTCAAAAAGCTCATAAAAGCATCAAGATAGAGTGGGATAGTAGGTAAGTAGACAAAAGGACAAGGTTGAAGTCAATGAAAATACTCAAGAAGCATGTGCAGTGTAAAACAGGTTACTGAATCACTATGAGCCCATTACATACTCCCGTTGTGACAATTCCATCCCACAAAACCTGCTCACAGTAAACTTCTATTAGCAACAATGAACAGAACTCCAGCCAAGATACCATCTGTTCGCAAGGTAATTATGGATGACAAAGGCCAGTTAGCCCAGTTCATCTCATCCATCCAAATGACATATAAAGATATGTATTAGAAGCAAGAGGAAGGTATTCAGCCCCTCGAGCCTTCTTGGCTATTTGACAATTTTGTCTATGTTATACCAGTGACTACTATAATTCAAACATACTTAATTGTTTATAAAGTGATTTGGGACACTGTGAAAGATGCTGTATAAATGTAGGTTTTGTCTTTCTTTCATTATACCTGCATGCAGTAGGCGGAGTGACTCTAGCAACGGTGAAATTGATGGCCCAATACTGATTCTCTAAAGATAATCAATCACAGAGCAATCAAATGATGTTGGAATTTGGCTACAAGGAAGTCACTACATTTACAAAACAATGTAACTCTGTAGCTAATGCAGCCTTACCATTCTGACTTCTCTGGCGCCAACCAACAATATACCAAAAATGGCATCTGCTCCTTTTACACTACACTCTCCCCAGGATTTGTCAATCAGATTTGTATCAGCAGTTCAGGAAAAATACACTTTGAATTATTGATTTGAATTTTTCAGAGAAGAATGATACAGTGTACAAAAACTCAGTATGGCCTTAACTCAAGAATTGGATTGTCTCCCCTTCCCCCAGAAGCTGTCACGCCAGTTGTGTTGTACACTGTAAACTTTCAGCCTATCTGGGATGAACCTAGGATGGTGTAGAGATTTGTAAAGCATTTCTTTAAGCAACCACCCAGTGACAAATAGGGATTTCATTCCCAAACTTTGCAAGAGTAATAAAATGGGTGATAGTCAGTGTTCCATCAATCCCAGTTTTTACTTTCTCACATTTACTTTGATAAAGCAAGCAATCCTTACAAAACTGGAGTTGATGGGAATCGGGGAAAACTCTCCGCTGGTTGGAGTCATGCCTAGCACAAAGGAATGTGGTTGTGGTTGTTGGAGGTTGGTCATCTCAGCTCCAGGACATCACTGCAGGAGTTCCTCAGGGTCGTGTCCTTGGCCTAACCATCTTCAGCTGCTTCATCAATGATGTTCCTTCCATCATAAGGTCAGAAGTGGGGATGTTCGCTGATGATTGCACAATATTCGGCACCATTCGTGACTCCTCAGATACTGAAGCAGTCCATGTCCAAATGCAGCAAGACCTGGACAATATCCAGGCTTGGGCTGACAAATGGCAAGTAACATTCGCGCCACATACATATCAGGCAATGACCATCTCCAAGTGAGAGAGTCTAACCTCACCCCTTGACGTTCAGTAGCATTACCATCACTTCAACATCCTGGGGGTTACCATTGACCAGATACTGAACTGGACTAGCCATATGAATACTGTGGCTACAAGAGCAGGGCAGAGGCTAGGAATCCTGTGATGAGTAACTCAGCTCCTGACCCCCCAAAACCTGTCCACCATCTACAAGGCACAAGTCAGGAGTGTGATGGAATACTCCCCACTTACCTGGATGAATGCAGCGCCCCATAACACTGAAGAAGCTTGACACCATCCAGGACAAAGCAGCCCACTTGATTGGCACTACATCCATAAATATTTACTCCCTCCACCACTAACACACAGTAGCAGCAGTGTGTACCATCTACAAGGTGCACTTCAGGAATTCAACAAGGCTCCTTCAACAGCACCTTCCAAACCCATGACCACTACCATCTAGAAGGATAAGGACAGCAGATAGGTGGAAACACCACCACCTGGAAGTTCCCCTCCAAGTCACTCACCATCCTGCCTTGAAAATATATTGGAATTCCTTCACCGTCACTGGGTCAAACTCCTGGAACTCCCTTCCTAAGAGCACTGTGGATGTATCTACACCACATGAACTGCAGCAATTCAAGAAAGCAGCTCACCACCACCTTCTTACGGGCAACTAGGGATGGGCAATAAATGCTGGCCCAGCCAGCGAAGCCTACATCCAATGAATGAATAAAAAATTTCACTGCAGGAGCTCCTCAGGGCAGTGTCCTTGGCCCATTCACCTTCAGCTGCTTCATCAATGACCTTCCTTCCATCATAAGGTCAGAAGTGGGGATGTTCGCTGATGATTGCACAATGTTCAGCACCATTCATGACTCCTCAGATACTGAAGCAGTCCATGTCCAATTGCAGCCAAGCCTGGACAATATCCAGGCTTGGGCTGACAAGTGGCAAGTAACATTCGCACCACACAAGTGCCAGGCAATGACCATCTCCAACAAGAGAGAATCCAACCATTGCTCTTTGACATTCAATGATATTACCATCACTGAATCCCCCACCATCAACATCCTTGGGGTTACCATTGACCAGAAACTGAACTAGACTAAATACCGTGTTTACAAGAGCAGGTCAGAGGCTAGGAATCCGGCAGCAAGTAACTCACCTCCTGACTCCCCAAAGCCTGTCCATCATCTAAAAGACACAATGCAAGAGTGTGATGGAATACTCTCCACTTGCCTGTATGAGTACAACTCCCACAACACTCATGAAGTTTGACACCGTCCAGGACAAAGCACCACATCCACAAACATTCACTCCCTCCATGTTATGGCACAGCTGATGGTAAGTGCTGAGTTGTTCAAATCCCAAGTAGAATCTTGTTTTGCCACAACTTGTTTTGCAATTTGTATAAATTTCGAGATACGTGCCCTGAATTCAGTTGTAATAAGACCACCAAGCCTTATAGGTTTTTACAAAACTAGATTAAACATTTATTAATTGAGGAAATTACTTTAAATACATACATAGATCTACAAATTACAACTATGACTTCTAAATCCTCTAATCAATCTAACTCCCAGTTCCACTTTTGTTAAAGCAACAGTAAGACACATATTTTTAAAAGATCCAGGCAAAGTAAATGATACCCTGAACAGTCGAATTCAAAGTGAGTTCTCTTAATTTCAGCCCCTGAAGGCAATAGTTTGGTACATACAGGCTGAAGGCACTGCACACATGTTGAGTCTTAGATTGCCTTTTCCTTACACACAGCCTTCGGTCCTTTATACATATTTTCCCCTTTGAATGCTGTCACAACTCACTGAGGATAGTGTGCCGTAGTATCAAGCCCCCACTGCTCTCTGAGCCATGACAAATATGAGAAGTTTAATCAGACCACCCAATTGCCCCAATTCTACCTCACCTTTTAATTTAGGTTAAAAAAATATGAGCACCAGGTTTGTAAACCTAACAAGTAAATAACTGTTTATTAAACAAATTGCCTGTAGCCAGTGGCAAAAGAAAGAAATATGAACTGCTAATCTTTAACTCCATAACTTAAACTGTTCCCCTTCTTAAGCCTCTATACAGAAACATGTATACACACACACACACACATAAGACACACAAAACATGGGCCAGGACTTTTGCTATGGTGTTCTGGGAGCGGGCGGGGGCGGGTGTGGAGCCGATTGCCACCTACAATTGGCTGTGCACCGCCAGTTTACACGGGCAGGCCAATTAAGGCCTGCCAAGCGTAATACGCGGCCAGTAGTGCTCAGCACTACCTGTGCATGTGGGGGGAGGAGGCAGAGTCAGGGCCAGCGCTCTTTCACGCATGTGCGCAAAAGAGCGCAGCAACCTCCCTGAGGCACAGAGCTGACTCAGGGAGATTGAATGGATATTAAAAGGATTGAATAAATGAGTTTAAAATTTATTTAAACATGTTCCCTCATGTGACTGTGTCATATGAGTTGGGACATGTTTTTAAATTTATGAAAATTATTCATTTAATAAAAGCTTCAGGAAACCTCATTCAGCAGCAGGAGAGAGTAAACTGGAAGGAGTGGAGGGTGCCTACCCAGATGGATTCAGATCAGGGAACTCATTTCACAGGGAGAGTCATTAAAGAAGTGTGTAATCTTATGGAGATTAAATAGAAATTCCATATTCCTTACCACCCCCAGAGTCCAGGGATGGTGGAAAGGATGAACTGAACTTTAAAAAAAAACGCCAATCAAGAGACAGGGAACAGCCCAATATTCTAATGCGCCGTGGGCTACCCCAAGCAGGACCGCCAGGTACACCCCATTTGAAATGATAACAGGAAGGGCCATGCAATTACCTGAAGGTATTATAGTAGGAGGTGTAGGGCCACTGAAAGGAAAAATACAGGACAATGTAAGGGAATTAAGTATGCAATTGCATGAGTTAAGGAAGGAAGTCAGAGACCGACAGGTGATTAAGGATATGGAAACAGGCAAATCCAAAGAGAAAGATACATGACAATTGACCAAGTGGTAACCCAGAGAATGGGAGCCGATGTTAATGTCTCCACAGATCTACGATCCTGGTCGTGGGCCTATCAGTACTGGCAACAAGGTCAGGGATCATCACTGCTCATCCTGCACCGCAAGAGGAACTTTGGTACAGCACGGACAGTGCCGAATGCGACACGCAATGGGGAATGATAAATGTAACAGTAGGAGAACAAGTGCTTTCAAATTGTAGTAAGGGTTTGCTTCAGATCGGGCGTTGGAGGTCTGCCCAAAAGAGCCACTACCCAGCCACCTCCCACCTCTACTTCCACAGTCTGAGTAGAGATAATTGAAGCCCCTCAAACCACACCGACTGACCCATCTTGTCCAACTATGCATCCAGGACCGACGAATGGTCTGGTACTGGTTAATCAGAAGTTTTGTATGATAATGTACACCATGAGCTGGTACCCGTAGTCTTGAATATATCTGGAATCGTCCTGCTCAACCCATACCCAAGCACTCTATACGGCTCTGACGCGCCAGTTGATGACTGAAGCAGTTCAGTTCAGTGGCAAGATGCGATCAGGCTTGGGAGGGAACCGCGTTAAGCGCAGCCTGATAAATGATGCCACTATGATATTCAATATAGGGACATCATTGGTTAATCCAAAGTCTGGCTACCGTGCTCGAAAGTCATGCGGGGACTATCAATAAATTAATTGAAATAGGGAAAAATATTTCAGACAAAGCGAGCAGAAATGATGTATGCAGCACCTATGTATCTTGGGCACTGGAACAAGCCCGAGAAAATTTAAGACAGATTAATGAAGGGGTAGTCCCTTTATGGGTAACTAATGAGCATCTATTGAATCTCTCACGACACAAGAATCATGACTTGACCGGTTGCCAGCTCAGGGGTTTAACACGTGTATGTAGAATGAATGTTGAATGTATAGTGAATATGCTAATATAGTGAATATGCTAATAGGCATTGTATTAGTAATACCTGTCATACCTATGTCAATGACATAACCCAGGTAAGACGCCCACAGTGACTGCTGGTACGGGACCCCAGCCATGGGGCCCATTTGTACACCTACAAATGGACTTTATACAAATGCCTAAATGTATGGAATATAATTATGTTTTAGTTCTAGTATGTTTGTTCTCGCGATGGGTGGAGGCGTATCCCACCCGACGAAATGATGCTGTTGTTGTTGTAAAATTGTTGTTTATTTTACTGCTAAAGTGATAAAGGAACTGTTGAAGGCCTTACAATGCAACCATCACCTTTCCTGCCCATACCACCCCCAGTCTACTGGAGCTTGGAAAGACAAAATGGTATTCAGAAAAACAAACTAGCTAAATTATGTGAAGAAACCAGCTCTACCCTTGGCTCTCATGACTATGCGCTCTCACCCTAACTGTACCACCTCCCTCTCTCCTTATGAACTTGTAATGGGACGTCCTATGCACCTCCCAGTGACCCCACTGCTAGGAAAATGGACATCCACGCTATGGCTGAGGGAATGATTACATACTGTATAGCACTCACTAATTCTCTCAAGAGCTTGCATATGCAGGTAGTAGAAGCTCAGAAAAAGCCCACCATTGAAGATTGCCATCAATACCAGGCCGGGGACCTAGTCCTAGTAAAGACCTTCAGGAGAAAGAACTGTTTGGAACCTCGATGGGAAGGGTCTTTCCAAGTCCTGCTCACCACCCATATGGCCGTGAAGGTTGAAGGACGCCCTTGTGGATCCACGCATCGCACGTCAAGTGGACGCTGACCTCGGACGGAAGTGCTTGTGCAAGAACTTTAACTGAGCTGTCAGAATGCTGACTCTGATTTGGATCCTGTCCTGCGTGGTCCTTGCGGGGGCATGGACTACCAATTCTGCGGTTCAACGAATGCAGGCCGTAGCCTCGCAAGTTATTCGGACTAAAGGTTGGATTTGTACTCATTTTCCTCTACGCAAAACAGCAGCTGAATTGCATGAGAGGGTGGAAAAGACCCTACCTTGTGCTGCTAACAACTCGAACGGCCCTGAAGGTTAAAGGGAAGGAAGATTGGGTCCACGCCACTCGTTGTAAAAAAAATACATTGTCCGGCAGTCCTATAACCGTCGTTACCAGTGAACTAATTTGCATTATGTATCGGATACTGCCTTTTGCTATATTCTGTGAAGTATACCCAAAGGATTCTCACCCCAACACCTTTTTGTCTTTATGCCGTGCCTATGCTAGACAAGTAGGACAGGGCGCCTGTTGGATATGTGCCCAGACTCCCCAACATGGAGGTGAGTCAAGCACCTATCAGGCAAAACCAATGACTGAGGAAGAAGTGAAGGATCTCACAAATTTCCACACCCAGTCAGATGATTCAGAATCCAATATGTTCAGGGGATGGTTCCGTCGCTCTCCACCCACTAATGGGTGGAACTATACAGATCATGGAATAAGAATCAAGCCTCCTCAGGAGCTGATAAACGCCACCTGTTGGCGTTCGAACCTTGCAACCGGTACCTATAACCTGGGAAACAGTAGTTGCAAAAACACCAAATCTACTAGACCTGGCAGTTATGACCCTCAAAATCCTCTAAATGGTACGTACTGGGTTTGTGGGGAAAAAGCATACCCCTGGCTGCCTGGGATGCTGCAATTATCTTCCTTCTTTAATCAAGATACTGGAAGTTTGGGTAAGGGCACTACCACTCCTACCTGGAGTGGTTGCTGCTACCTAGCATATTTGAATCCCTATCTTCGCTATATAAGTAAATTAGATATTCACCCACATCGGCGTCTACATCGCCGTGACATCTCGGAATCTGAACGATTTTGGATGATTGATATCCCCTCTTATGGAGCTGCTCGTAATTCCCGAGAGATTATCAACCTGGCAGCTGCACTTGGAAAACTAACAGTGTCTCTACTGGATTAGGAGGAGCTCCAGTTGTCCCTCAAATGATGTGCACTGGTCCCAGTGAGGCCCACTGGTGGGAAAAAAAAAGCTTTATCCTGCCGGAGATCGGCCTTTTCCTTATAGTTATGAACCCCCATATGATAATGAAGATACTATTCCTCATTGGTGTTAATCTTGAAGATTAACAAGGAGGGATTGTGGGAGAATACAGGATAACAATGGGTTAAGTGGTTAAACTATATAATGGAATATTACAACTAAGTGTCCTTGAAACTAGGCCCATCCGTTTTCTCACTAGCACATAAAATAATAGACTGGTCGCGCTATCAGCTACCTTCCCAGACTAATGGGTGCCAGATGGGTTGTACAAGTGTCAGATGTGGTTATAAACTAAAAGAACTATTGTGTGCATGCCAAAAGATATGTACTTTTTTGCTATAACTGTGTGTGTACTCTAATGCTTCTCAGAGTGCCGGCTAGCTCCGTTGTATGCTGCTGGGCTCTCCATGATATCATGATTCAATAAAGACTTCCGAGGCAAACCTCCTGGGTCTGAGTGTTCACTCCGTTTTCCGCGACACTATCTATATATTTAAAAAACCCCTTTGGGTTTTCCTTTATTCTACCCACCAATGCTTTCTCATACACTTTCTTAGATTTCCTAATTCCCTTTTTAAATTCCCCTCTGCATTTTTTATACTCCCCCAGGGACTCTGCCGTATTGAGCCCTCGATATCTGCCATAAGCTTCTCTTTTCATCTTAACCCTTGACATCCAGGGTTCTCTGGACTTGGTTCCCTGGCCCCCACATTGTCTTTATGAGAACATGTTTGCCCTGTGCTCTCGCTATTTCCTCCTTGAATGCCTCCCACTGCTCTGACACAGTTTTATCTGCAAGTAGCTGCTCCCAGTCCACTTGGCCCAAAACGTATCGCATTTTAGTAAAATTAGCCTTTCCCCAGTTTAGAACTTTTTTCCCAGCCCAACCTTATCCTTTTCCATAATTATCCTAAATCAAGCTAAGTTATAGTCACTATTTCCAAAATGCTCCCCTACTGATATGCCTTCTACCTGGCCGGGCTCATTTCCGAATATTAGGTCCAGAATTGCCCCCTCCCTTGTTGGGCTATCTCCGTATTGGCTAAAAAAGTTCTCCTGGATGCAACTGAAGAATTTTGCTCCCTCCCTACCTCATACACTAAAACTATCCCAGTTAATATTTGGATAGTTAAATCCCCTACTATTACTGCCTTATTATTCTTACACATCTCTGAAATTTGATTACATATTTGATCCTCTATCTCTCCTTGACTATTTGGGGGCTTATATCACACACCCTACAGCATGTTTGCCCCTTTTGTGTTTTTTATTTCTACCCATGTGGCCTCATGTGATGATCCTTCCAAGATATCATCCCTCATCACTGCTATAATTGATTCCTTGATCAATATTGCGGCCTCTCTTCTATCCCCCTCTCTGTCTGGTCTGAACACCTTATAACCAGGAATGTTGAGCTGTCAATCCTGCTTTTCTTTTAGCCAAGTCTCAGTTATAGCTTTGATATCATGCTCCCACATGCCTATCTGTGCCCTCAGCTTGTCTGTCATATTCCTCAGGCTCCTTGCATTAAAATATATTCCATTTAGCCTTGCTAAACTCACTTCTTTCTTATCTAGCCTATGTTTCCTCTGCCTTCCAGACTCACTTACTCACGTTTTAACTTTTAATTCCATCTCAACTTCTCTCCCCTCTGAAATATTTTTCAGGATCCCACCCCTCCTGTCAATTTAGTTTAAATCCCCCCAACAGCATTAGCAAACCTCCCCACGAGGATGTTGGTCCGGTTCGTGTTCAGATGTAATCTGTCCAACAAGTCCCACCTCCCCCATAAATGGTCCCAATGCCCCAGGAATCTAAAGCTCTCCCTCCTGCACCATCTCTCCAGCCACGCATTCATCTGCTCTATCCTTCTGATCCTATACTCACTACT
Source organism: Cetorhinus maximus (assembly GCF_964194155.1). Classification (NCBI taxonomy): domain Eukaryota; kingdom Metazoa; phylum Chordata; class Chondrichthyes; order Lamniformes; family Cetorhinidae; genus Cetorhinus; species Cetorhinus maximus. The sequence goes on from NW_027596150.1 coordinate 143,357, forward strand.
GTGTGGCACCGGGAGTAATCTGGAGATTACTACCTTTGAAGTCCTGCTTTTCAATTTCCTACCTAACTCCCTAAAGTCTGCTTTCAGAACCTAATTTCTCTTTCTTCCTATGTCATTGATCCCAACATGGAGCACGACCTCTGGCTGTTCACCCTCCTCTTTCAGAATCTAGTCTGGTTTATTTAAAAATGCAAATGTTCCCTTGACACCGATGTTTTTAAACTTCCTTCATGTTTACCTAATTAACGCTTGAAACCTAACTTCTCTTCTTACATAAAAGCACCCAGGCTAGCTGCCTCTAATTCAATTAAGTCTCACACACACACACACACAGACACATAGACACATCCTACTATTACTCCATTTTACAATAAATACCAATAACATTATGAGAATTATTATATCTCCCTGACGCCTCACCACCAAGTCACAGTGGCAGCAGTGTGTGTCATCTACAAGATGCACTTCAGGAACACACCAAGGCTCCTTAGAGAGCACCTTCCAAACTCATGACCACTACCTTCTAAAAGGACAAGACAGCAGATAGATGGGAACACCACCACCTGGAAGTTCCCCTCCCAGCCTCCGTTCCTTCACTGTTGCTGGGACAAAATCTTGGAAATGCCTTCCTAACGGCACTGCAGTGAAGGCAGCTCACCACCAGTGAAATGCAGTGAGAAAGGAACTGGGGGAATAAAAGAGTGCGAGCAGGAGAAAGATAGCAGCTGGGAGGGTTAAACAGCATGAGAAAGAGCAAGACAGAAGCTGGGAGATAAAACAGTGCAAGAAGGAGTGAGAGAGGAGGCAGGGAGATAAAAGAGTGTGACAGGAGCAAGCGAGGAGACAGGAGATAAAAAAGCATCAGAAAAGGACAGAGATGAGCCAGAAGATAACAGTGCGTCAGAAGGAGCAAGAGGTAAACCAGGAGATAAAGGGAGTGAGAAGGAGCGAGAGAGGAGCCATTGAATGCGAGGTAATGCATTTTGGAAGTTCTAATACAGGTAGGAATTATACAGTAAATGGCAGAACCCTTAAGTGCATCGATGGGCAGGGGGATCTGAGTGTACAGGTCCACAGGTCACTGAAAGTGGCAACGCAGGTGGATAAGGTAGTCAGGAAGGCATATGGCATGCTTACCTTCATTGGCAGGGGTATTGAGTATAAAAGCTGGGAAGTCATGCTGCAGCTGTATAGAACCTTGGTTATGCCACACTTGGAATATTGCGTGCAATTCTGGTCGCCACATTACCAAAAGAATATGGAGACATTGGAGAGGGTGCAGAGGAGGTTTACCAGGATGCTGCCTGGTCTGGAGGTTATTAGCTATGAGGAGAGGTTGGAGAAACTCGGATTGTTCTCACTAGAGCGACGGAGATTGAGGGGCGACTTGATAGAAGTTTACAAAATTATGAGTGGCATGGACAGAATAGAAGCTTTTTCCCAGGGTGGAAGAGTCAATTACTAGGGGACATAGATTGAAGGTGAGAGGAGAAAACTTTAGAGGAGATGTGCGGGGCAAGTTTTTTACGCAGAGGGTAGTGAGTGTCTGGAATTCGCTGCCAGAGGAGGTGGTGGAAGCAGGTACGATAGTGGTGTTTAAGAGGCAGCTTGACAAATACATGAATAGGATGGGAATAAAGGGATACGGACCCCAGAAGTGCAAAATGTTTTAGTTTGACAGGCAATATGATCGGGGCAGGCTTGTTCTTTGTTCTTTGTTCTTTGAAATAAAAGAGCACGAGAAGCAGTGAAAGAGGAGCTAGGGAGATAAAAGAGTGCAAGAAAGACCAAGAGTGGAGACAGGGAGATAGAAGAGTGTGAGAAGGAGTGAAGGAGGAGCCAGGAGATAAAATAGAGCGAGAAGAGCTCGGGAGATAAAAAGAGCAAGAGAAAGAGGAAGAAAGGAGATGGGAGATAAAAGAGTGTCAGAAGGAGCAAGAGGTGAACCAGGAGATAAAGAGAGTGAGAAGGAGTAAGAGAGGAACCAAGAGCTAAAATAGCACAAGAAGGAGCACGAGAGGAGCCAGGTGAAAAAAGAGTGAGATAAAAGAGTGTGAGAAAAAGCGAGAGATGATCCTGAGTTAAAAAACCATCAGAAGGAACGAGGGCGGAGCCAGGAAAAAAACAAGAGTGAGAAGGAGTGAGAGAGGCGCTGGGAGATAAAAGAGTGTGAGAAGAAGCGAGAGATGAGCCAGGAGATAAAGAGAGTGAGAAGGAGTAAGAGAGGAACCTGGTGATAAAAGACTGAGAAGAAGCATGAGAGGAGTTGGGATAAAAGAGAGTGCAAGAAGAAGCGAGAGAGGAGCCAGAGAGAAATGAGTATGAGAAGAAGTGAAAGAGGGGCCAGGGAGATAAACCAGTATGAGAAGGAGCGAGAGATGTGCCAGGAAATAAAGAGCATGAAAAGCTGTAAAAGAGGAGTTGGGAAGTTAAAAGATTGAGAGAGGAACTGGGAGATAAAGGAGTGCAAGAAGCAGCTAGAGAGAAATGGAGATAAAAGTGAGCAAGAGAGGAGCTGGGAGATAAAATAGCATGAGAAGGAGCGAAAGAGGACTTGAGGAGATAAATGATGGTGAGAAGGGGCGAAAGATGAGCAGGAAATAAAGGAGTACCACAAGCAGCGAAAGAGGAGCCAGAGAAATAAACCAATGCAAGAAGGAGCGAGAGATGTGCCAGGAAATAAAGAGCATGAGAAGCCATGAGAGAGGATTTGGGAGATAAAGATTGAGAGAGGAACTGGGGGATAAAGGAGCGCAAGAAGCAGTTAGAGAGAAGTGGGAGATAAAAGTAAACAAGATGCAGCAAGAGAGGAGCTGGTAGATAGAGGAGTGTGAGAAGGAGCGAGGGACATGTGGGGATATAAAAGAGCATCAAAAGGTGCGAGGTAGGAGCTGGGAGAAAAAATAGAGTAATAAGAAGAAAGAGAGAAGCCGGGGGGATTAAACAGAAAGAGAAGGAGTGAGAGGGTAGCCAGCAGGTAAAACAGCATGAGAAGGAGTCAGAGAGGAGACGGGTAGGTAACAGAGTGTGTGAAGGAGCGAGAGTGGAGCTGGAAGATAAATGACAGCGGGAAGGAGTGAGAGAGGAGTTGGAAGATAAAAGAGCATGAGAAGGAGCGAGAGAGGAACTGGGAGATAATGGAGCATGATAAGGAACGAGAGAGGAGCTGGGAGGTAAAAGAGCACGAGGAGGAGTGAGAAACGAGTGGGGATATAAAAGAACACGAGAAGGAGCAAGAGAAGATCCAGAAGATAAAAGAGCGTCAAAAGGAGCAAGGTAGGAGCCAGGAGAAAAATAGAGCGATAAGGAGAAAGAGAGGATTAAATAGGGGATTAAAGAGCATGAGGAGTGAGAGAGAAGCCAGGAGATTAAACAGTGTGACAGAGGAGTGAGAGAGGAGCAGCAGAGAAAAGAGCATAAGAAGCAGTGAAAGAGGAGCCAGGGAGATAAGCCAGTGTAAGAAGGAGCGAGAGAAGTGCCAGGAAATAGAGTGAAAAGGAGTAAGAGAGGAGCTGGGCAAGAATAGGGCACGAGAAGGAGCCAGAGATGAACCAGGAGGTAAAGAGAGGGAGAAGGAGTAAGAGAGGTACTAGGAGATAAGAGTAAGTGATAAAAAAAAGTGAGAGATAAAAAAAAAGTATGAGAAGGAGTGAGACAGGAGTCATTGGAATAAAAGAACATAAGAAAGAGTGACAGGGGAGCCAGGGAGATAAAAGAGTGTGAGAAAGAGTAAGAGTGGAACTGGGAGATAAAAAGGTGTGAGAATGGAACTGGGAGATTAAAGGATGTGAGAAGGGTTGAGAAAACAGGTGGGTGATAAAAGAGCGTGAGAAGGAGTGAGGGGGGAGCTGGGAGATGAAAGAATGCAAAAAGGAGAAAGAGAACAGCTGGGGGGATTAAACTGCATGAGGAGTGAGAGAGGAGTAGGGAGATAAAGGAATGCGAGAAGGAGTGAGAGAGGAACCGGGTAGATAAAAGAATGCAAGGAGGAGTGAGAAGAGCCGGGAGGTAAAAGACCATGATAAGGAACGAGAACGGCTTGGGAGATAAAGGAGTGTGAGAACGAATGAGAGATGAACCAGGAGATAAAGAGAGTGAGAAAGAGTAAGAGAGGAACTGAGAGATTAAAGGGCACATGAAAAAGTGAGCGATGAGCCTGGAAATAAAAGAGCATCAGAAGGAGTGAGGGTGGAGCTGGGAGAAAAGAAGAGAGCAAGAAGAAGAAAGATGTTAATATGGCAATCATCTTGTTAAAGCCAATTGGTAGTAAAACAGGTGATAGGCATTAATTATCCCAACTGAATAGAATAAAAAGGTACAGCTGGAACACTTTGGGCTGGATTTTACCGTCGGCGAGCGTTCCCGATGTCACTGCGCCCCAGTTAACTTTTCAGGAAGGCGGGGGCACAGCAAAATCAGCTGCACGCCCGCCGACCTGTCAATGGCCAATTGAGGCCATTGACAGAGCAATTAAAGTAATTAGTGGACCTGCCCGTCCAACCTTAAGGCTGGTGGGCAGGCCAGGAGTCCCAGCGGGGAGTAGAAACAACATGAAACCTCATCCACAGGCAGGATGAGGTTTCATGTAGGGTTTTAAAAATTTTAAGGAAGTTTTTTGGAAATTATGAAAATGTCCCAACTCGTGTGACATTGTCACATGAGGGGATATGCAAGGGAATTTTTTTTTCCTATTTTTAATATTTTTGAAATCTCCCTGAGGCAGCACTTAGCCTCAAGGAGATGAGTGCGCTCTTTCGTGCGCATGTGCAAAAGAGTGCACTCTCGATTTTAGGCATTCCCCCCCGCTCGCACAGGGAGTGCATAGTGCTTCCGTGCGGACATCACGCTAGGCGGACCTTAATTGGCCCGCCCACGTAAAATGGTGTCGTACCCACCCATCAACTCCCCACCCCGATGGGGGGAAAATTCAACCCTTTGTGTGGAAGCTACTGCAGTGCCAGTGCGGGAGTTGTCTTCGAAATAAACCAGCTTTAACCAAGAGACCAGCCTGGATTAATTCTTCCACCACAACCTCTTATTGTGAGTAACATGGTAGCAGAGGATGAACTTTAAGCTTTGCTAATTGATTGCTGTGTATGAAGATGTTTGTCTCAGTCCTCTGAAGGAAAAGAAGTGAACTGTTGCTGACAATTTAAGTTATGGAATGGTGGAAGGACGGTGTAAAATCACAAACTTTGACTATCCACCAATTTTTTCTGACTCTGAACCTTATCAGCAATGGAAGGCTAAAGTTGAAATGTGGACCCAGGTTACTGCTATACCCTGGAAGAAGCAAGGTATGGCTTTGGCGTTATCATTACCAGCCAAAAGTAAGATAAGGGGTAAAGTATTTTCAGAGTGGAAAGTGGATGGTTTGGATCATGAAGAGGGATTAAACCGTCTGACGCAATTTTCGGATAAGTTTTACAAAAAGGATGAGTTATTGGAAGTGTATGAAGCTTGGACGATCTTTGATAGGTTTAGGAAATCACATGATCAGTCCATGGAAGAATATATCATGGATTTTGATAAATGGTACAGGAGACTACAGCGATTTGAACTGGAAATTCCAGAATCGGTATTGGCATTTAAATCACTGGACTGTGCTCACATTTCCCATGTTGATAGTCTTTTAGTGTTAACAGGGGTTCAGTTCTGAGGGAAAGAATCTCTCTTAGATCAAATAGCTGCTGCCCTAAAATTTCTGGGGAAACACTCGTACCCTGCCACTTTCTTAGCAAATGTGAACAACTATGCTGTAAAACAAAGGATAGAAGATTCAACGGTGGCCGAATTTCACGGTCAACCAAATATTAGATGAACATTCCAATACAAAGATGGGATTAATGACAAGAGGTCTGAAAATGATCGTAGCCCTAGCCAGTTTGAGAGTTGGGATAAAAAGTGTATCTGGGATGGTGACCGTAGATGTTTAAATCCAAAAAATGCACTGGAAATGGTTAATCAGTGTTTTCAGTGTGATTCCCAGTGCCATAGGGCAAAGTCAGCATGGTTTCATCAAGGGGAGGTCATGCCTGACAAATCTGTTAGAATTCTTTGAGGAGGTAACGAGTATGTTAGACAAAGGAGAGCCAATGGATGTTATCTATTTGGACTTCCAGAAGGCCTTTGACAAGGTGCCATACAGGAGGCTGCTCAGTAAGATAAGAGCCCATGTTGTTAGAGGCAAGGTACTAGCATGGATAGAAGATTGGCTGTCTGGCAGGAGGCAGAGAGTGGGGATAAAGGGGTCCTTCTCAGGATGGTAGCCGGTGATTAGTGGAGTTCCGCAGGGGTCAGTGTTGGGACCACAACTTTTCACTTTATACTTTAATGATCTAGATGAAGGAACTGAGGGTATCCTGGCTAGGTTTGCAGATGATACAAAGATAGGTGGGGGGACAGGTAGTATTAAGGAGGCGGGGAGGCTGCAGAAGGATTTGGACAGGTTAGGAGAATGGGCAAAGAAGTGGCAGATGGAATACAATGTGGGGAAGTGTGAAGTCATGCACTTTGATGGGAAGAATAGAGGCATAGACTATTTTCTAAATGGGGAGAGAATTCAGAAATCTAGAGTGCAAAGGGACTTGGGAGTCCTAGTCCAGGATTCTCTTAAGGTTAACTTGCAGGTTGAGTCGGTAGTTAGGAAGGCAAATGCAATGTTGGCATTTATTTCGAGAGGACTAGAATATAAAAGCAGGGATGTGCTGCTGAGGCTTTATAAGGCTCTGGTCAGACCACATTTAGAATATTGTGATCAATTTTGACCCCGTATTTCAGGAAGGATGTGCTGGCCCTGGAGGTGGTCCAGAGGAGGTTCACGTGAACGATCCCAGGGATGAAAGGCTTAACATATGAGGACATTCCTCATATCTTGAGGACTCTGGGTCGATGGAGTTTAGAAGGATGAGGGGGGATCTGATTGAAACTTACAGAATACTGAAAGGCCTGGATAGAGTGGACGTGGGTAAGATGTTTCCATTAGTAGGAGAGTCTAGGACCCAAAGGCACAGCCTCAGAGTAAAGGGAAGGCCTTTTAGAACAGAGATGAGGAAAAACTTCTTTGGCCAAAGAGTGGTGAATCTATGGAATTCATTGCCACAGAAGGCTGTGGAGGCGAGGTCATTGAGTGTATTTAAGACCGAGATAGATAGGTTCTTGATTGGTAAGGGGATCAAAGGTTACGGGGAGAAGGCGGGAGAATGGGGTTGAGAAACTTATCAGCCATGATTGAATGGCGGAGCAGACTCGATGGCCGAATGGCCTAATTTCTGCTCCTTTGTCTTATGGTCTTATAACACAATGAACTGCCCACAGCGAAGGAATCGTGTTTTTGAATTGACCCATGAGACAGATTCATCTGAAACTGAAAATGATGATGGTGACTGCCATGATGGAATTGTATTAATCACTGAGAGTTTGAATCCGGTGATGAGTATCTTGACGGTAGATTCCTTCAACTGTGCAGTTCTGGACAGTGGCTGCACTTCTATAGTGTGCAGCATGGACTAGCTTGACTGCTATCTGGAATCTCTCAATGAGGCAGACCGGCGGAAGGTCAAGGAGTATGAAAGCTCTACCTGCTTCAGGTTCGGAGATGACAATACATTAGCATCCTCCAAACGGGTGGTCCTTCCTTGTAAGATAGCAGGGATCAATCTGTTTATCAATACTGATGTGGTTTCTAGCGAGATACAGCTATTGTTGAGTCGATCTGCGATGAAGAAGGCTCAGATGACGCTAGGTATGAAGAATGATAGAGCAGTCATGTTTGGGAAAAATGTGGATCTACATTTTACTCGGTCAGGCCATTACTGCTTGCCACTAAAGAAGCCAGAGATTTCTCATCAAGAAGTTCACGAAGTTTTGTCAACTGCTGAAAATGAGAATTTGGTGGACAAAAAGATCATTTGGAAATTACATAGACAGTTTGTACATCTGGTGCCACAGAAACTGAAGACTCTGCTTCGAGATGTGGGAGCGGTCGATAAAGGATATGATGATCTTATTGAACAAATCATTGCTCAGTGTGAAATGTGCCTTAAATATCACAAGACACCACTGAGACCTGTTGTGAACTTGCAACTAGCCAGTGAGTTTAACGATGCAGTGGCAATGGACTTGAACGTTTGGGACAAGGATAGGGTTTTTTTTACTACACTTCATTGATATGGCAACCAGATTTAGCCTATCCACTGTGATACATAGTAAAGATAAAAGGACCATTGTCAATAAGGTCCATGGAGAAATGGGTAGGAACAGGATTAGGAACACCAACGAAGTTCCTCACAGATAATGGTGGTGACTTCACCAATGAGGAATTTTGAGATATGTGTGAAAATTTAAACATCATAGTTATGCACACTGCAGCTGAGTGCCTGTTTAGTAATGGTCTTTGTGAAAGAAACCATGCAGTAATAGACGACATGTTACATAAAATATTAGTTTAAGGTGAGAGGAGAAAACTATAGAGGAGATGTGCAGGGCAAGTTTTTTTACGCAGAGGGTAGTGAGTGTCTGGAATTCGCTGCCAGAGGAGTTGGTGGAAGCAGGTACGATAGTGGTGTTTAAGAGGCAGCTTGACAAATACATGAATAGGATGGGAATAGAGGGATACGGACCCCGGAAGTGCAAAATGTTTTAGTTGACGGGCAATATGATCGGCACAGGCTTGGAGGGCTGAAGGGCCTGTTCCTGTGCTGTACTTTTCTTTGTTCTTTGTTCTGATCAACCGGATTGTAAATTGCAAACGGCGCTAGCATGGGTGGTGCATGCGAAGAACTCTCTGCAAATGGACGGGGGGTACAATCCGTATCAGTTGGTGTCCGGAAGAAATCCGAAGTTACCTTCTGTGTTGTCAGATGCTCCCCCTTCTCTAGAAGGGACTGGCATTAGCTCCATCTTTTCTGCTCATCTAAACGCTTTGCGTGCGGGCAGAAAAGCTTTCATTAAAGATGAGGTTTCGGAAAAAATTCGGCAGGCCCAACAGCACCACATAAAACCATCGGGAATGCAGTTTAGACAAGGAGACATTGTACATCATAAAAGGGAAGACCAGAAAGAGTGGAAAGGACCTGGCAAAGTTATAGGGAGTGATGGGAAAGTAGTAATTGTGCAACACGGTTATCAAACTGTGAGGGTACATTCTTAACGGTTAATTGGTACTGACTATACCTTTACAGGTTCTGAACAGGACATAGAACGTGAGGAACCACCATGCACTTCACATACCCATACACTGGGGAGTCATGAGGAGCAGACGACAGCAGATACAGGATTGACTGACCATGAACAAAGTAACACTGAGGTACAGGATAACGCTATTCATCCAAAAGGGCTTCACCCAAAGTAGGAACAAAGGTAACATACATGCCAGAAGGGACCAGTGTGTGGAGGGATGTCAGGGAGAGCAGGAAAGGCCACTGGTAAAGACAAACAACGGCTAAATATGCAGGATGAAGGGCAGGAGACAAGACCTATCGATTGGCAAACCAAGGTAAAGATGTGGGAACTCAGAGAGCGCCCTGAGTCCTGACAGTGGACCAGAAAGTGGTCGTGGCCCTAGAAAAAGATCACGGACTTGCAAACAGAGTTCTGTTTGCATGGGAGGATGATCATTGTCCAGAAAGGGAGAGGAATGTGAGTAGAGGCCGTAACTTAACAAGGAGGACTAGAGAGCAAGCTAGCAATCTCAATAGGAGTAGAAGTCCTTATGACAGATTCTAGTAGCTGCTAATAAATTGGAAATAAGCTGATAAAGGAAGCCAAATGGAAAGAGTTAGAAAGTTGGGAGGAATTTGGGGTATATTCTGAAATACCTGACAGAGAGCAGCCAGCTTTATCTCACAGGTGGATCTGGACAGAAAAGGTACTCCCAGACAGCACATATAAGGCACAAAGCGAGATTAGTAGCCTGAGGCTTTGAAGAGAGACTAGGAGATCAGGATGTCAGAGTAGACTCACCTACTGCGGGGAAAGTGAGTTTCGAGATTTCTTTTTAGCTATTTTGGCATCCTATTCCTGGGAATGCAAATTGATTGATATAAAGACTGTTTTTACAGGGGGAGAAGTTTCAAAGGGAAGTTTTTTTGAAACCGCCCAAAGAAGCCGGGGGTGTAGAAGGAAAGCTATGGAAATTGAACAAGTGTTTATGGGTTAAATGATGTGTCAAGAGTTTGGTATTTTTCTGTGATGTCTGTCCTGTTGAAAACAGGTTGCGTTCAGTTAAAGGCAGATCGCACGATGTTCTACTGGTACCATAAGGAGAAACTAGCTGGAATCTTTATCATACATGTTGATGATTTCCTGTGGGGAGGCTCTGTAGAATTTAAATAATGGGTAATTAAGAAGATGATGAATGAATTCCAGGTTGGAAGTCAGGCTTCTGGGGCTTTTAAATACATAGCTTTAGGCATTAAGCAGAGCAAGTTAGGAGTGACATTGAATCAACGATCATATCTAGAAAATGTTAATTATATCCCAATAACTCGTGGGAGATCCTCAAAGAAGATCTTGCTACCAAGGAAGAAATGGAACAATTGAGAAGTTTGATTGGGCAGTTGAACTGGTTGTGCACTCAGACTAGGCCTGACGCTAATCATGATGTGTTGGAGATGAGTACTATGATGAAACATGTGACAGTTGAGCAAGTTCTGAGAGCAAATAAAACGCTTAAAAAAATAAATTCTGAGATGTGTGTTCAAGTTTCCAACCTCGGGTGATCTAGGAGATATGAGGTTGGTCATTTTTAGTGACGCTTCGCATGCCAATCTTCCAGATGGGTAGCGTAGCACAGCAGGGTTCATCATATTCTTGGTGGGAAATAACGATAAATGTTGCCCACTGGCTTGGGAGGCCACGAAAATAAAAAGGGTAGTGAAAACCACCTTAGCTGCTGAAACGTAAGCCTTTGTAGAGGCATTAGATATGGGGGTTTACTTACATAGAAACATAGAAAATAGGAGCAGGAGTAGGCCATTCAGCCCTTTGAGCCTGCTCCACCATTCATCATGATCATGGCTGATCATTCAACTCAATAGCCTGCTCCCACTTTCTCCCCATATCCTTTGATCCCTTTCGCCCCAAGAGCTATATCTAACTCCTTCTTGAAAACATACAATGTTTTGGTCTCAACTACTTTCTGTGGTAACAAATTCCACAGGCTCACCACTCTCTGGGTGAAAAATTTCTCCTCATCTCAGTCCTAAATGTATCCTTGTAATAAACCTTGTATCCTTGTAATAAACCTTGTATCCTCAGACTGTGACCCCTGGTTCTGGACTCGCCCACCATCGGGAACATCCCTGTTGCATCTATCCTGTGTAGTCCTGTTAGAATTTTATAGGTTTCTATGAGATCCCCCCCTCATTCTTCTGAACTCCAGTGAACATAATCCTAACCGACTCAATCTCTCCTCATATGTCAGTCCCACCATCCCAGGAATCAGTCTGGTAAACCTGCGCTGCACTCCCTCTATAGCAAGAACATCCTTCCTCAGATAAGGAGACCAAACCTGCACACAATATTCCAAGTGTGGTCTCTCCAAGGCCCTGTAAAATTGCAGCAAGACATCCCTGCTCCCGTACTCAAATCCCCTCACTATGAAGGCCAACATACAATTTGCCTTCTTTACCACCTGCTGCACCTGCATGCTTACCTTCAGCGACTGGTGTACAAGGGCACCCAGGTCTCGTTGCACATTCCCCTCTCTCAATTTATAGCCATTCAGATAATAATCTTCCTTCCTGTTTTTGCTACCAAAGTGGATAACCTCACATTTATCCACATTATACTGCATCTGCCATGCATTTGCCCACTCACTCAGCTTGTCCAAATCACACTGAAGCATCTCTGCATCCTCCTCACAGCACACCCTCCCACCCAGTTTTGCGTCATCTGCAAATTTGGAGATATTACATTTAGTTCCCTCATCTAAATCATTAATATATATTGTGAATAGCTGGGGTCCCAGCACCGATCCCTGCAGTACCCTGCTAGTCACTGCCTGCCAATCGGAAAAAGACCCGTTTATTCCTACTCTTTGTTTCCTGTCTGCCAACCAGTTTTCTATCCATCTCAATACACAACCTCCAATTCCATGCGCTTTAATTTTACACGCTAACCTCTTATGTGGGACTTTGTCGAAAGCCTTCTGAAAGTCCAAATAAACCACATCCACTGGCTCCCCCTCATCAACTCTACTAATTACATCCTCGAAAAATTCCAGCAGATTTGTCAAGCATGATTTCCCTTTCGTAAATCCATGCTGACTCTGTCCGATTCTGCCACTGTTTCCCAAGTTATTAAATCTTTTATAATGAACTCTCGGATTTGCCCAACTACTGACGTCAGGCTGACTGGTCTATAATTCCGTTTTCTCTCTCCCTCCTTTTTTTAAATATTAGAGTTACATTAGCTACCCATCCAATCTGTAGGAACTGTTCCAGAGTCTATAGAATCTCGGAAGATGACCACCAGTGCATCCACTATTTCTAGGGCCACTTCCTTAAGTACTCTGGGATGTAAATTATCGGGCCCTGGGGGTTTATCAGCCTTCAATCCCATCAATTTCCCCAACACCATTTCCCTACTGATACTGATTTCTTTCAGTTCCTCCCTCTCACTAAACCCTGTGTTCCCCAACATTTCTGGTATATTATTAGTGTCCTCCATTGTGAAGACATAACCAAAGTATGTATTTAGTTGGTCAGCCATTTCTTTGTTCCCCATTATAAATTCCCCTGTTTCTGACTGTAAGGGACCTACATTTGTCTTCAGCAATCTTTTTCTCTTCACATACCTATAGAAACTTTTACAGTCAGTTTTTATGTTCCCTGCAAGCTTACTCTCGTACTCCTATTTCCCCCTTCTTAATCAATCCCTTGGTCCTCTTTTGCTGAATTCTAAACTGCTCCCAATCCTCAGGTCTGTTGTTTTTTCTGGCCAATTTGTATGCCTCTTCCTTGGATCTAATACTATCGCTAATTTCCCTTGTAAGCTATGGTTTGGCCACCTTTCCTGTTTCACTTTTGAGCCAGACAGGGATAAAAAATACTTAAGAACAACAACAAAGAAAAGTACAGCACAGGAGACCCTTCGACCCTCCAAGCCTGTGCTGATCATATTGCCTGTCAAACTAAAACATTTTGCACTTCCAGGCTCCGTATCCCTCTATTCCCAACCTATTCATGTATTTGTCAAGCTGCCTCTTAAACACCACTACCGTACTGCTTCCACCACCTCCTCTGGCAGCGAATTCTAGACACTCACTACCCTCTGCATAAAAATACTTGCCCCACACATCTCCTCTATAGTTTTCTCCTCTCACCTTAAATCTATGTCCCCTAGTAATTGACTCTTCCACCCTGGGAAAAAGCTTCTGGCTATCTACTCATAATTTTGTAAACTTCTATCAATCTCCGTCACTCTAGTGAGAACAATCTGAGTTTCTCCAACCTCTCCTCATAGCTAATAACCTCCAGACCAGGTAGCATCCTGGTAAACCTCCTCTGCACCCTCTCCAATGTCTCCATATCCTTCTGGTAATGTGGCGACCAGAATTGCATGCAATATTCCAAGTATGGCCTAACCAAGTTTCTATACAGCTGCAGCTTTTATACTCAATACCTCATACCATATGCCTTCCTGACTACCTTATCCACCTGCGTTGCATCTGATCCCGTGCGACTTTACCTTCTGTACCAATCTGCCATGAGGGACCTTGTCAAAGGCCTTAATGAAATCCATGTAGATAACATCCACTGCCCTTCCATCGTCAATCATCTTTGTCACTTCCTCAAAAAACTCGATCAAGTTAGTGAGACGACCTCCCCTTCACAAAACTATGCTGCCTCTCACTATTATGCCCATTTGCTTCAAAATGGTAGCAAATCCTGTCATGAAGAATTTTCTCCAATAATTTCCCTACCACTAACATAAGGCTCACCGGCCTGTAATTGGCCATTCTCCAGTCCTCTAGGACCTCACCCATAGTCAGTGAGGATACAAAGATTTCTGTCAAGGCCCCAGCAATCTCCTCCCTTGCCTCCCTCAGTACTCTGGGGTAAATCCCATCCACCTTAATATATTCTTCAAGACGCCTAACACCTCTTTTTTGATCTCAACATGATCCAAGCTATTCTACACACTCTTCCCTAGATAAAGTGACCGCTAAGTTCTTCTCTTTGGTGAATACTGACGAGAAGTACTCATTTAGTATCTTTCCCATTTCTTCTGGCTCCACTCATAGATTCCCACCTCTGTCCCTGAGTGGGCCTACCCTTTCCCTGGTTACCCTCTTGCTTTTTACCTGTGTATAAAAGGCCTTGGGATTTTCCTTAATCCTGGTTGCCAATGACCCCTTTAAGCCCTCCTGACTCCTTGCTTAAGTTTCTTCCTACTTTCTTTATATTCTCCACGGGTTTCATCTGCTTCCAGCCTTCTAGCCCTTATGAATGCTTCCCTTTTCTTTTTGACTAATCTCACAATATCCTTCGTTATCCAAGGTTCCTGAAACTTGCCATACTTATCCTTCATCCTAGCAGGAACATGCCGGTCCTGAATTCTTATCAACTGACGTTTGAAAACCCCCCCATGTCAGTTGTTGATTTGCCCTCAAACATCCGCCTCCAGTCTAGATTCCTCAGTTCCTGCCTAATACTGTCATAATTAGCCTTCCCCCAATTAAGCACCTTAACCCGAAGACTCCTGCTATCCTTATCCACCAGTACCTTGAAACTTACTGAATTATGGTCACTTTTCCCGAAATGCTCCCCTACTGAAACTTCGACCACCTGGCCGGGCTCATTCCCTAATACCAGGTCCAGTATTGCCCCTTCCCTGGTTGGACTATCTACATATTGTCTCAGGAAGCCCTCCTGGATGCACCTTACAAATTCTGCACCGTCCAAACCCCTAGCACTAAGTGATTCCCAGTCAATATAGGGAAAGTTAAAATCACCCACAACAACCCTATTAATTTTACATCTTTCCAAAATCTGCCTAATATATCTTGTCCAATATATTGACAGAAATATTATTTAGGGGGCAATGTGGGAAAAGTTTGCCCATAGAATGTTATGTTGATAACCGGTCTCTTTGGGACAACGTTCATTCCATAAAGTGTCACTGAAAAAAAGACTACAAATAGACCTAGCCAGCATAAAGGAAATGTTAGAAAGAAGAAAGATCTCTAAGATAAAATGCATTGACACAAGTCACCAACCATCAGACTGTTTTACAAAAAGAAGTGACTGCTCTAAAAAATTATGTGTTGGAAGAGGGGTGTCTTCATAATGATGCAATGAAAAAAATTGTTTTTGCTTTATAATTGTGTATGAGTGTGATGTGGAAATACGTGACATTATTTCCTTCTGTTTGATTAAAAAAGTGTTCAAGTTTTTTTTAGTTTTAATTTAAAAAAGAAAAGAGGGGAATCTGTTAATATGGCAATCATTTTGTTAAAACCAATCGGTGGTTAAACAGGTGATGGGCACTAATTATCCCAACTGAATAGAATAAAAAGGTGCAGCTAGAACACTATGTGGAAGCTACTAGGAAGTCAGTAGCACTGAGAAGTTGGCTTGGAAATAAACCAGCTTTAACCAAGAGACCTGCTTGGATTAATTCTTCCACCACAACCTTTTATTGCGAGTAACAAAAGAGAGGAGCTGGGTGGGATTAAAGAGCATGAGATGAAGGGAAAGAGGAGCTGGGAGATGAGTGCGAGGAGAAACGAGAGATGAATCAGGGGATAGAGCGAGGAGTACGAGGGGCCTGCTTATAAAAGACTTTGAAGAAGTGAGAGAGGAGCTGGAGAGAAAGAGTATAAGAAGCAGTGAAAGAGGAGCCAGGGAGATAAACCAGTGTGAGAAGGAATGAGAGATGTGCCAAGAAATAAACAGCATGAGAAATGTAAGAGAGGAGTTGGGAGAGCAAAAAGCAGATAGAGAAATGGGAGATAAAAGTGAGCAAGATGTAGTGAGAGGGAGGTTGGGAGAAAAAAAGTGTGAGCAGGAGAAAGAGAGCAGCTGGGGGATTAAACAGCATTAGAAGGAACAAGAGAGAAGGATAGGAAAAACAGCGTGAGAAGGAATGAGAGAGAAGACAGGAGATAAAAGGGCATCAGAAGGAGTGAGATAGTGAGATAAAACAGCATAAGAAGGGGTGAGAGTGGAGCTGGAAGATAAGAGCATGAGATGGAGTGAGGGAGGAGTTAGGAGATAAAAGAGCCGGAGGAGGAGAGCAGCTGGGGGGGATTAAACAGCATGAGAAGAAATGAGAGGAGCTGGAAGGTAAAAGTGTGAGAAGGATCGAGAAAGCAGGCAGGAGATAAGAGTGTAGGAAGGAGCAAGAGAGGAGCTGGGAGATAAGAGCATGAAAAGGAAAAAGAGCTGTGGGGAGGAGTGAGAGAGGAGTTAGGAGATCAAAAGAGCCTGACAAGGAGTGAGTTAGGAGCTGGAATGTGAAAGAGCATGGGAAGGAGTGAGAGGAGCCAGGAGCAAAGTGAGAAGGAAAAAGAGTAGCTGGGGGAGGGGATAAGAGCGAGAGAAGAGCCAGGAGATCAAAGAGCCTGAGAAGGAGTGAGACACGAGTCAGGAGATAAAGGAGTGAAAGAGGAGCTGGGAGAAAAGGGAGTAGTTGGGAGGAATTAAAGAATGAGGGGAGCGGGAGATCAAAGATCATGAGACGGAGTGAGAAAGGCCCAGGAGATAAGAGCGAGAAGGATCACGAGAGGAGCTGGGAGGAATAAAAGAACGAGAGACGAACCAGCAGATAAAGGGATGCGAGAAGTAGCGTAAGAGGAGCTGGGAGATAAAGGAATGCAAGAAAAAGTGAGTAGAGCTGGAAGATAAGAGTGATAAGGATTGAGAAAGCAGGTGTTAGATAAAAGAGCATGGGAAGGAGCAAGAGAGAAGTCGGCAGATAAGAGTGAGAGGGGCCAGGAGATATAGGAACACGAGAAGGAGCGAGGGTGGAGCTGGAAGATAAATGTGGGAAGAATCAAGAAAACAAGATGGGAAATATAGGAGTGTGAGAAGGAGAAAAAGAGCAACTGGGGGGGGTTAAAAAGCATGAGAAGGAGCAAGAGAAGCCAGGAGATAAAGCAATGTGAGAAGAAGTGGGAGAGGAACTGGGAGATAAGTGTCAGAGCAAGAGATGAACCAGGAGATAGAGACTGAGAAGAAATGAGAGAGGAACCGAGAGATAAACGAGCATGAGAACGAGAAAGGGAGCAGCTGGGGGGATGAAATAGCATGAGAAGCAGTAGAGAGGAGCAAGGAGATAGAGTGAGAACGAGTAAGAGAGGAACCCGGATGTAAAAGAGGATGAAGGAGTGAGAGGAGCCAGATGATAAGAGTGAGAGCTGAGCCAAGAGATAAAAGGGCATCAGAAGGAGTGAGGGCTGAGCCAGGAGAAAAACGAGAAGGAGAAACAGAGGAGCCAGGGCTCTGGGCCCTCGCTCTGTGTTGGAGCATTGTTACAACACAATAGTTGGTAAATGCTGAGTTATTAAAAATCCCAGAAGGAAATTTTAAACAACTGTCATAACTTATATTTTTAATTGGTATGTTTTGAGTTGCAGCTCTAAATTCAGGAATAAGACTACCAAGTCATAAGTGGTCTCTATATCAAAGTAAATGAAACATTTATTAACTTACAACAAATTAAACACATGGCTACAAATTACTACCATAACTTTTTAATAAATTCCCAAATTAATCTCCACTAAGGCAAGTTGTTCTATTAAGCAAAGACTTTAAACAGATACCAAGCAAAGTATATGTTCACCTTATGAATTCAAAATGAAGTTCCTTTCAATTTTGTTCCTTTGCAGACAGCCTTACAACTGCTTAGATCTTCTGTGCCTCTGACCTGCACACACTAACTCCTGAGGTTATACCTAGCCTTCCCTTTGAATGCAAATTCTCATTGTATCACCACACCCTTTGAACTCCATCTCTTCTAACAATAAAACCCCTTTCATAGTACCAATTTTATTAGTAATATAAACATATTGCTTGGTCTCTGCTAGCTAGGTGCAAGATTTCACCCCCAGTCTTTGAATGGTTTATTCAACAAAATGCAAATGCACCCTTTACCTTAACTACCTTAAGTTTAAAATCTAAGCTACTATACATCAAAGCAACCAGGCTAGCTGTCTTAAATCCAAATAAGACACAGACACAAGCGCAGACTAAATCTCTATTTAAAAAAAAAAAATTTCCAATAACATTATATACATTGCTATCTTTTCATGACAGCCCTGCTCTCTTGCTCGGTCTGTGCAGAGCTCTGGTGTCTCTCGCTTGGTCTGTGCAGAGCTCTGTTGTAGAATTCTTAGGGTGGCTGGGTCTGAGCACCCACCATCCGAAGAGTAGGCAGCGAGCACATCCCTGTTGACTCCTGAGGGGCCCCGCTGCCCTTTTACACTCTAACAAGTGTTGTTTGTCAGGAAGGTGGATCTTCCCCACCCGACTCAGGGGGATGTGCCGCCTCGGGGATATGCCAGCTTCATGGACATGTGGCGGCCAGAAGAGCCTCTGCGAGACCCTTTGTGAGGCTAAGTCAGAGGAATCGGAGGGAAAGCTAAGTGTCAAGGGTCAGGCTGGGGATGGTAGGGAAGACCTGCAGGATCGCAAAGGGGCGATCAGGGTCTCGGGGCATAGGCTGTGGGGGAGAGGGAGGACCGCAGGTCACCGGGCTTTCAGGGAACAGCGCCCCCAGTCAGAAGGGGGCTTCTGATGGAGTCATTCACCCCCCCACCCCACCCCCAACCTTGGTGCCCGAGATCTCACTCCCTTCATTTCTAGCCTTACCTCTCACTGAGCTGTCATTCGCCCGCCAGCCTAAAAATTGAGACCACGCAGGAAGCAGCCCTTAAGTGGCCATTAAACTCTGAGGTCGGGGCTGCCGGGAACCCAGAGGGAATCCCATCCATGCAATTTGACAACACCCACCCCACCCTGCCTCAGAACCCGCTGTGGGGGGTGGTGAATGTGAAATTCTGCACCTGGTCTCATTTTGTATAGAGCCTTGTTGGTCCCAACAATTTGGACTTTTCTCACTAATTGGCCCTCAGAGTTGTCATACAAGGGATGAGAATCACTGAAAGAGCAATTTGGTTAAATTTAGGACAGTCATATAATCATTGCTGCACAAAAGGAATGCATTAGGTCCATTCCAGCTCTCTGTAGAGTGATACTATCAATCACATTCCCCCACTCTATTCCTGAAACCCTGCAAGATTGTTTCTCTCAAGTGCCTGTTTCCTTTTGAAATCATTGATCACCGCTGCTCCCATTACCCTCATAAGCAGTGAGTTCCAGGTCATTACCACTTCCTCACATTGCCGTTTCTCTTGCCTAAACCTTAATCAATGCCCCCTCATTCTTGTACGATTAGCTAATGGGAATAGTTTTTGTCAGTAAACCTTAGCAAAAAAATATATGGTGGAAATGTAAGTAAAACATTTTATTTGATCTAAGATGTCTTCCTGTCAAAAGATGATGTATACTTATTACTATTGGGCACAGGTGCTGCTTCAGTTGAGAAGGAGAATATTTGTAAGGAAGGTGGCCAAGGAATTAAAAGTCCTGGTCTCTTGGTCTGTGCAGAAGCTTTTAAGTTGTACAACTTTTGGCACCAATTCATGCTGATGACAGGAAGGAGTCGATGGATTTCTGCAATGTCCAAGTGCCACACGGTTCCAAGGAACATTCCGCAGGCCCAGTCTGACTGCAAGTGGGTGGGTCACAGCCAGTAGCGCTTGTTCATTTCTATGTCCCCATATGTAAGATATCCCTGGTCGCTGATGGGCCAACTCTTGTCATAGTGGTAGTAATAGGGACGGAGGCTTGCATCTTCATGGGTGCTACTAATGAACACTTCTTTGTGCTCTAACTGGGTGTGCGGGAGGTACATACGTACTTTATCCAAAATGCGGCCAGGCCAGAAGGCATTTGTGTTGGTCTGGATGTTGGTAGACGAGCCTGGCACAGACTGAAGCTTTGCCTTTAACTTTCTGAAAAACACAATCAAGAGAAGGCATTGATAACAGCAGTTGTGTTTTAACCTTTCCAGCTCAATTTATTCTTGTGGATTTTGATGGAGTCAATGCAATCATGAGTGTTTTGTCAGATGTGGGTGCCACAAGTAAGGCCAGCATTTGTTGCCCATCCCTAATTGCCTTTAAACTGACACCTGAAATGGCCTAGCAAGCCATTCTGTTCAAAGTCAACCACATTGCTGTGGGTCTGGAGTCACGGCCAGTTCAGGTAAGGACAGCAGATTTTCTTCCCTAAAGGACAATAGTGAACCAGATGGGTTTTTACAACACTTGATGATAGTTTAATGGTCACCATTATCGAGACTAGCTTTATATTCCGTGTGTACGCCTGTGGGCGTGTGTCTGCGGGGCTGTGTGTGTACCTGTGGGTGTGTGTCTGAAGGGCTGTGTGCATAGCTGTTGGGGGGTGCTGTGTGTGTGTGCGTGAGTTGGGCTGTGTGTATCAAGTTTTCTGCAGTACTTTTCTCTGGAATCTGAGGATTGATTCATCCCTGTTGAGTTTGGAAGATCTGGTAATGTCACTGTGTGAGGTAAGCCTCATTAATGATGCACCAGGAGTTCACTCCCCACAATCTGTCCACACACATTGACTCTACAGCTGGTGCAAGAGCTCGGAGTTTGATCTCTCAACACCATGCCAACTGATGACTGCTCACTCTTTGCAGAATGTGTCCGCATTGCAGGAAACTCACAGCATGTACTTACATAGAGGGCTACATTCATCTGCAGTCAGGGCCCAGCTTTGCCAAGCGAGCTCCTACAGAATGTTAAAGCACTTTGCGAAATGACTACAATATTCCAGAAAACAATACATGGGGAACTTAACCTTGTGTATTTCGTATAGTCATCCAGTGTCATGTGTAGTTTCTTGTTGCTAGGTGAAAGGGCTCCACCATCCTTCTCTTTCCCACGGCTTTTCCTGCGGGATTGGAGTGAGGTAGTCTTAGGCACTCTGAGGAGAAATCCAGAGAAATGAGAAAAATTGAAATGAGAGGAAGATTGAAGTTTTGAGCCCAGCACTGAGTTGCAGATCCCCAGCAGTGTTGTGGGAAGTCAGGATCCGAGGTCAGATCTTTCATAACTGTTTGGGCAGTAGAATGTCAGTGTTTGTGGACACGTGAGATGGTCCCAAGCAAACACATCAGCAGTTAGATAACTCGGTTCCAATCATCGTGGGGAATGTGAGTTGGGGACACTTTGATACTTAATGGGGGTGGTGCAGGGTCTGGACAGTTTACTCCAGACTTCAGTCACACCTGGTAGAGGTACAGGTTCAGAATGGGTTTGGTGCGACCAACAGCATGCAGAGTAAGGGGAAACCAGGTGAGCTAGTGAATGAGGATCCTCAAACAGCTATAATGACATTGCTATTCCTGAGGATAAGGATAAAGACTGTCCTAAGGATTGTCAGAGGCTGGACCATAGCACCTTGGAGCAAGTGGCTGTCCAAAGGAGCAGAGATGATGGAGGAGGAGGAGTTTATTAATTACCCCAGTATTGATTGGGATGTTGTAAGAGTAAAGTGAAAGGAGGGCGGTAATTTCTGAAATGTGTGCAGCAGAACTTCCTTGAACGGTATGTTAAAGGTCCAACTAGAACAGAGGCACTGCTGGATCTAGTGCTGGGGAACGAGGTGATTTTTTTTTCCCTTCATAGGATGTGGGCGTCGCTGGCAAGGCCAACATTTGTTGCCCATCCCTAATTGCCCTTGTTCAGAGGGCATTTACGAGTCAACCACATTGCTGTGTGTTTGGAATCACATGTAGGCCAGCCCAGGTGATTTCCTTCCTAAAGGACATTAGTGAATCAGATGGGTTTTTACGACAATCAGCAATGGTTTCATGGTCATCATTGGACTTTTAATTCCAGATTTTTAAAAATTGAATTCAAATCCACCATCTGCCAGTGGCAGGATTCGAATCCAGGTCCCCAGAGCATTACCCTCTGGATTACTAGCCCAGCGACAATACTACTACACCATCGCCTTCCCTAATCAAGTTGACAAAGTGACGGGGGGAGGGGGAGACAGATGGTCAGAGTTTTTAAAAAATTGTGGGCTTCGCTGGCTAGGCCAGCATTTATTGCCCATCCCTAATTGCCCTAGAGAAGGTGAGAAGGTATTTTTCCTTCTTGAATCGCTGCAGTCCCTGTGGTGTAGGTACACCCACAGCGCTGTTAGGGAGGGAGTTCCAGGATTTTGACCCAGCGACAGTGAAGGAATGGCGATATATTTCCAAGTAGGGATGGTAAGTGACTTGGAGGCGAACTTCCGGGTGGTGGTGTTCCTATGTATCTGCTGCCTTTGTCCTTCTAGGTGGTAGTGGTCGTGGGTTTAGAAGGTGCTGTTGAGGACCCTTGGCGAGTTGCTGCAGTGCATCTTGTAGATGGTACACACTGCTGCTACTGTGCGTCAGTGGTGGAGGGAGTGAATGCTGAAGGTGGTGGATGGGGTGCCAATCAAGTAGGATACTTTGTCCAGGATGGTATCAAGCTTTTTGAGTGTTGTTGGAGCTGCACTCATCCAGGCAAGTGGGGAGTATTCCATCACACTCCTGACTTGTGCCTTGTAGATGGTGGACAGGCTCTGGGGAGTCAGGGAGTGAGTTGCTCACCACAGGATTCCCAACCTCTGACTTGCTCTTGTAGCTATAGTTATATGGCTGGTCCAGTTCAGTTTCTGGTCAATAGTAACCCCCAGAATGTTGATAGTGGGGGATTCAGTGATGATAATGGCATTGAACATCAAGGGGTGATGGTTAGATTCTTTCATTGGAGATGGTCTTTAGCTTGCATTTGCCAATGTTACACCAACATGTGGCTGATCTGCGACCTAACTCCATATACCTGTCTCTGCCCCATATCCCTTAATACCTTTGGATAATGAAATCTATCAATCTCATTTAAAATTTACAATTAATCTAGAATCTGGTCTAGTTTGTGGAAGAGTTCCAAACTTCTCCCACTTTTTTGTGTAGATATGTTTCCTAACGTCACCCCTGAAAGGACTGGCTCTAATTTTCAGACTTTGCCCCCATGTCCTATATTGCCTAACTAGCAGAAATAGCTTTTCTAAATTTACCCCAGGTCTATATCATGTCTATATCTGTTCTACCTGCACCGAATAATTTGTTCAGAGAAGGCTGCGTTAGACTGATTTTTTGAGGAACACGAGGCAGGAGCAGAAGTAGACCGTATGGCCCATTGAGCCTGCTCCACCATTCAATACGATCATGGCTGATCTTGGGATTCAACTCCACTTTCCTGCCTGTTCCCCATGTCTTTTAATTCCCTGAAACTGAAAATCTCTCTCCCAGTCTTAAATATATTCAACAATGGAACATCCACAACCCCTCTGGGGTAGAGAATTCCAAACATTCACAATCGTTTGAGTGAAGAAATTTCTCTTCATCTCAGCCCTAAATGATCATTCCCTTATCCTGAGTCTGTGACCCCGTGTTCTAGATTCCCCACCCCAGGGGAAACAACCTCTGTGTCTACCCCGTCAAGCCCCTTCAGAATCTTGTGTGTTTTACAGAGATCACCTCTCATTCTTCTAAACTCCAGAGAATATAGACTCAGTTTACACAGCCTCTCATCATAGGACAACATCCTCAATCCCAGGGACCAATCTAGTAAACTTCACTTTACAGCCTCCAATGCAAGTAGATCCTTCCTTAAATATGGAGACCAAAACTGCATACATTACTCTAGATGTGGTCTAATTAGCCTGTACAATTGTAACAAAACTTCTTTATTCTAGTACTCCAATCTCCTTGCAATAAAGGCCAACATGGCATTTGCCTTTGTCATGTCCATAAGACATGAATGAATTCAAAAACTGTGCAAATCAAACCTTGCTTTCTGCTTTTTTAAAAATGGGCTTTGCTGGACCAAAAACATGGCTGCTACAGGTCACATGATTTGCAAGTTGACTACAATTCTGGAAACTTCCAACAGTAATTCCAGGTCAAAACTCAACCCTCATCTTTGTGAAATCTCACATGAATCATTGTGTAGACCCATTACAATCAACAAAACAAGGGAGGAGCAGATGTTCTGACACCCTAGCCTGGGCTTATAACAGAGGGAGCCATCGAAACTTGTTATACATGTGGAGGCACTAATAGCCACCATCTATCTCTAAAGTTGAATAATGGATTTTGACCAGAGACAACAGAACTGACTGAGGTTCTGACACAACAAACTGAGGTTGATATACCGAGACTTGGTCTGCTCTACAGGTAGTGGCAGGAATCTTCCAGAGAACCAGGCTTCAAGAAGGTTTAGACTTGAGGCAGACTTTGTTGTCAGCCTGGAGTCCTGTTTTGGTGTTGACAGGCTGGATGTTAAAGGCAGACTGCCCTGTGAGTCCAGGAATGTAATGCTCAGCTGGGTTCAGGTGGTTAAAAGCTGGAGTTGCTGAATTCCTTCAAAGTTGATAATGACACAACATTGGACTCACTAACGGGCAACACCACATGACCTTGGCTCCTTCAGCTTTTGGAAAGTTTTAATGTTACATTCCTGGACTCACAGGGCAGTCTGCCTTTAACATCCAGCCTGTCAACACCAAAGCAGGACTCTAGGCTGACAACAAAGTCTGCCTCAAGTCTAAACTTTCTTGAAGCCTGGTTCTCTGGAAGATTCCTGCCACTACCTGTACAGCAGACCAAGTCTCGGTATATCAACCTCAGTTTGTTGCGTCATTATCAACTTTGAAGGAATTCGGCAACTCCTGCTTTTAACCACCTGAACCCAGCTGAGCATTAATTCCATGAAGGAACTGACAGTCGTGTGAATTAATGTCCATATCTTTGGTGGGTTTTTAAAAAAAGTTATTCCCAGTTATAAAACCCTAGTTGTGAATAAGCTATACTTCTGATTCAATCCTAAAGAGAGTTTGCTGTGAGTTCACTTCATAATTGACTTCACAAACAGTGGACTTGGGGAAAGACATCACAGCCTATTTCAAAAATTAAAACATCTCTGCTTACAGACAGATGGCGAGAAAAATAAAAGGGGTTCAGTTTGCCTCTTTGTCCCGTCTGTAATACAGTGCAACATTCCAAACATTACATAACCGGGTCTTCGACAATGGAGACCTCCATAAGAGGAGAAAGGCTTTAAGTCTACAATGCTGATGTTTTCACCACCCTTATATATAGGGCAGTGAGACCTGGGTCACCTACAAAAGGCACCTCTGGATGCTGGAGAATTTCCACCAGCAGTGTCTCCAAATGATACTCAAAGACAAGTTGAGCAAACTCCAGCATCCTCACCGAAGCCAAATTCTCCAGCATTGCAACCATGATCATGTGAAATCAGCTCTACTGGTCTGGACACTGTATCATCAAATCAAGTATCAATCAATTCAAAACTTCAAATAAGCAGCTTCCAAAACAGATCCTCCTTTCACAAATCAAGGGTGGTACCTGATCTCAAGGAGGATAGAGAAAATGTTTTAAGGACACTCTGAAGGACTGATTGAAAAAGGGACAAATTAACATTGGTACATGGAAGGGACTTGCTGCTGATCATGCACCTCACCCAACAAACCACAACACAGTCAGAAACGGAAAGCATAAGCTCTGCCACTGAGAAGCGATGGAAGTGATAGGAGAGAGAGCTGAACCCTTACAAGGTTATTGTTATGACCCTTGATTATTAGTGTCTTCCCCACAACTGATATTAGATTACAGGTGTAAAATTTTCTTGTTTCACTATCCTGTAACTTTCCAAACCAGAGGGATAATTTCTACATAGAGACTGTTTAGAAGTTCATATCCAATGCACCAACCATTTCCTCAAGTCATGTCAATAAGATACGAAAAGAAATCCGAACCATGTACATCAAACTTTATTCTTCTTTTTCTATTTTCAAAATAGACTTTTGCTAAATCAAAAGATGGCTGCTACGGGTAACATGACTCACATGATTGGCCATCTGTCCTGGAAGCTTCCAAAAGGAGTTACAAGAACAAGAGTTCCCTTCTCATCCTTGTGGAATCTCACACCCCATTATAAGGGCATTATCATCATGAAACAAGGAGACTCGCAGAAATCGAAACTTGTTATTCCTGCAGAGTTGTTAACAGACCCATCGCACACATAGAACTGTCTGGGACTATTGAGGGGACAATGGACACCATCTGCATCTTGATAAGCTTACCCCTCTAGCAGAGTCAGTGTCTGCCCATACAATGGCTCCCCAAAACAAGATCCTCAACATGGATGGTGACTCTTTCAGAGGCTAATGACTGGGACATTATAAGCCACAAAACAGAGTTCAGACATAGACACCAGAATCCCTTTTGAAATCACTGTGGAGAAAGAAGGTTACGTGACTCAACTGACCATTTTGAAATCTCTATATTCATTTGAGAACTGAGAAACAAGCAGTCTGCTGAATTAACACCAACAGAAAAGATCTCCAGCAGGACTCCCAGCTGACTATGCAGTTGGTCACCACGTCTTAATTCCTTAGAGTCTGCTTGATTTCAAAAGTCTCTGATCATTGTCTGCCAAGCGGTCTAAGCACAGAAATCCCATCGTGCTGCATCGTCACTTGTTGAATGATTTTCATGCTGCCGTACTCAACCAGGAACTCGCCTGAACTAACTCCACTACAAAGGAAACACCTTTTGGGCTTTGACTTTCTGGACTCTGGAAATCACGAACTAATATTTATTTGTGGTTCTTTTAGATTGAAAAGCAGGACCTCAAATGTAATAACCTCAGGATTACTCCCAGAGCAACGTGTTCGGGAGATCAGGGCCAAAATACTGCCGTCGGCGTGCGGGGGCAGGCCCGACGTGAAAAATGATGCACTATGGCATCGGGCATGCGTCCCAGCATCATCGCGCGTCATTTAGATATTTCGTTTGGTGGGCGTGTGCTGGAAGTGGCTGCGCACCTACTGAACTGTCAATGGCCTATTAAGGTCATTTAAAGTAATTAACCTTATTTACAACGCTGCCCATCCAACCTTAAGGTTGGTGGGCAGGCGAAGAGCCCAAGCCGCCTTCGCTTTTTTCAGGAAAAAGGTTTTATAAAATAATTTAATAAATTTTGCTAAATGCATAAACATGTCCCAGCTCATGTGACACTGTCACGAGGGGACATGTTTAAATAATTTTTTAGATCATTTATTGAAAATTTTCATTATCAATTTAATCTCCCTGAGGCAGCTTCAGTGAAGAAGGGGCTAGCAGCAAAAATGGCCATAGAACAAAAAAAATGCATAAAAAGACAAGTCTACAGGCACTGTATCTAAATGCATGAAGCATTCGCTATAAGGTAGACAAATTAACAGTGCAAATAGATGTAAATGGGTATGAAATGATTGCGATTACGGGGACATGGCTGCAGGGTGACTAAGGCTGGGAACTGAATATCCAAGGGTACTCGATATTTAGGACGGATGGGCAAAAATGAAGAGGAGGTGGCGTGGCATTGCGTTGTTAGTTAAGGATGAAATCAGTGCAATAGTGAGAATATGGGCTCAGAAAATCTAGATGTAGAATCAATCTGGGTGGAGTTAAGAAGCAACAAGGAGCAGAAAATATTAGTGGGAGTTGTCCATAGGCCTTCAAACAGTAGTGGTAAGTTAGGGGATGGTATTAAACAGGAAATTAGAGATGCATGTAACAAGAGTGCTACAGTAATCATGGGTGGCTTTAATCAACATAGACCGGGCAAACCAAATTAGCAATAATACTATGGCAGATGAATTTCTGGGCCAGAACCTTACAGCCCAGTTGAGGCAGGGTCGAGCCGAGGCATTCTAAACTCCATTGACTTTGGCAGGACCAGAAAATCCCGCTGGCGTAAAATTCTGCCCCTGGAGTGTGTACGAGATGGTTTTTTAGACCAGTACGTCGAGCAACCAACTAGGGAACAGGCTATCCTATATTTGGTTTTGTGCAACAAGAAGGGGTTAACTAATAATCTTGTTCTGCGGGGTCCTTTAGGGAACAGTGACCGAATTCTTCCTTCGGCTGGAAAGTGAAGTAGTCCAATCGAAAACTAGATCTATCCGAAACAATCCTAAACCTAAAAGGAAGCCATGAAGGTATGAGGTGTGAGTTGGCTAAGATAGATTGGGGAATTTCATTAAAAGGCATGACGCTGGATAGGCAATGGCTAATATTTAAGGACCGAATGCATAGTAACAGTTATATATTGCTTTCTGGCGCAAAAACACAGCAGGGAAAGTGGCTAACCATGGCTAACAAAAGAAATTAAGGATAGTATTAGATCCAAAGAGGAGTCATATAAAGTTGCTTTAAAAAGTAGCAAGCCTGAGGGAGCAGTTTAGAATTCAGCAAAGGAGGACCAAGAAATTGATTAAGAGGGGAAAAATTGAGTATGAGAGTAAACTTGCATGGAACATAAAAGCTTGTAAAAGCTTCTACAAGTATGTAAGAAAAAAATCATTGGTGAAGACAAACGTAGGTCCCTTATAGTCCAAAGCAGGCAAATTTGTAATAGAGAGCAAGGAAATGGCAGAGCAATTAAACAACTACTTTAGTCCTGTCTTCACAGAGGAAGACACCAATATCTTCCCAGAAATACTGGGGAATCGAGGGTCTAGTGAGAAGGAGGAATTGAAGGAAATTAGTATTACTAAAAAAAGTGCTGGAGAAATTAATGGGACTGAAACAAAAACAAAAAATGCGGGAAAAACTCCACAGGTCTGACAGCATCTGTGGAGAGAGAGACAGAGATAACATTGAGTCCGTTTCCCAGATCTGGGACTGAAAGCTGATAAATCCCCAGGGCCTAATAATCTACATCACAGGAGGTGGCCAGGGAAATAGTGGATGCGTTGGTTGTCATCTTCCAAAATTCTTTAGATTCTGGAACAGTCCCGGCAGATTGGAGGGTGGCAAATGTAACCCCACTATTTAAAAAAGGAGGGAGGGATAAAACAGGGAATTACAGACTGGTAGCCTAATATCAGTGGTAGGAAAAATGCTAGGGTCTATTATAAAGGATGTGATAACAGGACACTTAGAAAATATCAATGGGATTAGACAAAGTCAACATGGGTTTACGAAAGGGAAATTGGAGGTTTTTGAGGACATAACTAGCAGAATTGATAAGGGAGAACCAGTGGATGTGGCATATTTGGATTTTCAGAAAGCTTTTGATAAAGTGCCACATAAGAGGTTAGTGCACAAAACTAATGCACATGGAATTGGGGGTAATATATGGGCACGGATTGAGAATTGGTTAGCAGACAGGAAACAGTAGGAATAAATGGGTCTTTTTCGGAATGGCAGGCAGTGACTAGTGGGGTACTGCAGGGATCAGTGCTTCAGCCCCAGCTATTCACAATATATATCAATGAGGGGACCAAGTTTGCTGATGATACAAAACTAGGTTGGAATGTGAGTGGTGAGGAGGATGTTAAGAGGCTTCAATGTGATTTAGACAAGGTGAGTGAGTGGGCAAATACTTGGCAGATGCAGTATGAAGTGGATAAGTGTGAAGTTATCCACTTTTGTAGGAAAAACGGAATGGCATTCAGAAATAGTCCGGGCAGGTGGAAGGTGTATCAGTAAGGGAGCACTTTGGAGATAGTGACCATAACTCAGTTAGATTTAGAACAAAAACAAAAATACCTGGAAAAACTCAGCAGGTCTGGCAGCATCTACGGAGAGGAACACAGTTAACGTTTCGAGTCCGAATGACCCTTCAACAGAACTAAGTAAAAATAGAAGAGAGGTGAAATATAAGCTGCTTTAAGTGGGGGTGGGACAAGTAGAGCTGGCTAAAGGGCCAGTGATAGGTGGAGATAACCAAAAGATGCCACAGATAAAAGGACAAAGAGGTGTTGAAGGTGGTGATATTATCTAAGGAATGTGCTAATTAAGGGTAGAAAGCAGGACAAGCAAGGTACAGATAGCCCTAGTGGGGGGTGGGGTGGGGTGAAGGAATCGAAAAAGGCTAAATGGTAGAGATAAAACAATGGATGGAAATACATTTAAAAATAATGGAAATAGGTGGGAAAAGAAAAATCTATATAAATTATTGGAAAAAAAAGGGAGGGGATCGGAAAGAGGGTGGGGACGGAGGAGAGAGTTCATGATCTAAAATTGATGAACTCAATATTCAGTCCGGAAGGCTGTAAAGTGCCTAGTTGGAAGATGAGGTGCTGTTCCTCCAGTTTGCGTTGAGCTTCACTGGAGCAGGCCAAGGACAGACATGTGGGCATGAGAGCAGAGTGAGGTATTGAAATGGCAAGCAACAGGGAGGTCTAGGTAATGCTTGCGGACAGACCAAAGGTGTTCTGCAAAGCAGTCACCCAGTCTGTGTTTGGTCTCTCCAATGTAGAGGAAACCGCATTGGGAGCAACGAATGCAGTAGACTAAATTGAGGGAAGTGCAAGTGAAATGCTGCTTCACTTGAAAGGAGTGTTTGGGCCCTTGGACGGTGAGGAGAGGGGAAGTAAAGGGGCAGGTGTTACACCTTCTGCGGTTGCATGGGAAGGTGCCGTGGGAGGGGGTTGAGGTGTAGGGGGTGCTGGAAAATGGGATTAGTGTATGGTATGAGAATATGGGACATGATGGGCCAAATGACCTTCTCTGCTGTAAACGCCTGAGTCTGAGGCAGAGTATTATTTAAATGGTGATAGATTGGGAAATGTTGATGTACAAAGGGACCTGGGTGTCCTTGTACACCAGTCACTAAGAGCAAGTATGCAGGTGCAGTAAGCAGTTAAGACAACAAATGGTATGTTAGTCTTCATTGCGAGAGGACTTGAATACAGGAGCAAGGATGTCTTACTACAACTGTACAGGGCCTTGGTGAGACCACACCTTGGAGTATTGTGTGCAGTTTTGGTCTCCTTACCTAAAAATGGATATACTTGCCATAGAGGGAGTGCAGCGAAGGTTCACCGGACTGATTCCTGGGATGGCAGGATTGTCATATGAGGAAAGATTGGGCTGACTAGGCCTGTATTCACTGGAGTTTAGAACAGGATGGGATCTCATTGAAATGTATAAAATTCTGACAGGGCTGTCAGACTGGATGCAGAGATGATGTTTCCTCTGGCTGGGGGCTGTCAAACAAGGGGTCACAGTCTCAGGATACGAGGTAGGCCATTTAGGACTAAGATGAGGGAAACCTCTTCACTCAAGTGCATGCGTGTGCGTGTGTGTGTGTGTGTGTCCCACCCCCTCTGCGATATTTCAAATAAACTAACTTTCTCAATTAATCATTATGTGACTTTGCTGCAAGTGATTATTGAATTGGATCAGACAAATTGAGCGATTGGGTAAACATGCCACAGCCTATTTTAAAACTAATTCAAAAATATCTCTTACGGACAGACAGTGAGAGGATAAACAAGTTCACTTTGCCTCTCTCCTGCCTGCAACACTCACCTACTTCTTTTGCATACCTACAGGTTCATGTGTAAAGCAAATCACCTACTCACACAATCAGTTGTTCATTTACAGAGTAGGCCATCCACTCACACCTATGCATACTCACTGGTTTACATCCAGAGTACGCCACAAACTCTCACTCGTACACATCCATGGCTGGTATCCAAAGAAGGACACCCACTTGCATTCCTCGAGTTCACGTCTGGATCAAGTCGCCCGTACACGTGCTTACACACCCGCTGGTTCACATCTAGAGTACGACTCCCACCCACAGTCTTAGTGAATAGGTGTGATATCAGGTATGGAATACGATAGGTGTCTTGCCCAGCTGGCGTTTTTTTTTTTCCCCAGACACCTAATAGGAAACAACAATGTTCGGGAGAGCAGTAAGGTTAAGGGTTGAAACCTTGGTTCATGCTGAGTTTTGACATTTGAGCCTGGGTGGCTGCTGGGCAGTATCGACTACAAGAACTAGCTTGACTGACCTGAAACAAAAACAAAAAATGCTGGAAAAACTCAGCAGGTCTAACAGCATCTGTGGAGAGAAAGACAGTTAATATTTCAGGTCCGTATGACTCTGAAGAAGAGTCATACGAACTCGAAACGTTAACTCTGTCTTTCTTTCCATAGGTGCTGCTAGACCAGAGTTTTTCCAGCATTTTTTGTTTCTATTTCAGATTTCCAGCATCTGCAGTGTTTTGCCTTTATCTTAGCAATTGACCAGGGCTGGGGGAGGTTCCAGTTTTGATCTACCCAATAACATAAGGCAGGATTGGGCTCATCTGTGAGGCAGTCCATTGCCAAATAATAATGAGTTCAGCATTCAGCTTGTAACCTGTCTCTCAGTTTTGTCTCAATACTCTTCACATGAAATTAAATACAATCTTATGTGGGCATTTGTGCCAATCTGTTTGCGAACAGAAGTTCCCACAAAGAACGCAGAGATAAATAACCTGCTAATCTGTTTGTGGTGGTGTTGGTTGAGGGAGGAATGAAGAGCACCAGGAAAATTCCCTGCCAGTCCTCAAACTATGCTTGTGGAATCTTCAAAACAAAGCAAGGCAGGCAGACATGGATAGTTGAGTGGACAACTAAGAGTGACCAGCTCAACATTCAAAGAGTTGGCACTTGTATTCCAGCAAGAGTTAGCAACTTCAGGACTGAACTTGGAAATATGGAGGAGGTTGTGGTGAGCAGGTGGGAAAAGAAACAGTCACATTACCTCAGCTTTCTCTCTGGCTCTTCAATGACTTCCTTCAGGAAACTGTGTTCCACTTCTAACTGCATCTGGAGGGACCCCTCCTTTTGTGCCAAAGCACAGTTGAGCTGATCCAAAGCGATTTGCCGTCTAGGATTTTGATAAGATGGAGAAATATTCACAGACAATCCTGTACTCTTTGGTACTCAGTGTTTTCCTGAAGTTATCTCAATAGAAACTCTCAAATTTGACGTAGTCTACTTGGGCTTCAGCAAGGTTTTGATAAGGTCCTGCATGGGAGACCGATAACGAAGGTAAGAGCCCATGGGATCAAAGGCAATTTGGCAAATTGGATCCAGAATTGGCGGAGCAGCAGGGAGCAAAGGGTGATGGTTAAGGGGTGTTTTTGTGACTGGATGCCTGTGTCCAGTGGGGTTCCACAGGGATCGGTGTTGGGTCCCTTGCTGTTTGTGGTATGTATAAATAATTTAGACTTGAATGTAGGAGGGTTGATCAGTAAGTTCGCAGATGACACGAAAGTTGGTTGGGTGATAAATAGTGAGGAGGGTAGCCTTAGACTACAGAAGGATATAGACAAGCTGGTCAGATGGGCTGATCAGTGGCAAATGGAATTAATCTGGATAAGTGTGAGGTGATGCACTTGGACAGGACAAAAGGCACGGGAATGCACAATGAATGGTAGGACCCTGGGAAGTACCGAGGATCAGAGGGACCTTGGTGTACATGTCCACCGGTTCCTTAAGGTAGCGGGACAGATAGATAAGGTGGTTAAGATGGCAAAAGGGATACTTGCCTTTATTAGCCGAGGCATAGAATATAAGAGCAGGGAGGTTATTCTGGAACTGTATAAAATGCTGGTTAGCCCACAGCTAGAGTATTACGTGCAGTTCTGGAATCTGCATTATAGGAAGGATGTGATTGCACTAGAGAGAGTGCAACCAGGATGTTGGCTGGGCTGGAGAGTTTTAGTTATGAGGAGAGATTGGATAGACTGAGATAAAAGCAAAAAACTGCGGATGCTGGAAATCTAAAACAAAAACAAAAATACCTGGAAAAACTCAGCAGGTCTGGCAGCATCTACGGAGAGGAGCACAGTTAACGTTTCGAGTCCGAATGACCCTTCAACAGAACTAAGTAAAAATAGAAGAGAGGTGAAATATAAGTTGGTTTAAGGGGGTGGGGGGGAGACTTAAAGAGCTGGATAGAGGGCCAGTGATAGGTGGAGATAACCAAAAGATGTCACAGACAAAAGGAAAAAGAGGTGTTGAAGGTGGTGATATTATCTAAAGGAATGTGCTAATTAAGGGTAGAAAGCAGGACAAGCAAGGTACAGATAGCCCTAGTGGGGGTGGGGTGGGGGGAAGGGATCGAAATAGGCTAAAAGGTAGAGATAAAACAATGGATGGAAATACACTTAAAAATAATGGAAGTAGGTGCGAAAAGAAAAATCTATATAAATTATTGGAAAAAACAAAAAGGAGGGGGAAAATCAGGAAGGGGGTGGGGATGGAGGAGAGAGTTCATGATCTAACATTGTTGAACTCAATATTCAGTCCGGAGGGCTGTAAAGTGCCTAGTTGGAAGATGAGGTGCTGTTCCTCCAGTTTGCGTTGAGCTTCACCGGAACAATGCAGCAAGCCAAGGACGGTCATGTGGGCATGAGAGCAGGGTGGAGTGTTGAAATGGCAAGCGACAGGGAGGTCTGGGTAATGCTTGCAGACGGACCAAAGGTGTTCTGCAAAGCGGTCACCCAGTCTGCGTTTGGTCTCTCCAATGTAGAGGAAACCGCATTGGGAGCAATGAATGCAGTAGACTAAGATGAAGGAAGTGCAAGTGAAATGCTGCTTCACTTGAAAGGAGTGTTTGGGCCCTTGGACGGTGAGGAGAGGGGAAGTAAAGGGGCAGGTGTTGCACCTTCTGCAGTTGCATGGGAAGGTGCCGTGGGAGGGGGTTGAGGTGTAGGGGGTGATGGAGGAGTGGACCAGGGTGTCCCGGAGGGAAAGATCCCTGCGGAATGCCGCCAGGGGTGGGGGTGAAGGGAAGATTTGTTTGGTGGTGGCATCATGCTGGAGTTGGCAGAAATGGCGGAGGATGATCCTTTAAATGCAGAGGCTGGTGGGGTGATAAGTGAGGACAAGGGGGACCCTATCATGTTTCTGGGAGGGAGAAGAAGGTGTGAGGGAGAAGAAGGTGGGAGGGAGAAGAAGGTGGATGCGCGGGAGATGGGCCGGACACGGTTGAGGGCCCTGTCAACCACCGTGGGTGGAAAACCTCGGTTAAGGAAGAAGGAGGACATGTCAGAGGAACTGTTCTTGAAAGTGGCATCATCAGAACAGATGCGACGGAGGCGAAGGAATTGAGAGAATGGGATGGAGTCCCTACAGGAAGCGGGGTGTGAGGAGCTGTAGTCGAGGTAGCTGTGGGAATCGGTAGGCTTGTAATGGATATTGGTGGACGGTCTATCACCAGAAATTGAGACAGAGAGGTCACGGAAGGGAAGGGAAGTGTCAGAGATGGACCATGTGAAAATGATGGAGGGGTGGAAATTGGAAGCAAAATTAATAAATTTTTCCAGGTCCAGATGAGAGCATGAAGCAGCACGGAAGTAATCATCGATGTACCAGAGAAAGAGTTGTGGGAGGGGGCTGGAGTAGGACTGGAACAAGGAATGTTCCACATACCCCATAAAGAAACAGGCATAGCTGGGGCCCATGCGGGTTGGAGGAATCACGGATGTAGTTGGGAAGAGACAGGACAAGGGGAGAGAGTATGGAGTCAAGATAGCAAGAAATGAGTTCCGTGGGGCAGGAACAGGCTGACACAATCGGTCTGCCAGGGCAGTCCTGTTTGAGGATTTTGGGTAGGAGGTAGAAGCGAGGTTGGGAGACTATCAGGTTGGAAGCTGTGGAAGGAAGATCTCCAGAGGAGATGAGGTCAGTTACAGTCCTGGAAACAATGGCGTGATGTTCAGTGGTGTTCATTTCTTGCTATCTTGACTCCATTCTCTCTCCCCTTGTCCAGTCCCTTCCCACCTACATCCGTGACTCCTCCGACACCCTACATCATATCAACAATTTCCAGTTCCCTGGCCCCAACCGCCTCCTCTTCACCATGAACGTCCAATCCCTCTGCACCTCCATCCCTCACTGGGATGGTCTGATGGCTCTCCGCTTCTTCCTCGAACAGCGGCCCGAACAATCCCCATCCCACCACTACTCTCCTCCGTCTGACTGAATTTGTTCTCACACTGAACAATTTCTCCTTAAACTCCGCTCACTTCCTCCAAATAAAAGGTGTGGCTATGGGTACCTGCATGGGCCCAAGCTATGCCTGTCTCTTTATGGGATATGTGGAACATTCCTTGTTCCAGTCCTACTCCAGCCCCCTCCCACAACTCTTTCTCCGGTACATCGATGATTACTTCGGTGCTGCTTCATGCTCTCGTCTGGACCTGGAAAAATTTATTAATTTTGCTTCCAATTTCCACCCCTCCCATTTTCACATGGTCCATCTCTGACACTTCCCTTCCCTTCCTTGACCTCTCTGTCTCAATTTCTGGTGATAGACTATCCACCAATATCCATTACAAGCCTACCGACTCCCACAGCTACCTCGACTACAGCTCCTCACACCCCGCTTCCTGTAAGGACTCCATCCCATTCTCTCAATTCCTTCGCCTCCGTCGCATCTGTTCTGATGATGCCACTTTCAAGAACAGTTCCTCTGACATGTCCTCCTTCTTCCTTAACCGAGGTTTTCCACCCACGGTGGTTGACAGGGCCCTCAACCGTGTCCGGCCCACCTCCTGCGCATCCGCCCTCATACCTTCTTCTCCCTCCCAGAAACATGATAGGGTCCCCCTTGTCCTCACTTATCAGCTCACCAGCCTCTGCATACAAAGGATCATCCTCCGCCATTTCTGCCAACTCCAGCATGATGCCACCACCAAACAAATCTTCCCTTCACCCCCGGCGGCATTCCGCAGGGATCTTTCCCTCCGGGACACCCTGGTCCACTCCTCCATCACCCCCTACACCTCAACCCCCTCCCACGGCACCTTCCCATGCAACTGCAGAAGGTGCAACACCTGCCCCTTTACTTCCCCTCTCCTCACCGTCCAAGGGCCCAAACACTCCTTTCAAGCGAAGCAGCATTTCACTTGCACTTCCCTCAACTTAGTCTACTGCATTCGTTGCTCCCAATGCGGTTTCCTCTACATTGGAGAGACCAAACGCAGACTGGGTGACCGCTTTGCAGAACACCTTTGGTCTATCCGCAAGCATTACCCAGACCTCCCTGTCGCTTGCCATTTCAACACTCCACCCTGCTCTCATGCCCACATGACCGTCCTTGGCTTGCTGCATTGTTCCAGTGAAGCTCAACACAAACTGGAGGAACAGCACCTCATCTTCCAACTAGACACTTTACAGCCTTCCGGACTGAATATTGAGTTCAACAATTTTAGATCATGAACTCTCTCCTCCATCCCCACCTCCTTCCCAATTTTCCCCCTCCTTTTTGCTTTTTCCAATAATTTATATAGATTTTTCTTTTCGCACCTACTTCCATTATTTTTAAATGTATTTCCATCCATTGTTTTATCTCTACCTTTTAGCCTATTTCGATCCCTTCCCCCCACCCCACCCCCACTAGGGCTATCTGTACCTTGCTTGTCCTGCTTTCTACCCTTAATTAGCACATTCCTTTAGATAATATCACCACCTTCAACACCTCTTTGTCCTTTTGTCTGTGACATCTTTTGGTTATCTCCACCTATCACTGGCCCTCTATCCAGCTCGTCTTGTCGTCCCCCCACCCACCCTTAAACCAGCTTATATTTCATCCTCTCTTCTATTTTTACTTAGTTCTGTTGAAGGGTCATTCGGACTTGAAACGTTAACTGTGCTCCTCTCCGTAGATGCTGCCAGACCTGCTGAGTTTTTCCAGGTATTTTTGTTTTTGTTTTGGATAGACTGAGGTTATTTTCCCCGGAGCAGAGGAGATTGAGGGGGACATGATTGAGGTGTATAAAGTTATGAGGGGCATAGATAGGGTAGACAGGAAGGAACTTTTCCTCTTGATGGAGAAATCAATGACATGGGGGGATAGATTTAAGTAAGGGGCAAGGAGGTTTAGAGGGGATGTGAGGAAGAATTTTTCAACCCAGAGGGTGGTGGGAATCTGGAACTCACTGCCTGAAAGGGTGGTAGAGGCAGAACCCCTCATAACATTTAAGAAGTATTTGGACATGCACTTGCGATGCCATGGCATAAAAGGCTATGGGCCTAGTGCTGGAAAATGGGATTAGAATAGTTAGTTTGACCAGCACAGACTTGATGGGCTGAAGGGCCTTTTTCTGTAGACCTTTATGACTCTATTTACAAAATATAATGGTTCTTGAGGAGGCTGGGCATGACCACTGGTAGGAACATAATTCCTGCAAGATGTAAGGCCATTGAGTCCATTAGTACCACTCATTGTACAATCCATATCCACTTAAATTTGTCATGGATGGCTGTTTTAGTTGGGGACTTGTACAATTGTCCTATCCGTATATTTGTTAAAGTGAAATATTGTGCTTTAAATTGGAGCACTGCAAATACTCTTTCCTCTCCGCGAGGACCCAAGAGATTTAAATTAGAGATTCATTAAAATAGAGATGTTCTTTAATCTGACTGCATACTCATTAATTATCGGAAAATCAGTGCATGAATTTCAGGCATTCTTTATATCTGAATAAACTTCAAAACTGTTAAAGATTTCATAGAATATTTTTATAATGGCCAAATAAATGGTTAATGGCCAACAAGTTTAAATAATTTTAAAAATCCAAAGAATTCTGCTCCTTGGATACACTTATAAAATACATTTCCATCTTCAACCAAACCCACAGCAAAGTAAGCTAAACACAGATATAGCTCAGAGTATATGTAAAAGTATCGTTTCTCTGCTCAGGCATAGAGCTATGACACAGAAAGTGACTCCAGACCCACAGCAATGTGGATGACTCTTAAGTGCCCTCTGATTAAGGGCAATTGGAGATGGGCAATAAATGCTGGCCTAGTCACATCCCATGAACAAATAAAAAAAAAATCAAGACAATAATGGTGAAACTGGTTGTAATTCGGCATGAGTTAAGACAAAGCTGTGTACTATCGCTATTGCTCTTTAACATCTATACAGAAGGCATGATAAAGAAGCAAAAGATGTAGTACAGAAGGTAAGAGGTCTATTGAAGGTAGCGATAGTTTTGGATGACCAGGCCCTAGAGACTAGCGCAGCAGGTGATCTACAGATACTAATGGATAGAATGAATTAAGTGGTCAAGGCTTATGAAATGAAATTTTATGTAAAAAAGACGAAAGTTATGAAGATTGGAAGAAATAATGGTGAGATGGCAGAGGTCAAGATAAATTGTCAACAGCTGGATCACAATTTACATACCTGAGAAGCATCTTGTCAGAAGATGTTTACTGACTTAAAGGAGTCAGAGCTAGAATAGCAATGGCAAAGAATGCATTCTCCAATAAAGTGAATAGTTCAGTAGAGTGCATGCTATGCCATGCTCAAAAGATGGACAAATGAAAGAATACCAACATTCAAAGGGAACAATAATGTGCGGACTCACAATGTGGCTCACTTGCACTTTCTAGAAGCAGGACCTGGACCTCAGCAGGCAAAAAGAATTTATCCAGGCATGGCACCTTTTCAAATCACACAAATGCTTGGGCACACTGCTCCTTGAACATTCCCATGGCACGCCTCAACCAATCAGAGGCCGCTTGCCTTTTTTGAATTTAAACAAAAGCTTTGGGATAACTGTTGCATTCTCCATGCCAATGCCTTGACCAGAGTCCACTTTCCAGCCAATCAGCAGCCTGTTTCTCATTACAAACTGTTGTTCCCTTTGAATGTTGGTATTCTTGCGTTTGTCCCGATGGGTGTAAGATTAAAATCTTCGATAGCATGCTCAGCATTTATTCAGCTCTTCCTCGAGGCTTTTACCTGATTCATTGATGCTCTGTAACTACAAAGCTGAAAAAAGAAATCTTTTTACTAAGAATTTTCATCTCAGTGAGGAGGCTTTAGGCCAATCCACATCCAATGACCTGCTCTGAAAACTCTGCTCACATATTGAAAGCTGTGACAAATTCCACTACAGCAGCTGAGGTAACTCGCAACATTCTAAAATTATCAACAACATTCTAAAGCAAACAACCCGCAACATTCTAAAATAAAAGTCAATTCACCCCATCTCCCAATGTTTATAGATGCTTAAAAAATTTCCAGGAACTGCAATTTCGAAAAACTAATCAGTTCTTCCTTAGGCCATATCCTTTCCGTGTAAAAGGTTTTGTTAAAATCCATTCATTAGTTTTTGAGATATATTGTTTACAGACTAACAGGGTAAAAATATTACCTTCACCAACCTTTAGTGATGGAGGTAATAAAGAATTGCTCAGCATAGGAATTAGTAGAGATTTTAAGAAAAGAGTTATCAAGACTGTGATTTTGAGTGTCTTGTTGTGTCTGGCTGAAGTGTGGACCTGGGTATATGTGCACAAATCGTTAAAGATGGCAGGGCGGGTAGAGAAATCATTTAATAAAACATACAGGTTCCTGGACTTTAAAAATAGGGGCATAGAGTACAAAAGGAAGGAAGTTATGATAAACCTGTATAAAACACTGGTTTGGCCTCAACTAGAGGATTGTGTTGTTCTGGGCTCCACACTGTAGGAAAAATGCGAAAGCATTAGACAGGTGGGCAAAAAAGATTCACGCGAGTTACCAGGTTCAGTTATTCTTAAGCTCTTTTTAATTTGGACTGTAGCTCATCAGAATTCCCTCAGAACCCCATTCCTAGTTCTATTTATAGGATCATAGAATGGTTACATCACAGGAGGCGCCAATTTGGCCCATCGTGTCTGTGCTAGCTCTTTGCAAGTGCAATTCACCTAGTCCCATTTCCCCACCTTTACCCAAAGCCCTGCAAATTCTCTGAGGTTCTAGGGATGAGACATTACAGTTACATGAACAGATTGGAGAAACTGGGTGCTGTTCTCGGAGGAGAGATGATTAAGAGGAGATTTGATAGGAGGGTTCCTATCAAGAACAAGAGAGCACAAATACAAGGTGATTGACAAAAGTAGTAACGGCAACATGAGGAAAAACCTTTTCACGCAGCAATCTGTAGGGATCTGAAATGCATCACCTGAGAGCATGGTGGAGGCAGGTTCAATTGTGGTTTTCAAAGGGAATTGGATAATTATCTGAACTTAAAATTTGCAATGCTAAGGGTAGATGATTTACACTTGCTGACCCTTCTGTAATAGAACCAGGAATGAGGTTCTGTTGAGGGAATTTGAGGAGTTAGGGACCAAATTAAAGAGACCCTTAAACATTACCGAATTACTACCTGAGCCTCACACACACTGTCATATGGATAAGCAGATTAGAGATATAAATGGTTGGTTGAAAGACTGATGTGGGGGGCATGGGTTTCTTTTCATGGGACACTGACACTTCTGAACATAGAGGGAACTGTTCCTTTGGGATGGAGTCCACTTAAACCAGACTGGGACCAGTGTCCTGATGAAACAAATATCTAGGGCAGCAAACAGGGGTTTAAATTCATAAGGAGAAAGGAGGTCTCATGCAAGGATATATTTATGTCTGAAAAGGTTAATCAAAATCAAAGTTATAGAGCTGAATAGCAACTTCTGTAAAATATAGCAGATTGCATCAGGAAAGGGCAGAGAGTTTAACAATGGTAATAGGGCACTGTAACTCTCCTGAGCTTCTCACAACATGCAAATTCTACTTTTTAATGCAACAGCTCCTGACCCTAGTGCAGAACTGCTCCGGTTGGCAGGGAGTTATCACAACACAATATTGACATTGCTGCTTTAAGTGAAACGCACCTAGCAGAGGGGGGCCAGCTAACAGAGCTATCAGTGGGCTACACATTTTTCTGGATAGGCAAGCCAAAGAATGAGAGGTGAGTGCAAATGTCAGCTTTGCTCTAGGTACATAAGTGATCCCCTCATGACTCCACAACTATGATTGTGAACAAGAATGCGACAATCATCAGTGCATACTCTCCAACAATGACTAGTCTGGAGGACAAATTCCATCAGAACCTGGTTAGAGCCATTGCAAATACTCCACAGGAGGGCAAGCTGATTGTGATGGGGAACTTCAGTGCAAAGCTAGGAGATAACTATCAGACCTGGGATCATGTCCTGGCGAATCCTGGGTTGAGACAGAGACAGAGACAGTCCACAGTAAAGTGGGCAAATCTGTTGATGGGTAGGACAAAAAAAAGTGGGAGATGTTCAAAAACCTTTTCAATATGATACAAGAAACAGTTTATTATGCCTCTAGGGGCAAGAAACAAAAAAAAAAGCCATGGACAACTAAAGAGATGAGAGACAACATAAATCTAAAACAAAAAAAAATACAAAAGCCCATAAAATTCCTGGCAAATGAGAAAGATACAAAAGCAGCAGACAAAACAGATAGTATGAGTTACAAAAGGGGAGTTTGAAAAAAAACTTGTAAGGAATATCAAAAGCAACATGAAGAGTTTTTACAATTATATCAGGAAAAAGAGAGCAGTCAAGAGCAATGCGAACTGATAACAGTGATACTGTCAATGAAAGTAAGAAAATGGTGCACATGTTGAAGAATTATTTTGTATTAGTATTTACATTAGAGCATGCGAAGATGAAGACTATACTCCTATGCATTACTGACTGTGTGCTGTCTGCCATATGAGATATTAAACCTAGGTCCAATTGGACTGTTTGGGTGGGTGTTAAAGATTTCATAGCACTGTTTTGATAAAAAGCAGGGAATTCTCCCTGGTGTCCTGGTCAATATTTATCCTCAATCAACACCTATGCTGGACAATGATATAATTAAAGCAAGTCAAAGTAACTGGAGTCCTTCTAGTTGTCCGGGTACCAAACCTGATGGACGACTAAGATTCTGTGCTGATTACAGGAAAGTGAATGCTGCAAGAAAAACTGATTTGTATCCAATTCCCCGACTTGAGGAGTGCATTGCTGGAGTTGGAAATTCAGGCTTTGTTAGCAAGGTTGATTTGCTGCAAGGTTATTGGCAAGTTCCACGAACAGGTCAAGCCTAAGAAATCTTTGCTTTTGTAACCCAGACAACCTGTAAGATTATGCCATTTGGAATAAAGAAAGCACCAACTACTGTTTGAAGATTGACAAACCAAGTAGTTGCCAGATTACACAACAGTGTTTTGTATATCAATGATCCACTGGCCTACAGTCCCACTTGGAAAGAACATGTGGAACACCTAAGTGCACTATTTGATAGAATACAAAAAGTTGATTTGGTGATAAATTTGGTGAACAGTGGGTTTGAGAAAGCCAAAGTCACGTATTTTGGGCATGTCATGGGGCAAGGTTGAATGTTGCCCAGAGAAGCTAAAGTTAAAGCAATTATGGACCTTCCTGTCCCTAAACAAAATGGGTAGTACCACAGTTCCTCAGGATAAATAGATTGTACAGGAAGTTTGACCCAAATTTCAGTGCGCTGGTCACTCCATTAATGAACTTGTTGAAGAAAAATATAAAAGTTAACTGGATAGTCTTGTCAGACCACCTTTGAGAGGTTAAAGGCTGTATTAGTAAACGAACTTGTTTTGCCTGCTCCACATTTCAATGCAGTCTGTGCCAGGGTGGGGAGCAGGGGTAGGGGAGCGGGGCGGCGGGGGTTGGAGAGGGGGGGGTGGGGTCTGGAGAGCTTGGTGGGCGCTCTGGTGCCTCTGCATTGCTTGCGTGGGTAAAGAGGCGAGGTGCCTGACCCCAATCATATCACTGCGGCTATGCTGGCTACGCCTGAACTGTCTCAGTTGCAGAGGAATGGTCAGTTTATACAGGTGTCCCTATTGTGTGGCCACTTCCCTTGCCTACCCTGCCCCCCACCTCGATTTCTCATGCACAGGATCTAATGCCAGGGCAGCAGTTGCTCCCCCCACACCCCCGACAACAGCAACAATCATCTCCGAGGCTGGGCACAGTTGCCCCTGGATACCACCCCCCTGACAACAGTCGCCTCCGAGGCTGGGCATCAGTTGGTACTCCCCCCCCCAACAACAGACACCTCCATGGCAGGGCATCAGTTGCCCCTGGACACCACCCCACCGAAAACAGTCGCCTCTGAGGCAGGGTGGCACACAACCCAGGCCCCAC
This sequence comes from Cetorhinus maximus, assembly GCF_964194155.1. Classification (NCBI taxonomy): domain Eukaryota; kingdom Metazoa; phylum Chordata; class Chondrichthyes; order Lamniformes; family Cetorhinidae; genus Cetorhinus; species Cetorhinus maximus. The sequence continues at coordinate 187,265 of NW_027596150.1, forward strand.
AGCGCCCCTAAAGCCTGCAAAGTGACAGGTGACCCTGGCAAGCTGTGGAAAACAAAGCTGTTCACCCACCTCAGTTCCCCCAAGGTGAAGTCCGCCAAGTGCACATCACCTATGTGCTGTTGTGAAACGTGGACACCGATGTAGACGGACGATACGGTGTGGGTCCAAGGACCTGGCGGGATGGCCTTTTAAGGATATGCTGATGTATTATAATGAGCTCCCTGATGACCATTGGCGGGAAATGCGTCCCGACATTGGCAGGCTGAGCGGATGATCGCGACCTGCCTTCCCGCCGTCATGAAACTGATCATGCCATATTGTCCGCGCACGCCACCTGTCACCAGCGGGCATGGAAAATTCCACCCATTATTGCAGCAGTGGTAAGGGTGACCTGGTTAGTCACCTGGAAGTCGTGCACAGAGGGCTCGTTGATATACTGACCACTGAGACGGAATCCGGCTCGCAGAGAAACAAAGCAATTATAGTTGAGTATGTCCAGCTTAGTGGTTAATAAAGTTGTACAACATTTAGTGGAACAATATCCAAGTTGTTGCATGCCATTGATGCCCAGAGTAAAGGCTAGAACTGTTATGAGAATCCAACTTACCTTAAAGTTGAGAGCAGAGGTTGGGAATATCAAGTCCCTACAATCATTGGAGTTTCCGCTCATGTGTAGACTGGGAACGGGCTGCACATTCGCTTGTTCTGCATTTTTAAGTTCTTTGGGCCCAGTGCATCTGCCCATCAAGGAAAATGGTATGACAACCCAGTTCATGTGGCCATGGAGTGGAGTGCCATTGAAGACAAATGTCCTAGGCAGGGGACAGGGAGAGGGGTCAAAGAGAGATCCCAAAGGGAGAGGGGACTGGGATAGATTTCAAAAGAAGTGTCCCAGAAAGGGGACAGGGACAGGATGAGGTCCCAGGCTGGAATTTTGTGGCCCCATTGGCATTGGGCATCATGGTGGGCGTCAGCAGAGAATGTGGCAAGAAGGCAAAAAATCGGTTTCATGCCATCGTGAAACCAGTTAGCGATCGTCCGCTTCACCTGACAATGAGGGGCCAGGTTTCATATTGGGAACTTAATTTAGCATCTCATTATAAGTCCTACTCATTGGAATCATTCCCTCACGTCAAATTTACCACCCATGTTGGCGTGACTTCAGAATGGCGTGCTTCACGGCTGCCTTTAAAAGGCGGGCACTTGGCGATCTGAATTTTGAGGGGGACTCAAAGGTGAGTGCACACAACCTTGCACAGTGCTCGCGAGCATCATCCAGGCGACATCAAGGAAGAGGTGCTGTGCAATCTGGTGGCGGGGGGAGGAGTGGGGGGCACAGGCGAGTCGCTTTTTTCTGGCTGGCTTTCAGTCCAGTGCTGGTGCAAGGGCTCTGGTGCAGGTCAGGCCACGTGGTGGGGGTGTGGAGGGGTGATGGCAGGGCAGACCAGACTGAAGGAAGTACTCAAGCACATGCCAGGAGGGGGTGGGGGTGATGGGTGGTGAGGGAAGCGGCCACGCACTTGGAAAAGCTTGTCAAAAGTGAGCATTCTTCCGCAGCTGAGACTGCTCAGCTGCAGTTCCAATGGAGTCAGCCTCTGAAACTTTTCTGCCCACTCAAGCAACGCAAAAGCATGAAAGTGCCACCAAATGTTCCAGAACTTTTTGCCCTTGGGTGCAGACTGCAAATTAATGTGCATTTTAGGGGGCAGCAGAGCAATTGGCCGACTGGGCAAGTTGTAGAATCCTTTTGCAATGTTGACCATGGCACAGTCACTGGTAGAGGCGCTCACAACCCTTTGCAATGTCTCTATTAAAGTTTGGACCAGTATCCATCAAGGTTCAAGCTACAGTGCAGCCTTGCAGCGCAGGTTAGGAGAATGCCTGCGCCTGAGCTGAGAGCACAGCATGCTGTCCAATGGCTGAAGCTGCCAGCAATTGGTCAGGTGGAATGGGTGGGGTTTCGGACAGCCAATAAGCACACTACACACTGACCATCCAAGTGGTGGCCAGCACTCTCCTGCATGCACGAAGGGGCCTTCAGACTTAACCAAGAGAGGTTCTTAGAACACATATGCTAACCCACACATCTCCCCCTTTGATCCTGTAGGAGAACATCAGGATCGTGGAGTCTGGTGATTTAGCAGGATGCCTCCTGGTTTACAAGGAGCAGAGAAGAAGAATAATAGAGTGGCGTAGGCACCTGGCTCAACAAAGGGAGGAGCACCTCCCTCAAGATGAAGGGGTGGCAGGGCCTGCTTCACATACAGCTGAAGATCCAGAGGGAGCCGTTGCTCATAGACGCCTCGCTGGACACAGAGTCTATAGATGGCGCTCTTCATTCCTGCAGATGACTGAGAACCAGTTTCTCCGAAGACTTTTGCAATGTTGGCCATGGCACAGTCACTGGTAGAGGCGCTCACAACCCCTTGCAATGTCTCTATTAAAGTTTGGACCAGTATCCATCAAGGTTCAAGCTACAGTGCTTGAAGACCTGCGCATGTCTAGGGATAGGCATATGCCACCTGCTGCAGGATTTGGTGCCACGGGGGGCAATCACTGCTGGGAAAGTGACCGTGGCACTCAATTTTTACAGCAATGGCTCCTCCCAGGGCTCCACAGGTAAGACCTGTGCAAGATCAGGCAAGCCTCCGTGCGCATGTGCATCCAGGTCACGGATGCCATCTTCACAAAGGCACAGAACGTTGTGCAATTTGCCTGGGATCAGGAAAGCCAGGAAATAAGAGCACTGGGATTTGCACAGATCTCATGTTTTCCACAGGTGCAGGGTGCCATCAACTATACTCACATGGCACTTAGATCTCTGTGGCTGAGAGAAATGGATATAAAAAAAAATATTTTTGCGGAATATGGTGTTATACTGTGAAAAAGGCTGCGTGTGTCTTTGTGTATGATTCAATTAACCTGGGCAGAGATTAATAGGAGACAGGTTGTCTGGAGGGGGGGGGGGGGTTAAAATATGAAACGGATGGAGGTGTAAGGTTTGAGGTACAAGTGATTAGGTTAGATCTAACATTTGCATTTTCAGATAAGCTGAGAGTATGTTTGAATATCAAAGGGAAGTCAGAGATAACAAGAAACATGCTTGCATCTTGCAGGAGTTCGATAGGTAAATAGAAATGTGGATATTATATTTTATTGACCTGAAAGCAAAGACAAGATAGAAACATAAATCCTTCCAAATATAAGATCTTTCATGTTTCAAAGAGATGTGAGAACCTGAGATGAAAGGGGGAAAAAGGTATTTTCGAGCTACGGTGGAGAGTTTAGGGTAGCTGTAGCTTTTGGGCGGTTGAGCTGGAACTGTGAGATGTAGCAGCTGGAGCTATAGCTAGACCTCTGGGCTGGGAGGGGATGCAGTTTGAATCAACCATCCAGTCAAGCCAGAAGAGTCTAGGGCCGCAAAAAGCAGTTTATTCTGAAGTTTGGATCTCCACCGCAGAGTAGAAGAGGGTTAGAGGTCATGTGGTATGTCTTTATTGAGGCTACAGAAGTTTGATTTGGATAATATTACTGGATTTTTTATAGTTAAACATCTATAAGGGTGTGTTGCCTGGAAGGTGTTTACTTGTGGGTCTGACCAAGCAGAGTCTTTTTGGGGGAACGTTGTGTGAAACTAAGTTTAACTGTGTCACTGTAATCTTTTGTGCATAAGTTTTCTTTTGAACTTTTATCAGATCTAAGCTCTGCAGTCCTGCCAAATCCAGTCGTGAATGGTGGTGGACAATTAAACAACTCACTGGAGGACAAGGCTCCACAAACATCCCATCCTCAATGTTGGGGGAGCCCTGCACATCAGTGCAAAAGATAAGGCTGAAGCATTTACTACAATCTTCAGCCAGAATATTGGCCTCAATCCATCTCAGCCTACTCCAGAGGTTCCCAGCATCACAGATACCAGTCTTCAGCCAATTCGATTCACTCCATGTGATATCAAGAAGCGGCTGAAGGCATTTGATAGTGCAAAGGCTATGGGCCCTGACAATATTCTGGCAATAGTACTGAAGACTTGTGCTCCAGAACTTGCTGCACCCCTAACCAAGCTGTTCCAGTGCAGCTACAACACTGGCATCTAGCAGGCTACGTTGAAAATTGTCCAGTTATGTCCTGTACACAAAAAGCAGGACAAATCCAACCCGGCCAATTACCGCCCCATCAGTCTACTCTCAATCATCATTTAAGTAATGGAAGGGGTCAGCAACAGTGCTATCAAGTAGCACTTGCTTAGCAATAACCTGTTAACTGACGTCCAGTTTGGGTTCTGCCAGGTCCACTCAGCTCCTGACCTCATTACAGCCTTGGTTCAAACATGGCCAAAAGAGCTGCACTCCCGAGGTGAGGTGAGAGTGACTGCCCTTGACATCAAGGCAGCATTTGACCGAGTGTGGCATCAAGGAGCCCCAGCAAAACTGGAGTCAATGGGAATCAGAGAGAAAGCTCTCCACTGATTAGAGTCATACCTAGTACAAAGGAAGATGGTTGTGGTTGTTGGAGGTCAGTCATCTCAGCTCCAGAACATCACTGCAGGGGTTCCTCAGGGTAGTGTCCTCAGCTCAACCATCTTCAGCTGCTTTATCAATGACCTTCCATCATAAGGTCAGAAGTGGGGATGTTCATTGATGATTGCACAATGTTCAGTACAATTTGCAACTCTCAGACACTGAAGCAGTTCATGTCCAAATGCAGCAAGACCTGGACCTGGACATCCAGGCTTGGGCTGACAAGCGGCAAGTAACATTCATGCCACACAAGTGCCAGGCAATGACTATCTCCAACAAGAGAGAGTCTAGTCAGCACCCCTTGACATTCAATGGCATTACCATCACTGAATCCCCCACTATCAACATCCTGGGGGTTACAATTGGCCAGAAACTGAACTGGGCTAGCTATATAAAAACTGTGGCTATAACAACGGGTTAGAGGCTAGGAATCCTGCGGCGAGTAACTCACCTCCTGACTCCCCAAAGTCTGTCCATCGTCTACAAAGCACAAGTCAGGAGAGCGATGGAATACTCTCCACTTGCCTGGATGAGCGCAGCTCCCACAATACTCAAGAAGCTTGACACCATCCAATACAAAGCAGCCCGCTTGATTGGCACCACATACACAAACGTTCACTCTCTCCACCACCGACACACAGTAGCAGCAGTGTGTACCATCTACAAGATGCACTGCAGGAATTCACCAAGACTCCTTAGACAGCACCTTCCAAACCTACGACCACTACCATCTAGAAGGACAAGGGCAGCAGATATATGGGAACACCACCACCTGGAAGTTCCCCTCCAAGTCACTCACCATCCTGGCTTGGAAATATATCGCTGTTCCTTCCCTGTTGCTGTGTCAAAATCTTGGAACTCCTTCCCTAGCAGCACAGTGGGTGTACCTACACCACATGGACTGCAGTGGTTCAAGAAAACAGCTCACCACCACACAAAGGGGGAGATCTGAATTGGACTTATGTTTTGACAGGGAGAGGGAAAGGAAGAGGAACATCTGAGGGGTGTAGGCGTTTTTGTGAACTGGAAAGACCTTTGTGCATTCACCCCACCCCACGGACCTTCTGTTCACATCCGGGTTAGCTGGGGCTGCCCAGTGAAGAACACATTAGAGTGAGAGAATGTGTGCAGGCAGTCCCGGTTACCCTGGCGCGAAGACACTCTCCTATCCCTGTCTGACGAAAACCAAGAATCAAGACACCTCCTCATTCTTCTCCCTGCCCCCCTCCATCCACCTGTGGCACTTGTCCACCTTGTGCCTCATTGTCCTCCCTCCTGTGCCCTCCTCCTTCTTTCTATCTCTCCCTCCCTTTACACCGGAGGGATTCAACCCCTCCATACCACCATCCCCCGCACCCCTCCCCCTGCCCCACCCCACTGTTGCTTTCTATTGCATTAACACTTTTTGGAGTGGGTCTAGCTCTGGGAACCCATGGCGACACCATCAGCGCTGGTGGCAGGGCCATCCAAGGCCACCTATACAGGGGCAGTGGCCTCCTCGGCTCCTGCGGCCCTGTCACCCATTAAACTTGTGACAAAACAACTCGGGGTCAAGAGCTAGACTCAGCCCGACATGACAATTGAGGTGCACGTCAAGGCTATGGCTGCGGTTGTCTGCCCCTCAGCCGTAGCTGCCGCCTCAAAGCAAAGCCGTATTTTTCTTGAGGTCAGAGCTGGTGGTGCACCTGGCCCTTGAAAAGGGGCTCACTGTGGGCAGGACATTTGTGGCGGTGGACCCTCTGGAAGCCACCGCCCAGAGGATCATAATCTCAAACATCCCGCCCTTTGTTCCCAGTGAGCTCCTCCTCCCCCACCTCCATCAACTGGGGGGGGAGGTTAGGTCAGGGGTCACACCGATTCTGTTCATCCTCAAGGATGTGGCCCTCCGACACATGTACTCCTTCCGGCTCCATGTTTCCATCTACCTGGCCCGGGAGGATAACGTGGAGCGGGGTTTAGTGTGGAGTATGAGGGAGTCGCCTACAGGGTCTTCCGGTCGGCGGACAGTATGCGGTGCCATGCCTGCACCTGCAAGGAGGTGGGCCTCGTCCTTAAGAATTGCCCCGCCTCCAAGGCTGCCAATGTCACTCAGGTGGCCGCGGCTGGCACCGCCGCTCCTCCCTCCGCCACCACTCCATCTTTCTCCCCACAAGGGGAGGTGCCACCAGCAGTCACCGCCATCTCAGCTGCTGGCAACGAGGGAGGAGAGACCCACGCCAGAAGAAGGTACAACAGAAGACTTGCCACCCGGACGCGGCCCTGAAACCTCTCGAACACCTCAAAAACACCCTGATCCCTAGACTACTGAAGACAGTGGCTTGGGGGATAAAACACCATCCAGCCCCGGCGACACCCAGGTTCGTGGGTGCCTCAGCGCCGAACGTTGGGCCTGAAGTTGTCCCCAGTCCGGCGGCGATGGGGTGCACGATTCCGAGCCGGTGGTCTTATTATAGAAGGTGGACATGCCCAATTCCCAGAGGGTGGATCGTCTGGTGGTGGTGGTGGTGGCGGGGGGGGCTGGAGGAGGCGGCGGGGGCCTCGGAGATGGAGGTTTCCCTAGCCCCCAGCCTACCCTGGAAGAGGTGCCACCCCTTAGAGGGGGCGGATCTCGCCACTTGTGAGGTCGGAAATGTCCCCTCCCCCAATGATAAGGTGGTGGCGTCTCCGCCCCATAAGTCCTCGCTCTGCCCTCTGGGGCAGCCCAAATCCACGACCCCTTGCCGCAGTCCTCTGAGCAGGGCCCCTCGGGGGCCGACGAGAGTACCGCCCTTGCAGCGGTGCCCCACCCCGACCAACCTTATACCCCGGGTGGGTCATCGGGCGGCGGTGGCGAGGAAGGCCTCCCCGCATGCTCCCAACATTTAGCGCCGGGTGCCTCCGTGCTCAGATCGGAGCTTTTTCCAGACTCTCAGAGCAACCTGGTGGCCTGGGGATGAGCGGAGCTGAGCCACTGCCGCTCTTTGGCCTATATCCCCCCAAGAGGAGACCAGAGAGGACTGCTTTACCCTTGATCCTGGGGGTGGGATTGAGGTGGAGGTGGAGCCGACTGGCAGCTTCCCATCCTTGAGGCTATGGTGGGACGTGGACAAGGCTCACGTCCACGTCTTCTGTCAGGAATGTGCGAGGGGGTTGACAGGAAGGCAGAAATCCAGGGTCGAAGAGTTGGAGAAGGAGGTGCTCGGCCTGGAGGCACGTCTCCGTCAAATCGACGCGGACCCGGCCCTGCGGTTGGTGTATGATGAGAAGAAGGGCGTGCTGCGGGACCTGCAACTTGTCGGGTCCCGTGGCGCGTACGTGAGGTCGTGGATCCAGTTCCTCCGGGACCTGGACTGCGGTTCCCCCTTCTTCTACTGGCTGGAAAAAAGGCACGGGGTCCGACAGCAGCTCCTTACGCTGCTGGCCGACAACGGATCCCTTGACTCGGATCCGGAGGGCATCAGAGCCATTGCCCAAGACTATTACGCTCTCCGGATCTGTCCAGCGAGGATGCTCGCAGAGTTTTGTGGGAGGACCTGCCGCAGGTCGGCCCGGAGGGCGCCGGAAAGCTTGACTCCCTTATAAGTCTGGGGGGGCTGACTAGTGCCCTCGACAGCCTCTCCAGGGGCAAACTGGACGTGGAGTTCTTCAGGGCGTTCTAGGACGTCCTTGGGAACGACTATGAGGGTCCTAGGGGAAGAGTACTGCTACCGGGGAGATGCCCCTCTCGCGGCACAGGGCGGTCATTGTCTTAGAAGGGGGATCTCTGCCAACTTAGGAACAGGCACCTGGGCTTCCTCAGCACAGATTACAAGATCTTTGCTAGGGCAGTGTCTTCGCGCCTTGGCGCTGTGCTGGACCTCATGATTCACCCTGACCAGACCTACACCATCCTGGGCCGCAATATTTTTGATAATATCCATCTGGTCTGGGGCATCATCCACTTTTCTGAGAGGACTGGTCTGTTGAGCGCCTTCATGTCTCTTGACCAGGAGAAGAGATCCAGGGTGGATCACGAATATCTTTTCTGGACTCTGCGTGCATTCGGATTCGGGACACATTTCATTGCCCGGATCCAACTTCTAAACGCTGCCTCAGAGTGTCTAGTTAAGGTTAACGGGTCCCTGAGGGTGCCCCTTGTCTTTGGGAGAGGAGTGTGTTAGGGCTGCCCCATCTGGCCTCTCACAGAGGAAGTTGTTGGGATTGGTTCTGCACGGGCCAGGCATCGGGGTGGTCCACTAGGCTTACGCTAATGACGTGCTCCTTATGTTCACCATGACCTGCGGAGGATGCGCGAGTGCCAGGAGGTCTACTCTGTCATGACCTCAGAGGATCAACTGGGGTAAGTGTTCTGGACTCCTGGTCAGTCAGTGGCAGATGGATCCCCTACCTGAGGAGCTCAGGCCTTTCACCTGGAGCAGGACCAGTCTTCTCTACCTGGGGGTCCACCACTGCACGGCTGAGGAATCCTGGCTGGTGAACTGGCAGGAGCTGGAGGCCAAAGTCACCACTCGCCTGGGGCACTGGACAGGACTGCTCTGAGTGCTGTCTTACCGGAGTCGAGTTCTGATCATAAACCAGCTGATTGCCACCATGTTGTGGTACCGGCTGGTCACTTTGACCCCTGCCCCGGATTTTGTCGCAAAAATCCAGAGAATGCTCGTTGACTTCTTCTGGGACAAAAGGCTGCACTGGGTCGCTGCTGAGGTTCGGAGTCTCCCGCTTAGGGAGGGCGGTCAGGCACTGGTGTGTCTACATACCCAGGTGGCTACTTTCCACCTTCAGGCCCTGCAGCGATACCTTTACGTCGAGCCCCCTCCGAGATGGTGTGCCCTGGTTCTTTTCTTCCGCCAGGTGCGCGGCCTGGATTACGACGTGCAGCTCCTGTTTATAGACCTGAGGGGCCTTCGTGGTTCCTCGCAGGCATTGCCTGTCTTTTACCAGGACCCGATCAAAGTCTGGAACATGGTCGCCTAACGCCGCAGCTCTCCATTGTCAGAGAGCCTCTGCTCAGGAATCCACACCTCTCCCCTTCTGTGTCTGGCAGAGAGGAGGGCTGTGGCTGCTGGGGTGACCAGGGTCAGGGACATGCTGGGTGGAGGGGGACTGGGCTGGATGATTCTTCAGGAGTTGGCGCATCTTGTGTTGGCCAATGTCATCCAAGGCTTTAGGACGGTTGTTCTCAGCCCCAACGTCATACTGGGTCTCGAGATGTCAGAGGTGCATGGTTATCTTACGTCTGAGCGTACCCTTGTTTGGATGGGATTCCACATTGGTCCCCAAGCCCTGAACCCTCCTTCGGGAGCCAGTGCCCCGCAACTTGAGTCGCCTCATGGAAATGCCCTCTCTGTGCCCTTTAGCACGGCACGGAGGGTTTTCCTGTATGGGCTGTTGCTGCACACCCTTCATTTCCTTGCCTTCGCCCGGACATATCCTGGCATGCCTTGTTGCTGTCCAGTGGCGGAGGTCCCCAATGGGGGCCCTCTACTGTGGTGGAGGGTGTTGCATGCAGCAGTCCCATACAATTGTAGGTTGTGTCGGTGCACGGACTCCCAAGATACCTGTGTTTTTTGTGGCCTTGTGGAGTCTGTGGACCACGCATATGTAAGTTGTTGTAGGCTGCACCCCCTTTTTAGTTACTTGAGAAACCTTTTACTGTTGTTTTGTTTGCACTTCAGTCCCACGCTCCTGATCTGCAAGCACCTGGTGCGGAGGGGGGCCGGAGGGAGGAGGACCTCCTCGTGAACCTGCTCCTGGCCAAGTTGGCCATTAACAGGTCCAGGCAACGGGCGGTCGAGGGGGTCATCTGACTTGATTGTCTTTCACTTCTCTGCGGCTATGTTCACAGCCTGGTGTCCAGGAGAAGGAGCACAAAGTGTCTGCTGGCATGGCCCTGCGGTGTGCACTTGCTGATCCTCCTCCCTATGGATGCCCAAGGGCCCCTGGCTGACTTCTTGAGGGGAAAGGGTAGCTGAAGTGAGATCGAGCTGACCCACACACCTCTCACATTGACACTGTTGGAGGCCAACTATGGCGTCAGCAATGGAGTTCAGCCCGTGCAGCAGCGATGCCCTGGACTAAGGTCTCCATGGCGACCACCATCCTACCAGTGTTGACCTCATTGCGTTGGCATGCCGGAGCTATCACCTCAGTCTGAAGGCAGACGGACTCCATCGTGTCTTTCAATCTGAGGAGTGCAGCGAAGGGACATCCCTTCCTGATGTTCCCAAGCTTGCCTTTGCAGCTCCAGCAACTGCAGTATGACTCAGCCCAGAGGCTCCTCATCTGACTAGGGCTCGGCAGACTTCTGGCCTCCAGCAGTCCCCCAAGTGCTGGAAACCTAGAAGTCCCCAGTTGCCACCTGCTGTGGATCAGACTGTGCAATTTGCTTATCAGGTTGTGACCTTGAGGCTACTCTAGAACTAGGTCCCACTGAGGTGTGCATCTCTGCGCTGGTGGAGGGTGTGGGTGAGCGCTGTGACGGGTCTTCAATGAGGACATCATCAAATTCTTTTTCTGAGGTGTCTTCAGGGCTTGAGTCAAGGACCTGACTTGTGGACCTCCTTGGCTCCTTCCCAGATGTGCCTGCAAAAGCAAGGAGATAATTAGTGCATTGCAGGGGACTGCGGAACAAGGGAACTGACTCACAGCATGATTGTCTGATGGATGTTGCACTGCTGGATCCTCACTTAGTGGAGCAGCGCCAACCTCACTGTCAGCATTCCTCCACCAGTCTGTGACCTCTCCCTTTTGTTGTGTGCCAGCTTGTCCTGCATGAATACAGATAGAGCGCAAGCAGGACACCTGCCAGGCCAGGAGAGAAGGATGCCTGGCAAGTGTGGACGGTGGGTGATGCCATAGACGGGATGACAGGGCAGGTGAAGGTGTGTGTGAGAGAGAATGGTGGTGTCCCTTGAACTGGCAGTGAGCGAGGGGTTTGTGAGTGTGTGAGTTGAGAGTGAAGAGAAGAGTGACTTACGGAACAGAGGAGATCATTTGTCCTCTTTCAACACTGGGTGGCTGTCCTCTTTTACAGGGCATTGGCATTGACCACTGCTGCCACCACCTCCCATGCTGGATTGGTGACCTTTCTTGCTGGTCTTTGCCCAGAGCAGGGATAGTGGACTTCATGGTGGGTCTCCTCTGCGTCCAGTGGGTGCACAAGGGAGGTGTTGCTAAATTTGGGGGCAGCATGTTTCCTCCCTTTGGCAGCTATGACTTTCCAGCTGTTTACGATCCCTTAGAGAGAGCTAGCTCTGTGCAGGGGTGCCCTTTAAATATAGTGCCGATTTACTGAAGGCCTGAGGTGATGGTGGGGCGGGTGAAACAGAGGCCACCCCGCCAGCAATGCAGCATGTTTCCCAGGAACGCATTATTAACAAGGCTGGGAACGTGATGATGATATGGCACGAAAACCCACCATTGCAGCCGGCAGGTAAAGCAACATTTTTCCCTTTTGCTACTGCACTTAGTGCAAACCTTGGACGATTCTTCCCCCAGTTCAATTAAAAAGAGAGGAACAAGAAAGAGGCTTCAAGTAGGAAAAGGGCTGTGGTTAGCAAACTTCAAGTGAAGAGGACTCAGGAGAATTGCTGACAATCTAAACGAGCTTGGGAGAAGCCCTAAATATCCAAGAAGGCAGCAGGACTTTGGTGACCCTGTGCTGCAGGTCGTTGGAGCAAAGCTACCCCTTTGGAGCAGTAGTGTTTTGCTCAGTGTGGGAGTTATGCCTGTGAGTTGGTGCCTGAGTGCAGATTCAGGGATTCAGGGAACAGAATCTCAGGAGATGAAACTGAAGCCCTGCAACATGGGGGACGTTGTTGACGCCGTCCAATTTGGAGTGACATTTGGAGAAAATTCCCAGGTTAGGTCTTCGAAGGTGAAGATGGGAATCCCTCATGAGAGAGTCAGAGTTTCAGTGAGATTGGTTGGCTCACAGTGCTTACTGACACCACTAATTTCATTGAGAAATTATTGTATTCTGTCTTGGTCGCATTTGCCAATTATTGTGCAGTCAGGTTTGACCTGTTTGCCTGTTAATTCACACATACCTCATATTAATCCTGAATGTTAGAGCATAAGATAGATACTGTAAATTGTTTTATCTTTCTGGCCTTGTTTAGTAAAGTTTATTTTTGTTTGTTCAAAATGTGTGGAATCTTGTGCTTTTATTCGCTGGGCAACTGTCCTGAATCTCAAACTTTGTCTACTTTAAACAAAACATTATCAGTCCCTAACTGAATTTTACCAAAAACTTGGGTGTCTGGTCAAGGATCATAACAAAACCTTTAGATCAGGAAGAGGGTCTTACAAACTTGGGTTCATTATGCATTGCTGTCAGCTGATGATCAGGCTAGCTCTGAGGAGAGGAGCTGAATTTTTTCATAAGGAAGAGTTTTGAAGGACTTTGTGACTGAGTCTGATGACCTACATACAGAGTAGACTGCTGAACCAATTCGTAAGATCTGTCTTAGTTGTATCTGACAAGTAATGTATAATAGCTTATAATCAACTGCAATTTACCTGTTAATTCATGTTTAATATTTTGATTCTGGATGTTTGAGTCTAGGTGGTTTGCTAAAATAGTATTTCATGTTTGCTTTATTTGACTCTTGTATACTAAAAATTCTTCCATTTTAAATGGAATTTTGTGGGTTCATTCTTTTAGTAAATAACTTGGCTTTCAGATAAAATTTCAAAAAACAAGTTACTGCTTTTTATCTAACTGAAGGTCCCAACATGGCTATAATTTTTGCAGCTATCTGTAGTTTGCTTACAAATGCGTTCCCCTTAATTTTCCTGACTAACTGGTGGCCTATAGAGTACAGAAAGTAGTTTAACTCTTTTGATGAACCAAGCAAAGTAAATCAACAAAATGAGGGTCAAATTAAAAGGCAGCCCCTTAAAGGGATACTTCAAAAAAAGAGAAACAAAGCCTTAAAGGAAGCTTATAAATGTCAAATCAAAATGTGCTTAAAAGGGGTCGATAAAACATTCCAGACCTCGTGGTGCCCACCGAATACAGAAGGCCTTGATCGTGCTGCGTGCTCCCTCTCCAAGGAGTCTGGCCGGATGACTCCCACGATTGCCTGGACCTGACCTGTTGATGGCTAATTTGGCTAGGCCCAGTGGCGGATTCACAAGGAGGTCCTCCTCCCCCAACCAACCTCCGCACTGGGTGCCCGTTGATCAGGAGCGTGGGGCTCGAGTACAAACAGAACAGAAGGGAAAAGTTTTTCAAGCAACTAAAAAGTGGTTGTAGCCAACAACAACTTATACATCCTTTCTTTCTTTTTATATCTTTCCTGAAACCTTTTATTTCAGAATATTTATTACCTTCCCTCTTTGGAGCCAGGTAGCTGTTACCATGACATTACATTAGTATGTGGCTATTTGCATCTTAAACTTAATGAGTATAGGAACACAAGAAAACAGGTTAATATATCGTTGGGGAAATGCTGCAGGAGGGAGCTCTTCATATCCCTGGGGTATTGAGAGCAATACTGGAGCAGAAAGGGCCTGTAACATAAAAGGGAACTACGAAGTCTTTTATAAGAATATTAGTTAAAAAAAAGTAAACGAATAGTCAAATGAAAGGTGGGGTACATTAAGGATGAAAATGAAAATCTTGTGGAGGCATGGAATAAAAGGGACAGGAGCAACATGGATCCAAAATTGGTTGAATAATAGGAAACAGCAAGTAATGGTTAATGGATATTTTTCGGGCTGGAGGAAGGTTTGTAGTGGAGTTCCTCAGGTATTGTGACCCTTGCTTTTTCTAATATATATAAATAATATAGATCTTGGTGTGCAGGGGACAATTTCAAAGTTTGCACAAGATACAAAACTTAGAAGCATTGTAAACTGTGAGGAGGACAGTGTAGAACTTCAAAAGGACATAGACAAGTTGGTGGAGCAGGCAGATAAGGTGGCAGATGAAGCTCAATACAGAGAAGTGTGAAGTGATTCATTTTGGTAGGAAGAACAGGGAGAGACAACATAAAATAAGGAGTACAAGACCTGAGTATATATGCGCATAAGTCACTTATGGTTACAGAACAGGTGGAGAGGGCAGTTAATAAAGCATACAAAATTCTAGGCTTTATTAGAGTACAAGAGCAAGGAGGCTATGCTGAATTTATATAAGACACGAGTTAGACCTCAGCTGGAGTATTGTGTACAGTTCTGGGCACCACACTTTAGGAAGGATATGAACACACTGGAGAGGGAGCTGGAGTTTACAAGAATGGTTCCAGGGATGAGAAACTTCAGTTATGAAGATAGATTGGAGAAGTTGGGATTGTTCTCCTTGGAGAGGAGAAGGCTAAGAGGAGATTTGATAGAGGTGTTCAAAATCATGAGGGGGCTGGACAGAGTAGATAGGGAGAAACTGTTCCTCTCATAAAAGGATCACGAACGAGAGGGCACAGATTTAAAGTGATTTGCAAAACAAACATATGCGATGTGAGAATTTTTTGTCCCCTACACAGCCAGTAGTTCAGGTCTGGAATGCACTGCCTGGAAGTTTGGTGGAGGCAGGTTCAATCGAGGCATTCAAGAGGGCATGAGATGATTATTTAAGTAGAAACAATGTGCAAGGTTACAGAGAAAAAGCACTGAATCATAATGCTCATTCGGAGGGCTGGTGCAGATATGCTGGGCCGAATGGCCTCCTTCTTCACCATAACGATTCAGAGGGCATGACTGAGGTATTAAATGAATACTCTGCAACACTAGTTACTAATTAAGCTCATGCCAGTGTAAAGGAAGAAGTAGAGAAATTGGATAGATGAAAATAGAGTATGTAATAAAATGGTTGGCAGTGTTCAAAATAGAAAAGTCACCTGGTCTGGACAAGATGTATCCAAGATTGCTAAGGGAAGTAAAGGCAGAAATAGCTGAAAACAATCTACCAAACATACTTGCTGATGGGCGAGATAGCTGAGGAATGGAGGGTTGCAAATATTACAACCCTGTTCACAAAAGAGAGGAATAAATCAGTCACGTTGAATACCCTTGAATATTGAGTTCCCAGTCTTGGTCATCCTGCAACCAGGTAATAGCTATCAAGTCATATTCATTTATTTCTCTCCCAATTTTCGCACACAACCTCAGACATTAGTGAGGAGGACTTTTCAGGGTCAGTGACTTGATTGAAAATGATGATCTGTCTGATTTTCTGAACAGTAGCTGTTTGGTACAACTGCATGGCTTGCTAGACCATTACAAAGGACAGATAAAGGTCAGCCACATTGCTGTGGGTCTGCAGTCACAGGTAGGCCACATTGAGTAAGGACGGCAGATTTCCTTCCTTAAAAGAAATTAATGAACCAGATGGGTTTTTACAAAAACAATATAGTTTCATGATCACCATTACTGATATTAGCATTTCATCCCAGACCTATTTCATAAATTTAATTAAAGTTCTCTAGCTGCTGTGCTGAGATCTGAGTTCCTGCTTCTGGCCATTAGTCCAGGCCTCTGGATTACTAAAGCAAAAGCAAAAACTGCAAAAGTTAGAAATCTGAAATAAAAACAAAAAATGCTGGAAATACTCAGCAGGTCTGGCAGCATCTGTGAAGAAAGAAACAGAGTTAATGTTTCAGGTCAATGATCCAAAGGCCCCATCTAATTTAAAGCCCTGTGCACCATCAACTCAACCTCTACAAGATCTGTACCTCACCAGGCACAACCTAAATGCTCAGCCTGGCTCTCCCTTTTACCTGGTGGAATGCCACTGCTCCACAGCATCAACAGATAACACAGCAGTCCCAGGCTGCCTTAATTTCAAATGTACCTCTGGCTCTTGCGTCAACTTGTCTCCAGGGTGAAGTAAGGCTGCAAAGAAAAGACAAATCTACAAATGAATTTGAATTTTACAACCTCAAAGTGGCAATTTCCACTGGTCCACTTCAACAACAATAACTTGCATTCATATAGCACATCTAACATAGCAAAATATTTCAAAGCGCTTCACAAGAGTGATGCTCAAGCAAAATTTGGCAGGAAGAATAAAAGAGAAGCATATTATCTAAATGGTGAGATTAGATGCAGAGAGAATTGGTCCTAGCAACTCACTTTGTCCTACTCCCCAGCCATTTTTCAGTAGCCCTGCAAATGTTTTCCCTTCAGGTGATTACCCAATTTCTCAGGCAGTGCATTCCAGGTCCTAACCACTCACCGTATAAAAAAAGTTTTTTTTCTCAGTTGCTGTTGCTTCTTTTGTCAATCATCTCAAACCTGTGCCCTCTGGTTCTCAATCCTTCCACCAATGGAAACAGTTTCTCCCTGTCTGCTCTGTCTAGATCCT
This sequence comes from Cetorhinus maximus, assembly GCF_964194155.1. Lineage (NCBI taxonomy): Eukaryota > Metazoa > Chordata > Chondrichthyes > Lamniformes > Cetorhinidae > Cetorhinus > Cetorhinus maximus. The sequence continues at coordinate 204,068 of NW_027596150.1, forward strand.
TCATGATTTTGAACACCCCTATGAAATCTCTCAACCTTCCCTTCTCCAAGCAGAACAGACCCAGTTTCTATAATCTAGCCATGTAACTGGAACATCTCTGGAACCATTCTTATAATCTTTTCTGCACTCTCTCTAATGCCTTCTCATTCTTCCTAAAGTGTTGTGCCGAGTGCTGGATGCAATACTCCAGTTGAGGCCAAACCAAAGTTTTATCTTTTATCATATAGTTTCAGGTTTCTCATAACTTCTTTGCTTTTGCACTCATGCTCCTACTGATAAAGCCCAGGCTCCCAAATGCTTTATTAACCGCTTTCCCTACCTGCCCTGCGACCTTCAATGACTTGCGCTCATATACTCCAAGTTCCTCTGCTCCTGCATGCTTTTAGAATTATATTCTTTATTCTATTTTGCCTCTCCTCATTCTTTCTACTAAAATGGATCATTTCACACTTCTCTGCATTAACTTTCATCTGTCACTTGTCCACCCATTCCATCAGCCTGTCTATGTCCTTTTGAAGTTATTATCCTGCTAACAGTTCTCAAAATTTCCAAGCTTTGTATCATCTGCCAATTTTGATTTTGTGCTCTGTGGACCCGAGTCTAGTTTGTTAATATATCAAGAAAAGCAGCCGAATACTCAGGGAACTCCACTATAAACATTCCTGCATTCACCACTACTCTGCTTCCTGTCACTCAGCCAATTTCATATTCATGCTGCTACAGTCCCTGTTATTCCATGAACTCTAACTTTGCTCACAAGCCTATTATGAGGCACTTTACAAAATGCCTTTTGGAAGTCCATGCACACCACACAACAACCGCAATACCCTCATCTACCCTCTCTGTTAACTCATCAAAAAAACTCAATCAAATTAGTTAAACATGATTTGGCCAGAACAAACCTGCACTGGCTTTTCTTAATTAATTCACATTTGTCCAAGTAACTGTTAATTCTGTCATGAGTTAACTTTTCTAAAAGTTTCCCCAACACCAAGGTCAAACTGACTGGCCTGTAGTTGCTGGGCTTATCTTCACACCCTTTTTTGTACCAAGGTGCAACAGTTGCAATTCTCCAGTCCTCTGAGACCACCTCTGTATCACAAAATCCAGCTTGACAGAATACTTACTTAACTTGGGGAATTTGGTGAGCGAGGGAATTCGACACAAGGAGGGAAGAATTATTCTGGTCTTTTACAGAGCAAGGAGTGGTCTGAGAGAAGGAGCAAGTGAAAGTGAGAACTGAGAGATGAAATCCAGAAGCATTAATTAGGTAAGCAGGTAGGTGATTGGTGATTTTTAAGGTTTCTTTTTTTTCTCTAAAGTGGGGCGATTGTTTAAACTCATACTGGGGAGAAATAAATATTGCATAAAATTTATTGCTTAGCTAGTTAAACTACAGGGGTGCTGTTTACCTAATTTGCCTAGATGGCTAGCATATGGATCAGAATAATGCCAACAGCATGGGGTTTGATCCCTGATATGGCTGAGGTAGGCCTGGGGGGCCAGCCTCTTCGTCCTGCCCCATAGCAATATCATGGCATAAGCTGTAATTTGGCAATCCTCAAATACTTAGAAGAAAACATTAAACTATTTGATATAACTACAAATAATCACAGTGATATTTCTGAACTTAAAATCAGAATTAGTTAAACAAAATATATTAGAGATGGCAGGGCAGGTGACGTGTTGCAGCTGTAGCATGTGGAAACCAGTGTGATCCACAGTAACCACATATGTAGCAAGTGTCTCCAGTTGCAGGAACTTTGATTCAGACTTGAAGAGCTGGAGTCCAAGCTTCGGACACTGCGATGCATCAGGGAGGAAGAAAGTTATCAGGAAATTCAGTTCCGGGTGGCAATAACACCCCTGTGGCTAGGTACTTCAGATTTGGTCTATGGTCAGATTCAAGAGTGTGCAACTGAGACAGAGGTAGTTATGGGAACCAGTAGGTAGCACTGGAGCAGCCACAGCCCTTTGCATATGTCCAGCAGGTCCAAGGTTCTTGCTACCTGTGTGGATGAGAGCAGTAATTGCAGGGAGGATCAGCAAACTGACAGAGCACTGTGGTACAAGGGCATTTCAAGTCGGGGGAGTGAAAAAGAATATAGCTGTAGTACGGGACAGTGTGGTTAGCAGAATAGACACTGTTCTCGTAGCCGAAAGTGAGACACCCGAAGGCTATGTTTACTGCCTTGTGTCAGGATTAAGGTCAGCTTGCTCGGGGCTGGAGAGGAATTTGGAGTGGGAGGGGAAGGATCCAGTTGTTGTGGTCCATGTGGGTACCAACAATATAGGTAGCACTAAAGAAGAGATTCTGCTGAGGGTGTATGAGCAGCAAGGGGGCTAAATTAAAAGGCAGAACCACCGAAGTAATAACAAAAATTGCTGGAAAATCTCAGCAGGTCTGACAGCATCTGTGGAGAGGAAGACAGAGTTAACGTTTCGAGTCCGTATGACTCTTCATCAGAACTAAAGAGAAATCGAAATGTGGTGAAATATAAGCTGTTCAAGGGAGGTGGGACAGGTGGAGCTGGATAGAGGGCCAGTGATAGGTGGAGGCAAAGGAGAGATTGCCAAAGATGTCATAGACATAAGGTCAAAGGGGTGTTGACGGTGGCCGTGTATTCATCACACTCCCTGACATTCCCCTCTCTGATGCTGAACGTTCAGTGCTCAGAAAAGGACTCAGTTTCATACCCTTACACCCTCACCTCAATGAATTCCGGGCTCGGCACGATGCTGAACTCTTCTTCCACCACCTTCATCTCCGTGCTCACTTCTTTGGGCAGGAGTCCTCCCCCCGTTCAACGGGTCCTTTCACCCGCTTCCAATATTCTCCCTCAACTGGACCCCTCCCTCTGGATTCTTACCTGCTCTTGATCTTTTCATTGAGAACTGTCGGCGTGACATCAGTCGTCTCAATTTCTCTGCTCCTCTTACCCACTCTAACCTGTCTCTTTCTGAACTTGCTGCACTCCGTTCTCTCAGGTCCAACCCTGACTTTGTCATCAAACCTGCTGACAAGGACGGTGCTGTTGTTGTCTGGCATACTGACCTCTACCTCGCAGAGGCTGAGTGCCAACTCGTAGACACTTCCTCCTACCTCCCCCTGGACCATGACCCCACCGCTGAATATCAAACCATTGTTTCCAGGACTGTCACTGAACTCATCTCCTCTGGAGATCTTCCCTCCACAGCTTCCAGCCTCAGTCTCCCAACCTCGGAAGGCCCGCTTCTACCTCCTACCCAAAATCCACAAACAGGACTGTCCCAGCAGACCGATCATGTCAGCCTGTTCCTGCTCCACGGAATTCATTTCTTGCCATCTTGACTCCATTCTCTCTCCACTTGTCCAGTCTCTTCCCACCTACATCCGCGATTCCTCTGATGCCCTACATAATATCAACAATTTCCAGTTCCCTGGCCCCAACCTCCTCCTCTTCACCATGGACGACTAATCCTTCTACACCTCCACCCCCGACTGGGATGGTCTGAGGGCTCTCTGCTTCTTCCTTGAACAGAGGCCCGAACAATCCCCAACTACCACCACTCTCCTCTGTCTGGCTGAACTTGTTCTCTCACTGAACTCATCTCACTTCCTCCAAATAAAAGGTGTGGCCATGGGTACCCACATGGGCCCCAGTTATGCCTGTCTCTTTATGCTTGTTCCAGCCCTACTCAGGCCTCCTCCCACAGCTCTTTCTCCGGTACATCGACGAATGCTTCAGTGCCGCTTCATGCTCTCGTCTGGACCTGGGAAAATGTATTAATTTTGCTTCCAATTTTCACCTCTCCATCACTTTCACATGGTCCATCAATGTCACTTCCCTTCCTTGACCTCTCTGTCTCAATTTCTGGTGATAGGCTACCCACCAATATTCATTACAAGCCCACCAACTCCCACAGCTACCTCGACTACAGCTCCTCACACCCTGCTTCCTGTAAGGACTCCATCCCGTTCTCTCAGTTCCTTCGCCTCCGTCGCATCTGTTCCGATGATGCCACTTTCCAAAACAGTTCTTCTGACATGTCTTCCTTCACCGAGGTTTACCACCCACGGTGGTTAACAGGGCCCTCAACCGTGTGCGGCCCATCTCCCGCGCATCTGCCCTCACACCTTCCTCTTCCTCCCAGGGCCATGATAGGATCCCCTTGTCCTCACTTATCACCCCACCAGCCTCTGCATTCAAAGGATCATCCTCCGCCATTTCTGCCAACTCCAGCATGATGCCACCACCAAACACATCTTCCCTTCACCCACCCTGGCGACATTCCATTGGGACCGTTCCCTCCAGGACAACCTGGTCCACTCCTCCATCACCCCCTCCACCTCAACCCCCTCCCATGGCATCTTTCCATGCAACCGCAGAAGGTGCAACACCTGCCCCTTTACTTCCCCCCTCCTCACCGTCCAAGGGCCCCAAACGCTCCTTTCAAGTGAGGCAGCACTTCACTTGCACTTCCCTCAATTTAGTCTACTGCATTCACTGCACCCAATGCAGTCTCCTCTACATTGGGGAGACCAAATGCAGACCGGTGACCACTTTGCGGAACAACTTCAGTCTGTCCGCAAGCATGACCCAGACCTCCCTGTTGCTTGCCATTTCAACACACCACCCTGCTTTCATGCCCACATGTCCGTCCTTGGCCTGCTGCAATGTTCCAGTGAAGCTCAACGCAAACTGGAGGAGCAGCACCTCATCTTCCGATTAGGCACTTTACAGCCTTCCGGACTTAACATTGAGTTCAACAACTTCAGGTCATGAACTTTCTCCTCCATCCTCGCCCCTTTTTGATCCCCTTTTTCCTAATAATTATTATATATTTTTTATATATTTTTTTCTTTTCTATTATTATTTTAAAAATTTATTTCCATCCATTGTTTTATCTCAACCTTTTAGCCTATTTGGATGCCTTCCCCCCCACCCCACCCCCACCAGGGCCATCTGTCACTTGTTCATCCTACTTTCTACCCTTAATGTCACCATTAGCACATCCTTTAGCTAATATCACTACCATCAACACCCCTTTGACCTTTTGTTTATGACATCTTTGGCAATCTCTCCTTTGCCCCCACCTATCATTGGCCCTCTATTCAACTCCATCCCCCTTAAACAGCTTATATTTCGCCACATTTCTATTTCTTTAGTTCTGATGAAGAGCCATATGGACTCGAAACATTAACTCTGTCTTCTTCGCCACAGATGCTGTCAGACCTGCTGAGTTTTTCCAGCAATTTTTGTTTTTGTTTCAGATTTCCAGCATCCGCAGTATTTTGCTTTTATCACCAAGGTAATAATCTCTGGATTACTACCTCAGCCACAAGCAAGTTGGCATCGGGTAAATAAGATCAGACAGTTGAATGTGTGGCTCAAGGATTGGTATGGGAGAAATGGGTTTTGTTTCACAGGATACTGGCAGTACTGAGGAAAGAGGGAGTTGTACTGTTGGGATGGCCTTCACTTGAACTCCCCTGGGGCCAGTGTCCTGGAAGATCAAATAACTAGGGCTGTTGAGAGGGGTTAGGGATCATGTAGGTTTCATGTGAGGTGAGATTTAGAAAGTCAATGAGAAAGGACAAGTCACTAGTGCAGGGTACATGCTAACATACGAATTAGGAGCAGCAATAGGTCATTCGGCTACTCGAGCCTGCTTCGCCATTCAATAAGATCATGGTTGATCTGAGTGTGGCCTCAATTCCACTATCCTGCCTAACCCCCACACCCTTTGACTCCCTTGTCAATCAGGAACCTATCTAACTCAGCTTTAAAAATACTCAACAAACTCAACCTCCACCGCTCTCTGCAGAAGAGAGTTCCACAGACTCTCAACCCTCAGAAAACAAATTCTCCTCATCTCCGTCCTAAATGGGAGACTCTTATTTTTAAGCTGTGTCCCCTAGTTCTAGTCTTTCCCACATGGGGAAACATTCTTTCAGCATCCGCTCTGTTAAGTCCCCTCAGGATCTTATGCTTCAATAAGATTACCTCTCATTCCTCTAAACTCCCACGGAAACAGGTACAATCTGTCCAACCTTTGCTCATAGGATACCCTGCACCCCCACTCCCCACCATCCCAGGAATCAGCTGAGTGAACCTCCTCTAAACTGCCTCTGATGAAATAATGTCCTTTCTTAAATAAGGAGACCAAAACTGCACACAGTATTCCAGGTGCGGTCTCACCAATACCATATACAACTGTAGCAAAACATCCCTACTTTAATATTTCATTCCCCTTGCAATAAACGATGACATCCATTTGCCTTCTTAATCACTTACTGTATAGCCCTTACAAATGATGAACCACAAAATAAGACCTTAAAACTATAAGCAATAAAAGTAGTAAATACTTACCCGACCGTACTCACGGTACTCAAAGGATCACCTCGTTCCCTCCTCGCCGAACTCCCTCAGTCGCCTCTGCTCTTCCAGCTTCTCTTCACCTCCTACTCCTCTTGCGCTTCTCTTCAACTCCTGGCTCCTCTCGCGCTCCTTTTCAACTCCTGGCTCCTCTCGCGCTTCTCTTCAACTCCCAGCTCCTCTTCAACTCCCGACTCCTCTCGTGATCCTCTCCTACGACAGCACCTTCCAAACCCACAATCACCACCACCTAGAAGGACAAGGGTAGCAGGCACAAGGGAATGTCACCATCTGCAAATTCCCCTCCAAATCACACGCCATCCTGACTTGGAGATGTATCGTCAATCCTTCACTGTTGTCGGGTACTCACTGTTGTTGGGTACTTCTTGTGGGTGCATTTACACCACATAGTCTGCAGCTCAACACCACCTGTTCCCGTGGACAATTAGGGATGGGCAACAATTCTGGCCTAGCCAGCAACACCCAATTCCCAAGAAAAATTTTTTTTTTAAAAACTTGAAATAAAACACTGGTTTGGCTTCAGCAGGAGTAATGTGGTCATTTCTAGGCACCACACGTAAGGAAGGTGGTGAAGCTATGTATCAGAGAGGGTGCAGAAAAGATTTATGAGAATGGTTCTGAGTTTGGGGTGAGTGGATAAATTGGAGAATCTAGAATTGTTCTCCTTCAAATAAAGATTTGAGAGGAGATTTAATAAATGTTCAAAATCATTAGGGTTCTACACACAATAGAGAAAAACTGTTCCCATCTGTGGAAGGTTCCAGAACCAGAGGTTACCAATTTAAGGTAATTAGCAAATGAATCACTGGTGACATGAGGAAAAACTCTGTTACACAGTGAATGGCTCATATCTGTTGTACACTGCTTGAGTGGGTGATGCAGGCAGATACTTTGAAAACCATGATGGTGAAGAGCATAAGCAACTGAAGAGGAAACGCTTGCAATCTGGCCAGTGTCCACAAGGCGCAAGTCAAGAGTGTGATGAAATACTCTCCACTTGTCTGGATGAGTGCAGCTCGAACAACACTCAAGAAGCTCAACATCATCCAGGACAAAACAGCCCGCTTGCTTGGCACCCCATCCACCACCTTCAACATTCAATCCCTCCAACAGTGGCATCATATACAAGATGCAGTGCAAGAACCCACCAAGCCTCCTTCAACAACAACTTCCAAAGGGGAAGGGTGGTGGAGTGGGGCTAACTGAAATGCTCTTGCAGACAGCCAGCACAAATAAGATGGGCCAAATTGCCTCCTTCTGATTGTATGTAACTGTAGGCCATGGGAGCGAATCTCTTGTTATGAATCCAGGAGAGTGAGGGCAGAGGAATGAAGTAATTGTGGGGCCATGTGTAGTGAAGCCATTGGGATTAAAAATATGGCAGCGAGGCCATTGGGAGAGAGAACAGGGAAGTGCAATGTATTGCGTATATGGAATGCTGATATTTGTGTTAAGCATATGGAACGTACCCCACCCCTGCTTTAAAGCACTTAGCATCATCTTTCACCTCTGCATCCAATTCCTACTCTCACCAAATTCCCATTCTCATCAAATTCCCATAACCAATCTATTTAGCAAATACTCCAAGCTCACACCTCAGTCCATCAGCAAATATCCCTCTAACAAATGCATTGTAGAAATGTATAGTTACAACTGGTTAGACAACAGCCACAATAATTAGCATCTGGTCATGGAACTACTTACAGCCGTTTGGCTGCTAACTGCCACTGATTTGTAGTTTACACAAAACGCTTTGAAGTAAGGAAGCCAATGACATTTCAGTTTTATAACAACACCATATCTGTACTACTTACCAGAGATTTCTTTGAGTTGAAAAGGGATCTGGCCCAAGTGGATTGAAGTCAAGAATTGATAGGGAAAACAGCAATTGAACTGAAAAGGAGATGGTTCTGGTGCAGAATAAACACATTCACACGAAAGAAAAGTTATACTCCCTAGATAACTAAAGACTCTATGCTGTAGCATTCTATGGAATACTGGTACATGTGTCATGAATATTGAATATTTTTATGGATGTTGAAAAGCAATGAACCCAAGGCCAAGAAGCTAGTTCTCAACTCAGTTTCTTAGTTGGAAAGCATGTGACTAAATAGCAATCTGCAGGTCATGTTTAAAGTTGAGGTTGTGGTGTGTGGTAGCTTTGTGAAGCAGGCTGCAATAAATTAGATTTGAACGTCACCTTTCTCAAGCATCCTTTCAGTAAAAGCAATGCCATAGTATTGGCACATTTCCAGAATTTTCTTATAATCTGTCAGGCAACGTTGTCGATATGTGTTGGTTGCCTCCCCCATCTCTCCTCCCATTGTAGTTGGTAGAGAATGGCAGGCCATGGAACGCTCCTCTCCACTCAAAAGCAGACATTCCTCTATCAGGTCCATGTGATGCATTTTGCTCTACAGGATTAAGATCAGACCCAATGAGTGGCAAATACTGAATCTTATCTTTCAGAACAGCTGATGTTTCAGTGGGTAAATTGACTGTAACACAGCAAAATCATAAAGTCTCAGGGCAGATTGCTCTTGTTGACAGGTGCCCTGAGTGCCTCCAAGGCAATAGCCCTGTTCACTGTCATGACCGTTACTGAGTGACTCCTACAGAAAGTGCTAGTCCGTGAATGTTGATTATATGAGAAAAGGTTGGACTAGTTGAGATGCATGCTAACAAGGCCTTAAAAAAAAAGCAAATCAAGCACAAGGCCTTATTGCTTGGGATAGTGAGTGAAAAGCAGGGAAGTTATTCTAAACTGGTATACTGAAGATGTGCTTCCAAAGAGGGAGCAAATACATACAAGCCAGAAAAACAAAAATGACCAAACCGTTTTGGGTGTTCTCTCCTCAACAAGAGGCACAGGCTGCTGGGGGAGGGGAGTCGGGGAGATAATAAGTAAGGTAGGTGGAGTAAGTAAGGTAGGTGGAGTCTGCAATGAGGGCAGTGGGGTGTTCAGGAAGGATCGGAGCAGTTTGAAATTTTACTCGCTACACTTGTCCCAGGGGTGAGGCAATGTGAAGGCAGCTTTACTTTGCATCAAATTTGTGCTGTACCTACCATGGTAACAGAGAGGCTTGACAGAAGTAGTGTTGTCGATGCTTGGCTGTCAAAGGGAAATGATGAGGTAACTAAAGGTAAAGGTAGATAGAAAGGAACCAGTAGATGTCTGGATTTCCAAGAGGCATTCGATAAGGTGGCACAGAAGAGGTTAATAGGCAAAATAAAGGCTCATATAGGTGGGGGTAATATATTAGCATGGATAGAAAGCAAAGAGTGGGCATAAACAGAGCTTTTTCAAGTTCTCAGGTAGTGAATAGTTGAGTGCCGCAAGGATCAGTGCTGGGGCCTCAGTTATTTACAATCTTAATGAAGAAACAGAGTAACGTATTAAAGTTTGCTGATGATACCAGACTAGGCTGAAAGGTAAGCTGTGGGGAGGACACAGGGAGGCTGCAAAGAGATATCATCAGGTTAGGTGAGTGGGCAACAAGATGGCAGATGGAATATAATCTAGGGAAGTGTGAAGTTATTCATATTAGTTGTAAGAATAGAAAAGAAGAATATTTTTAAAAGGTGAGAAACTTGTGTGTGTTGATGTTCAAAGAGACTTGGGCGTGCTTGTGCAAGGAACGCAGAAAGTCAGCATGCAGATGCAGCAAGTGATTCGGAAAGCAAATGTCTTGTTGGCCTCAGGATAAGGGACCGATCATTTAGGGCTGAGATGAGGAGAAATTTCTTCACTCAAAGGGTTGTAAATCTTTAGGAATTCTCGACCCCAGAGGGTTGTGGATACTCCATTGTTGAATGCATTTAAGGCTGGGATAGACAGATTTTTGGTCTCTCAGGGAATTAAGGGATATGGGGGGTCGGCATGAAAATGGAGTTGAAGCCCAAGATCAGCCATGATCGTATGAATGGCAGAGCAGGCTTGATGGGCTATATGGTCTAGTCCTGCTCCTATTTCTTGTGTTCTTGTATTAGCCACAGCTAACTTAGCAGCCCCCATTTCTCATCTGCATTCTGCCCTCACCAACATCATCCATAAGCACAGTGCTAGTTTTCACATTCACACAACACCCAGCTCAACCTCACCACCAGCCTCTATTCATTCCTGCATTGTTGCTAAATTATCAGAATGATTATCTGATATCCAGTACTTGATGAACAAAAATTTCCTCCAATTAAATATTGGGAAGACTGAAAACATGGTCTTCCATCCCCACGCTAAACTCTTTTCCCTAGCTACAGATACTGAATGCAGCAAGATCTGGACAATATCCAGGCTTGGGCTGACAAGTGCCAAGTAACATTCATGCCACAAAGTGCCAGGCAATGACCATCTCTAACAGGAGAGAATCTAATCATCACCCCTTGACATTCCATGGCATTACCATCGTTGAATCCCCACTATCAATATCCTGGGGGTTACCATTGACCAGAAACTGAACTGGACTAGCCATATAAATACTGTGACTACAAGAGCAGGTCAGAGGCTAGGAATCCTGTGGCGACTAACTCGCCTCCTGACTCCCCAAAGGCTGTCTACCATCTACAAGGCACAAGTCAGGAGTGTGATGGAATACTCCCCATTTGCTTGGATGAGTGCAGCTCCCACAAAAGTTTGACACCATCAGGACAAAGCAGCTACCTTGATTGGGACCCCATCCACAAACATTCACTCCCTTCACCACCGATGCACAGTGGCAACAGTGTGTACCATCTATAAGGTGCATTGCAGGAATTCACCAAGCGTCACTAGACAGTGCCTTCCAAACCCACGACCACTACTATCTAGAAGGACAAGGGCAGCAGGCACATGAGAACATCACCACCTGGAAGTTCCCCACCAAGCCACTCACCATCCTGACTTGGAAATATATTGCCATTCCTTTACTGTTGCTGGGTCAAAATCCTGGAAATCCTTTCCTAACAGCACTGTGGGTGTACCTACACCACAGGGACTGCAGCGGTTCAAGAAGGCAGCTCACCACCACCTTCTCAAGGGGAATTAGGGATGGGCAATAAATACTGGCCCAGCCAGTGTCACCCACATCCCATGAATGAATAAATAAAAAAGCCCGCAACACTCCGAGATAGCTGTGCTCCTTTAATTCCGACCACTTTAACAGCCCTGATTTTTAAGTGCTCCACCATTGGTGGCTGTGCCTTCCGTTGCCTCGGTCCCAGGCTCTGGTATTCCATCCCTAAACCTCTCTGCCTCCCTACCTTGCTTTTCTGCTTTAAGACACTGCTTAAAGCTTAACTCCTCATTTAAGCTTTTAGTCATCTGTGGCACGGTCTCATATTTTGTTTTATAATGTTCTGGTGAAGTATCTTGGGATGTTGAGATTGTAAATTTGAGTTTTCATTAGTTGTGATATGATACTGCTTATACTGAACTATATTCCTGTTTGTGATACGCCCTGGGTAAAATAGTTGAGAAGTGACTCGATGGGAAACTGTGATATGAGCCTTCATTGGCCAATTGTTGGCCCTGAAGTTTTTGAAAGGAACCAAATAATCAAAAACTAAATTTTAGCAGAAATTTAGTAAAGCATGAAAATGGGCAAAAGAACGAGTAGATAAACACCTTGGGAGAATCCCAAAAGCCCAGATGTAGGCAGAGAAAACAATAGTGCCTTGAATCTGAGACAAGATAGTCAAATTCTAAGGTCATTGTATTTCTCTTGCTTTAGTCAAGTTTGGCATTGGAATGTTTTTAGGACCTGACAAATGTTAAGCGAGGGAAGCAAGAGATCCTGAGTCTTTGACCTGGCTAGGGAAGGTAGATAGGTACATGACAGCTCAAAAATAGCAAGGTGACATGAGATTAAACTAGTCTCCAGAGGCTTTCCTGTGCTCTGAAGGGATGGTTGATGTGACAGCACCAGGGGCCCGGCCAGGGAATAGTTCCATGGAGACCACGCTTCTACTCAGGTATAATGGTAATGTTGTTACACTTTGACACTCAAGCAGAGATATGAGCACTCTGAACAAAATATAATCACCTTCACTGTTAGGGAGAATTAAATGTATTCAAAGAAAATAGTGAGAATTTACTGAAAATACTTAAAATCTCCAGGCAGCTAGTGCTACTAAGCAACCTTGCACAGTCTTGGGAGTCAGACTGGAGACAAAGCATGACATCAAGAATAGATTAAGTGTGCTCTTCAACAGATAAGGAAGGGGCAGATAGTTTTAGCTTAGACATGGGAAGATGAACAATGGACAAAGAGGGGCTTTGATGAAACACAAACAATCTGGAGTTACAAAACCAAGGTTCATGTATTCTGATTGGGTAATTCAACCATGAATATGTACCTGAATATGATTGGATAGTATAATCATGTATACATATTTTGGAATGATTGGATAAACATAGTCACATGTATACGAACTCAATAGAGTAGAGATAGTAGAGCATCAGTTGATTAATCAGTGTGTTAGGCATTGATTTGATGTATTCAAGTGTACTCAACTGTATTGTGATAAGAAAATAGTACAAAAGTAGTGGAATGTAATTATCAGGGAGCTGTGTCCTCATTTTACAGAATGGCTGCAGCTCCCTTGCATATGCTCGAATAAAGCTGGTTTAAAGAAGCCTGAGTCTAGTGCGGTTGCTACAGAATCGGAGAGGGTTTGAGCTCCACTACAGACACCAATAAGGGTTATCATTTCAAATAATTTCAGAACTTGAATGTAAAATGTAAAATAATTAATTGACTAAAGCCCTGAATTCTACACACCCATTCTCTGTGCAGGAACAAATTTGTTCCGAAGTCTACCTCTTTCTTGAATGCTTGCCACTGTTCTGACACTGATTTACCTTCAAGTAGCTGTTTCTAGTCCACTTTTGCCAAATCACATCTCAGCTTACCAAACTTGGGCCTTTCCCATTTGAAAACTTTTACTCCTCATCTATCTTTGTCCCTTTTCATAACTCTAACTCATAAATCATAACACTAACTCTGACTGAATTATGATCACTACCACAATAATGTTCTTCCACCGACGCAGCTTCATTCCATAAAACTAAGCCCAGAGTGACCCTTCCTCTTGCTCAGTTTGTTATGCACTGGATAAAACGTTCTGGAATGCATTAAGAATTCTGCACCGCTACACCCTTTACAATGAATTTATCCCCAATTAATGTTCAGGTGGTTGAATCCCCTGCTGTTTCCATCCTTTTGCTTCTGCACTTCTTAGCAATTTGCGTACGTGGTTCCCTATCTCCTTCTGACATTCTGGGGTTCTACCATATACATTCAGCAATGTAATTGCACTTTTTTGTTTTTCTGTTCAACCCATATGGCCTCGTTTGATTAACCTTCTGGCGTATCATGTCTCCTCACAGCTGTAACCAATATTACATTCCCCTCCTTTTTAATCACTGCCTCTCTTGTCTGAAAACCCAGCAACCAGGAATGTTGCGCTGCCACTTCTACTCCTTTAGGCCATGTTTCAGTGTTAGTTCCAAGTGTATATCTGTACCCACAACTCATCTGCCTTATACACTAGTTTTCTTGCATTATTAAAGTATAATTGCTTAAAAACTTTTCTAGTCTTTTTTTCCACTTTGTCTGACATTCACTAATTTCCAGTCTTCAATTTCCAACTTTTCTTTCCTCCATCTTGAATCATTGTTCAAGTTCCCATCCCTTTGTCAAGCAGCTCTACACAATGGTGCTGTTACCTCAAAAAATATTACACGGAATCTGATTTCCATACTTTCAGATTTCCAGCATCTGCAGAATTTATTTTGCTTCTGTGACCTGTGCTATTCTTAAGAATAGTTCTATAAATACTCAGCCGATTGCATGAAAGACACTTAACACAGTCACCATTCTGACAGAGAACACCACAGGAGATTTAAGTTATATGTAAATGTTAGAAATGATATTACACTATATATGTCACTATATAAAACTCACAATTGGGATGACATATTGGAAATTCAGGGGCATGACCCTGTGACATTTCGTACCATTGACCTCAAATCCTTGAGTGTCTGTGCTCACCTTTTCAAACAACATGAGGTCATCTTTTGAAAGTTTCCCTTTCTTTCCTTTATCACTGCTTTGGAAGGAGTCTACAGATCTCAGCTGTTTTTTATCTAAATCTTCATGGAGTAATTTCTTTGACTCCAGAGAAGGCAAATTAATCAACTTGTTTGATGCCTGTTGTTGCTGCGATGTGTATCTCTGCAAAACATGTCAAAATTACTGCATTAACTCAAGCATTAAATTTCTTTGTTGTCATTACCTATGTCAGGAGTAGGAACTCAATGTTTCCTGGTCTGTAAAATCAGCCATACTGCTCAACTGTATTGCATTGCGTTCCATGCATATAGTGAATTAAACTTGGTTTGGCACCATTTTACACCTCAGGCTGATTATTTCTTAACACTTGTGATCAGCAGTGTTTCTTGCTACATACTTCTATCAGTACTGCTTTTTGAAATGTTGTTCAGTGATTAAATATAACTCTTATGAGTAAGTGCTTTGTCACAGATCATCTCCATCTCCAACCTGCACTGTCTTCTCATGCAGTGTAAATTGTTGTTCCCCTATTGCAGTTAGTAATTTCTTGAGCTATCCTGATGAGTGCAAGATGAAAAATTTTGATAGCATGTCTCTTTTTTCAGCAACACAGTTATGTGTTATCAATAAACACAATGTTCAATCATACAAGACTCAGAGCCTCTTCATGAAACATACTGAACATACAACATGGTGGCAGCGAAGGGTAAAATTCAGATCCTCAGAGAAGCTGGAGCAGAAATTCAAATGCTGGAAAATTAAAGAAACAGAATTCTGACCTCAATAGAAACACTTGAAGTGAAGACACAGAGGGAGATCGTCTTAAAGAAGCTCCATTGCAGAATTGGAAGCAGAAAGGCTGAAGAAAATCTCCATTGTGCAGATGAGAGCTCTACAACATCTCGTGGAAGTCCACTGTGAATGCCCACAGAGTGCATATTAAAAGGAGCTAGCACAGGGTGAGCAAAAATTCAGTGCTATGCCAGGAGCAGTTCAAAAAGACTCAGTGCCGTAAAAAGGTCAGAGCAGCTCATTTCTGAAAGTACGAGGGCCATCCCATGTGGCAGCCGAGCTCATTGTGCAAAAAAAAATCCAGAAGATTTAAAAAAATCCAGAAGCCAAAGCCAGGAATTGATTATAAAACATCCAGAAATCCTCTGATGTTGCAGGTAAGGCCCAGGATAGTTGATTGAGTAAATCACTGCACAAAACTAAAGACAAAGAGGTCAGGGCTTCCATCGCCACAGAAGCCCGCCAAAATGCGGCAAGCATAGACCCTTTGACCCTTCAAGAGTAAGAATAATCAACTAGCAGAAAGCGGACTTCAATGGGGCAAAAATGGAGCTGGGCCGGATAGACTGGAACCAAGGGGATAATTTTCCCCGTCAGAGTGTTGGGCGAGGGTGGGCGCGGACCCGATCGGTGCCCCCGGTTGGGTCCGCGCCGCCATTTTACATGGGCGGGCCAACCAGAAGCGCTGAGCGCTCCCTGTGCAGGCAGGGTGGGATCCCTGGGTCGGGGCCTGTGCTCTTTTGAGCATGCGCGCAAAAGAGCACAGAAATCTCCCGAGTTCCCAAAATTTTAATAAAGAAACAGAAAAAAATTTAATACATGTCCCTTCATGTGACAGTGTCCCATGAGCTAGGACATGTCAATGAATTTTTATAAAAATTTTCATTCAATTTATAAACACTTCATGAAACCTCATCCTACTTGTGGATGAGGTTCCATGAAAACTGCGAAGGCCGCCTGGGCTCTTCGCCTGCCCGCCAACCTTAAGGTTTGATGGGCAGCTCAGCTAATTGCTTTATTGGCTATTTAAATTGCCTTAATAGGCCTTTGATAGTTTGGTGCAAAATCTAAATGACACGCGCCTGACGTCACCGTGCGTCATTTTACGCCTCGGTGAGCGGGACCCACCTCCACTCACCGAACTGAAGATTCAGGCCCAAAGATTGGTGGGAAAAACAGTAGCTGAACAATGGGCTGCCTTCAAAGAGGAGATGGTTTGGGCACAGACAAGGTATGATCCCTCAAAAGGGAAGGGTAGAACAAATAAATCCAGAGCTCCCTGGATGACAGAGGAGATAGAAATTAAGTTAAAGAAGAAAAAGTGTGCTTACAACAGGTATCGAGTAGCAAATGCAATTGAGAACCAAGGTGAATACAGAAGATTAAGAAGGGATCTGAAAAAGCAAATACGAGAAACAAAGAGGGGTTATGAAAAAAGACTGGCAACTAACGTAAACCACACAAACTCAGAAACTCTTTGAGAGACCTATTGAGCATACAACATTAAATGGGGGGGGGGGGAGGGCAGGAGAGGGACACAGTTGGGCTCAGGATGTGGATGCTGACCTCAGGCTCGGCCTGCTGGGTGGGGGTTTTGTCCTGGGCTCGGAGTCTCCGCTCACGACTCTCTAGAGTCTCCAGGACGCGGAGCTCCAGGTCGTTGGCTGAAATTTTGCTGTTGATCCACCTCTTGACATCGGCCATCATTTCCAGTTCTGCTCTCTGCCGCTTCCGCACCGATAACCACTCAGTGTAATCGGTCACCCCCCAGCCAGCCTCACCCTGTTCCGTACCATCCGGCTCCTCCGCCACCCCGGCCGGCTGCAGCCGGGGCCAGGCCCGGGGTTGGGGCTGGTCTGGAGCTGGCACTGCGGTTATGACCCTGAGCCGACATTTTGGGGAGCCAAAGGTCTTGGAGGCCATTCGTAGAAAGTGGGCTTGGACCATTTGCCGTCGGCGGCGGCGCCAGAGACACAGATCCTCCCCACTCCCCGGCTCCCCCCTCCCCGGCTCCCTCTCCCCCATAAACAGCTCCTTCCTCTCCCCTTTACCCTCCTCTCACCTTTACCCTCCTCTCCTCCCTCTCACCTCTACCCTCCTCTCCTCCCTCTCACCTCTACCCTCCTCTCCTCCCTCTCACCTCTCCTCAACTCCTTCTCTCCCCCCCTGTCCCGCTTACCTGGATCCCTCTTTCTCTTCTCCCCCTCTCCCCCGGTTCTATCTTCCCGTTCCCCCTCTCGGAATCCTTCCCCCTCGCCCCCTGTCTCATCCCCGCTGCCAGTTACTGCTCCAGCTCTGAAGGATCAGTTTGGTTACCAGGGCGACTGAAGAGGGATTTGTTTTCCGGAACAGTTCGCAATGGGACAGCTTTTCGTTTAATGATTGGTTTACTGTTCAGTGCGCTTATTGGCCAATCCATCAGAACGCTCCGATTGGCTAATCAGGAACAGGCCGGCTTAAAGGTGATTGGCTATGGATCAGAGGCGGGCACCTCTGAGCAACGCCCCCTCAGACCCCGCCCCCTCACAGACCCCGCCCCCTCTAAGCTACGCTCAGAGCCCCACCCCCTCTGAGACTTGTTCCCCTCAGAGCCCCGCCACCTTACAGCCACGCCCTCAGTGCCAACCCCCACTGAGACCCTCCTCCTCAGTGCCTCGCCCTATCATAGCCCCGACCCCTCATTGAGGCCGTTTCCCTTTCAGAGCCACGTCCCTTTCGGCATGCCGCCTCCTGAGACACGGCCGCTTCACTGGACCGCGCCCCCTAAGAGCCTCATCCCTTTCTGCCCCGCCTCCTTTGAGCCACGCCCCCTCCCTGAGGTCCGACCCCGCTCAGCCTCTCAGGGTTCGCAATCTCGTCATGACCTGACATGGCCTCTGATCCAATGCAGCTCAGTGATTGTCCTGAGGGGAATCTCCTCTCCGAGCACTGAGATAGGCTGACTGCCTTTGAAATGACCCTCTTACCTTCATTATGGGCTGCAGAGCGACATGGTAGGGCTACAATTTGGAGTACAAAAACAAAAACAGAATTACCTGGAAAAACTCAGCAAGTCTGGCAGCATTGGTGGAGAAGAGAAGAGTTGACGTTTCGAGTCCAATGACCCTTCAACAGAACAGTTCTGTTTTTGTTTTTGTTTTGGATTTCCAGCATCCGCAGTAGTAGTTATTTGTTGTTATCTCTACAATTTGGAGTGCTTGTCCAGGAGAATGCCAGCTCTAGTGGTGAGGCCTAGTTGAAGCAAAACCACTCTATCTTCCTCCTCATGAACTGAAGCTCTTGAGGCCTGTCTTCAGTGTTTCCAAGGGTTTTAACATCAATTTTTAATTTGAGCTCCCCCCCACCCCATGAGATCTCCAGTGTTTCTCACGCCCCCACAGACCCCATGTCATTCACCCCACCCCGTCATCCCCAACTCCCATCCACCCATCACTTAGCCTCCTAACAGCACCACCAGCTCTGGTCCGATATCAGCAGAACAAAGGAGTTGGGGAATGTCAGGGCAGGAGGGCATTGAGCCAGGGTGTGGGGTGTTCAGATCCCCAAGAAGGAGACCCTGTTGGATCAGATGTCTGCTGTCTTGAAAAATTCCTGGCGAAACAGTCATTTCCTTAAGTCTTCAAAGAAATGAGACATTTCATATGACACAAAGGAGGAAGAATTGCCAGATTTTGAAATGGTCCAGATACTGAGTGCAGTTGTCAGTACAATAGAAAGATTAAAGGTTGGCTCCTTGGTAGCATCTTTAATAGATTTGGCTATTAAAACAAAAGACACAATTGGAACAGCAATGATAAGTGCCTGAATTCCAGGATTAACCCAGGAACGTTATTAGATGCTTCAGGTGTGACTCAAAGTATTGTTATGTGGTGAACTCCCCAAAGCAGAGAGGAAGGGTCCTCAAAGGCACATGCAAAGAGAATTCTAAGGAAGCAGATGAAGATAATAATGAATCTGAATGAATTCTACTGGTCACATGGAACTTTAGTCCTGTGATGAATGTGTTGGCTGTGGATCCTTCAATTGTGTAGTGCTGGATAGTGTTTATACTTCAACAGTGTGTGGAACAGGTTGGTTAAAATATTACCTGGTATCACTAAGTAGTGAGGATTGATATACGATGAAGGAATATAAAGTACTACTTGCTTTAGGTTTGCTGATGACAACATATTGAGGTCACTAAAGAGAGAATTCCATGTAAGGTAATGGTTGCAGTCTCTAGTGAGATACCTATGCTGTTGTGTAAACCTTCTATGAAAAAGGGATAAAAGAAACTTGACATGAAGAAAGAAAGTCAGTCGGCTGATTTTTATCATGGAGGCTGAAACTCTGGGGAGGCATATTCTGTCAGTGGCCAATTAAGTGGCTGCCCCTCAGCAGTGCCACTGCTAATTATGGCCAGTACTGGGACTGCAGCTGCAGTGGGGGTGTACTGATAGCCAGGTGCCCTCGGAGAGTGCCAAGCGGGGTCAGAGGGCATTGGTGCCACACAGGCAGGCCCCCAATCAGGGTGGAGGAGTTGCTGAGGGAAGGCAACATTATTGCTGTGGAAGCGACCTGTTGCTGGGGGCTCCTAAGTCACGGAGTGCCTAAAAATGAGGCCCCTCCTCCCACTTGGAAACTTAGATTTGACTGCATGGCCTATCCATGTGGCAACAGGCACCCCCAATGTGAGAACATGCCTGCTGAGATGCAAAGAGTTCCTTAATTGTCCACATAAGTGGTTCAGTTGGACTACTGGTGGCCTGCCAATCTGCCACTTTTCCTGCCATTGGCAAAATGGCCCCCTCCCCATATCTTCCTGCACTATTTTGCCAACCTTCCTGTCTCCCAGCCTGTCGCTAAAATTCTGGCCAGTAAATCTGCAGTTTATCCAGTCAAGGCATTATTGTCATCGGAGTATTAGATGGCATCAGGTGATAAGAATCAGAGAGGAATAAAGCAAACTGTCTTAAAATTAAAAGGAAATTTTCTCACCCTACAGGTCAAAGGTTAAAAATCCTGCAAAGATTTAAATGGTTCAGGTGTAGTTGCTGAAGAGTATGCAAGGCTGATAGAATAGTGCAAAATGTGAAACCTGTCAAATATATCAGAGGAAGCCAGCATATTCTAAGCTTTCCATTGACACACAACGTTAACGAGGTAGCTGCCATGGATCTAGATGTATGGCAAGTGCAAAAATATTTTCATTCCACATTTTGTAAACCTAGCAATGAAATTTCATTTTCCTACAATAATACACAGGATGCACAAAGGATAATTACTGATAAAAACATGGAGAAAGGGACAGGAACCAAAGTTAGGAGACAAGTGAAGTTTCTGGTTGAAAATGGAAAGTGAAATTGAAAATGCCAATCGTGAGTTCAGAGATGTGTAAAAACGTGAACATCATGGTCATGACTATCGAAGCTGAAGTCCTTTTGGCAGTGGAGTCTAGGAAAGGAATCATGTGGTGATCGACGAAATGCAATTTTAACAAGTTGACAACCTCACTGGGACAGGTGGTTCATTCAAAAAATTCACCCAAGAAGGTAGGAGAGTATAGACCTATCAGTCTCTGGGCAATCGTCTTCTCTGTTGTATGATGGTCCTCCTGCTGTAGAAAGTACTGTAATTATTTCAATTGTTTTGCACATTTGAATGCTTTACATGCAGGGAGTTGGGCTTTCATCAAGGCTGAGATCTCGGAGAAAATTTGGAGAGTACAGAGGTGTATTTTACTGCCAGCTGAGAGAGAATTTGTTTCAGGAGGTTTAGTGCTTTAGGAAAGAGGGGGTTATAGGAAATGGATAGGCCCTGGTAAAGGTAATAGGTCCTGATGGTGAGACAAACTGTTGAGCTTCGTTTCTCACGTTTAATGAAATTAATCACAAAATCTCAGACTCAGGGGAGCTGATAAGACTAAATGAGGTATGTATACAGACAGTGCTTAATTAAAGAGGTACTTTGTACAGTAAGTCCTCAATTAAAGAGGTCCATTATACAGGAAGTCCTCAATTAAAGAGGTATTTTATACAATAAGTCCTCACTTCAAGAGGTACCTTATACAGTCCATCCTCAATTAAACAGGTACTTAAACAGTAAGTCCTCAATTAAAGAGGTACATTATACAGTACATCCTCAATTAAACAGGTTGTTTATACAATAAATAAATCCTCACTTAGAGGTTCTTTCTACTGTAAATCCTCAATTATAGAGGTATTTCATAAAGTAAGTCCTCAATTAAAGAGGTACTTTATACAGTCAGTCTTGAAATAAAGAGGTGCTTTTACAGTAAGTCCTCAATTAAAGTGGTAATTTGTACAATAAATCCTGAAGTAAAGAGGTACTTATACAGTAAATCCTCAAAGAATAACTTAATACAGTAAGTCCTCAATTAAAGAGGTACATTATACAATAAATCCTCAATTAAACAGGTTGTTTATACAATAAATCCTCACTTAGAGGTTCTTTCCACTGTAAATCCTCAATTATAGAGGTACTTCATACAGTAAGTCCTCAATTAAAGAAGTACTTTATACAGTGAACCCTGAATTAATGAGGTACATATACTGTAAATCCTCAATAAAAGAGCTACTTTACACAGTAAGTCCTCAATCAATGAAGTACTTATACAGTAAGTCCTGAATTAAAGGGGTACTTTATACAATAATTCCTCAATTCAAAAAGTACCTTATACAGTAAGTCCTCAATTAAAATGGTAGCTATACAGTAAATCCTCAATTAAAGGGGTACTTATATAGTAAATTCTCAATTAGAGTTACTTCATACAGTAAGTCCTCAATAAAAGAGGTACTTTACACAGTAAGCCTTCACTTACAGATGTACCTTATACGGTAAGTCCTCACTTAAAGAGGTACTTTATACAGTCAATCCTGAATTAAAGACGTACCTTATACAGTAAGTCCTCAATTAAAGAGTTTTAATACAGTAAATCCTCAATTAAAGATGTACCATAAAGTAAGCCCTCAATTAAACAGGTACTTAAACACTAAATCCTCAATTAAAGAGGTTGTTTATACTGTAAATCCTCAATTATAGAGGTACTTCATATAGTAAGTTCTCAATTAAAGAGGTTCTTATACAGTAAGTCCTCAATTAAAGAGGTATTTTATACAGTAAGTCCTGAAATAAAGAGGTTGTGTATAGAGTAAATCCTCAATTAAAGAGGTACTTTATACAGTACGTCTTCAATTAGAGGTACTTTATACAGTAAGTCCTCACTTAAAGAGACACTTTATACAGCAAATCCTCAATTAAAGACGTACCTTATACAGTAAGCCCTCAATTAAAGAGGTTCTTATGCAGTAAGTCCTCAATTAAACAGGTACTTATACAATGCACTCAATTAGAGGTACTTTATTCAGTAAATCTCTATTAAAGGGGTAGTTTGTACAGTATTTCCTCAAATAAAGAGGTACTTATACAGTAAGTCCGCAAACAAAGAGGTATTTTATACAGTAAGTCCTCAATTAAAGAGATTCTTAATACAGTAAATCCTGAATTAAAGAGCTACTTTATAGAGTAAGTCCTCAATTAAAGAGGTACTTTATACAGTGAACCCTGAATTAATGAGGTGCATATGCAGTAAATCCGCAATAAAAGAGGTACCTTACATAGTAAGTCCTGAATAAAGGGGGTACTTTATACAATAATTCCTCAATTCAAGAGGTAACTTATACAGTAATTAATTAATTAAAGGGGTACTTATATGGTATTATATAGTAAATTAAAGAGGTAGTTATACAGTAAATCCTCAATTAAAGGGGTACTTATATAGTAAATTCTCAATTATAGAGTTACTTTATACAGTAAGTCCTCACTTACACACGTACCTTATACAGTAAGTCCTCACTGAAAGCGGTCCCTTATACAGTAAGTCCTCAAATAAAGAGGTACCTTAAACAGTAAGTCCTTAGTTAAAGATGTACTTTATACAGTAAGTCCTCACTTAAAGAGGTACTTTATACTGTAAGTCCTCACTTAAAGAGGTACCTTATACAATAAGTCCTCAATTAAAGAGATACCTTATACAGTAAGTCTTCAATTAAAGAGGCATTTATACAGTCAATCCTGAATTAAAGAGATACTTTATATAGTAAGTCCTCAATTAAAGAGGTACTTTATACAGTAAATCCTCAATTACAGACGTATCATACAGTAAGTCCTCAATTAAAGAGGTACTTTATACAGTAAATCTTCTATGAAAGAGGTATTTTGTACAGTAATTCCTCAAATAAAGAGGTCCTTATACAGTAAGTCCATAATTCAAGAGGTATTTTATATAGTAAATCCTCAATTAATGAGGTACTTTATAGAGTAAGTCCTGAATTAAAGCAGTAATTTATACAATAAACCCTGAATTAACGAGGTACATATACAGTAAATGCTCAATTAAAGAGGTACCATACACAGTAAGTCCACAATTGAAGATGTACCTTCTTCAGTAAGTCCTCAATTAAAGAGGTACCTTATACAGTACGTGCTCAATTAAATGGCTACTTAAACAGTAAGTCCTCAATTAAAGAGGTACTTTATACATGGGTCAGGATCTTCCAGTCGGCGAGCGGGGGAGGGGACCGCTTGCTGACGCGTAAAATGGCGCAGAATGACATCGGGTGGAACTCCCGATGTCACTCCCTGTCATTTCCATTTTCAGGTCGGCGGGGGAGCAGACGAGTTAGCTGCGTGCCCGCCGACCTGTCAACAGCCTATTGAGGCCATTGAGAACGAATTAAAATCATTAGTGGACCTGCCCGTCCAACCTTAAAGGTGGCGGGCAGGCCGGGAGCCCTGGCGGTCTTCAGAAAAAGCGTGAGACCTTATCCACGGGTGGGATGAGGTTTCGTGAGGGTATTTAAATTTTTAATAAAGGTTTCAATTAAAGTTATGGGCATGTCCCAACTCATGTGATAGTGGTCAGGATCTTTAGGTCGGCGAGCGGGGAGGCGGGGTCCACTCGGCAACACATAAAATGATGCGGGATGATGTCGGGCAGAACTCCCGATGTCACCCTGCGTCATTTCCATTTTCAGGTCAGCGGGGGCACAGCAGAATCAGGTGTGCGCCCGCCGACCTGTCAACGGCCAACTGAGGCCATTTAAAAACTGAGATACTTAATGAATAAGGTTGGCGGGCAGGCCGGGAGCCCTGGCGGGCTTCAGAAAAAGCATGAAACCTCATCCATGAGCGGGATGAGGTTTCATGAGGGTTTTTAAAATTTTAAGAAATGTATGCTTTAAAGTGATGGACATGTCCCAACTCATGGGGCAGTGTCACATGAGGGGACATGTCAGGGAAATTTTATTTTTGCCCCTTCACCATTTTAAAATTTGTCGCCTATCTCCCTGAGGCAGATGAGTGCATTCTTTCGTGTGCATGTGCGAAAGAGCGCACTCTCGTCTGAGGGAATCACCCCCACCCCCCCCCCCGCACCGGCCGCACAGGGAGCACATAGCGCTTCCTGGCAGACATCACGCTGGGCGGGCCTTAATTATCTTCCCAGTGTCACATGAGGGGACATGTCAGGGAAATTTTTCTATCATTTGTATTGCAGATTTTAATTCAGAGCCAATTTCCCTGAGGCAGCACTTTGCCTCAGGGATATGAGTGCGCTCTTTCGCACGCATACGCGAAAGAGCACGCTCCCGGCTGAAGGTATCACCCACCCGCCCGCACAGGGAGCGCAAAGCGGCACCGACTGCTGGCCCGCCCGCACCCGCTCCGGCTCCTGCAGTCCTCCCCAACGGGGAAACTTTTTCCCATGAAGTCTTCAATTAAAGAGGTACTTGTACAGTAAGTCCTGAATTAAATAGGTACCTTATCCAGTAAGTCCTCAATAAAAGAGGCACTTTATACAGTAAGTCCTCACAGATGTAACTTATACAGTAAGTCCTCACTGAAAGAGGTCCTTGATACAGTGAGTCCTCAATTAAAGAGGAACTTTATACATTAAGTCCTCACTTAAAGAGGTACTTTATACTGTAAGTCCTCACTTAAAGAGGGACTTTATACTGTAAGTCCTCACTTAAAGAGGGACTTTATACTGTAAGTCCTCAATGAAAGAGGTACTTATACAATAAGTCCTCAATTAAAGAGGCAATTTATACAGTCAATCCTTAATTAAGGAGGTACCTTATACAGTATGTTCTCAATTAAAGATGTACTTTATACAATAAATCCTCAATTAAAGAGGTACTCATACAGTAAGTCCTCAATTAAAGAGGTACATTATACAGTATGTCCTCACTGAAAGAGGTCCCTCAAACAGTAAATCCTCATTTAAAGGGCTACCTTAGGCACGAAGTCCTCAATTAATGAAGTACTTTATACAGTAAATCCTGAATTAATTAGGTGCTTACACAGTAACTTTAAACAGGAAGTCCTCAATTAAAGAGATACTTTATACAACAAGTCCTACTTAAAGAGGTACCTGATACAGTATGTCCTCTATTAAAGAGGTAGCTTATACAGTAACACTTCAATAAAAGGTACTTTAAACAGTAAGTCCTCAAATGAACAGGTACTTTTACAGTAAGTCCTCAGTTAAAGAGGCACTTTATACAATAAATCCTCAATTAAAGAAGTACTCATACAGTAAGTCCTCAATTAAAGAGGTACATTATACAGTATGTCCTCAGTGAAAGAGGTCCCTCAAACAGTAATTCCTTATTTAAAGGGCTACCTTAAGCATTAAGTCCTCAATTAACGAAGTACTTTATACAGTAAATCCTGAATTAATGAGGTGCTTCTACAGTAACTTTAAACAGGAAGTCCTCAATTAAAAAGGTACTTTATACAACAAGTCCTACTTAAAGAGGTACCTTATACAGTAACTCCTCAATTAGAGGGACTTTATATAATAAATCCTTAATTAAAGAGATACCTTTTACAGTAAATCCTCAATTAAAGTGCTTTTTTACACTGTAAGTCCTCAATTAAAGAGATAATTTATACAGTAAAATTTCAACTAAAGATGTACTTTATACAGTAAGTCCTCAATCAAAGAGGTAACTTATACAGTAACTCCTCAAGGGGTACTTTCCACAATAAATCCTGAATTAAAGAGGTACTTATACAGGAAATCCTGAATTATTGATGTACTTATAAAGTAAATCCACAATTAAAGAGGTACATTATACAGTATGTCCTCAGTCAAAGATGTACTTTATACAGTAAATCCTCAATTAAAGAGGCACTTTATACAGTAAGTCTACCATTAAAGAGGTACCTTATACAGTATTTCCTCAATTAAAGTGGCAATTTATACAGTCAATCCTGAATTAAAGAGGTACCTTATACAGTACGTTCTCAATTAAAGATGTACTTTATACTGTAAATCCTCAATTAAAGAGGTATTTGATACAGAAAGTCCTCAATTAAAGAGGTACCTTATACAGTATGTCCTCTATTAAAGAGGTAGCTTATACTGTAACTCTTCAATTAAAGGTACTTTACACAGTAAGTCCTCAAATGAACAGGTACTTTTACAGTAATTCCTCAGTTAAAGAGGCACTTTATACAATAAATCCTCAATTAAAGAGCTACTCATACAGTAAGTCCTCAATTAAAGAGGTACATTATACAGTATGTCCTCAGTGAAAGAGGTCCCTCAAACAGTAAATCCTCATTTAAATGGCTACCTTAGACACTAAGTCCTCAATTAACGAGGTACTTTATACACTAAGTCCTCAGTTTAAGGTGCCTTATACAGTAAGTCCTCAATTAACGAAGTACTTTATACAGTAAATCCTGAATTAATGAGGTGCTTATACAGTAACTTTAAACAGGAAGTCCTCTATTAAAGAGGTACTTTATCCAACGGGTCCTACTTAAAGAAGTACCTTATTCAGTAACTCCTCAATTAGAGGTACTTTATATAGTAAATCCTTAATTAAAGAGATACCTTTTCCAGTAAATCCTCAATTAAAATGCTTTTTTATACTGTAAGTCCTCAATTAAAGAGATCATTTATACAGCAAAATTTCAACTAAAGATGTACTTTATACAGTAAGTCCTCAATCAAAGACGTAACTTATACAGTAAGTCCTCAAATTAGAGGTGTGTTATACAGTAAATCCTCAACTAAAGATGTACTTTATACAGTACGTCCTCAATTAAAGAGGTATCTTATACAGTAAGTCCTCAATTAAAGCGGTACTTTATACAGTAAGCCCTCAATGAACTAGGTACCTTATACAGTAACTCCTCAAGGGGTGCTTTGCACAATAAATCCTGAATTAAAGAGGTACTTATACAGGAAATCCTCAAATACAGAGAAAATTTATACAGTAAGTCCTCAATTAAAGAGGTACTTTATATAGTAAATCCTGAATTAGTGAGGTACTTATACACTAAATCCACAATTAAAGAGGTACCTTATACTGTATGTCCTCAATTAACGAAGTACTTTATACAGTAAATCCTGAATTAATGAGGTGCTTATACAGTAACTTTAAACAGGAAGTCCTCAATTAAAGAGGTACTTTATACAACAACTACTTGAAGAGGTACCTTATACAGTAACACCTCATTTGGAAGTACTTTATATAGTAAATCCTTAATTCAGGAGGTACCTTATACAGTAACTCCTCAATTAGAGGTACTTTATATAGTAAATCCTTAATTAAAGAGATACCTTTTACAGTAAATACTCAATTAAAGTGCTTTTTTATACAGTAAGTCCTCAATTAAAGAGATAATTTATACAGTAAAATTTCAACCAAAGATGTACTTTATACAGTAAGTCATCAATCAAAGAGGTACCTTATACAATAAGTACTCAAATTAGAGTTACTTTATACAGTAAATCCTCAACTAAAGATGTACTTTATACAGTACGTCCTCAATTAAAGAGGTATCTTATATAGTAAGTCCTCAATTAAAGGGGTACTTTATACAGTAAGCCCTCAATTAACTAGGTGCCTTATACAGTAACTCCTCAAGGGGTACTTTGCACAATAAATCCTGAATTAAAGAGGTACTTATACAGGAAATCCTCAAATACAGAGAAAATTTATGCAGTAAGTCCTCAATTAAAGAAGTACTTTATACAGTAAATCCTGAATTAGTGAGGTACTTATACAGTAAATCCACAATTAAAGAGGTACCTTATACAGTATGTCCTCAATTAAAGATGTACTTTATGCAGTAAATCCTCAATTATAGAGGCACTTTATACAGTAAGTCTACAATTAAAGAGGTGCCTTATACAGTATGTTCTCAATTAAAGTGGCAATTTATACAGTCAATCATGAATTAAAGAGGTACCTTATACAGTACATTCTCAATTAAAGATGTACTTTATACAGTAAATCCTCAATTAAAGAGGTACCTTATACAGTATGTCCTCTATTAAAGAGGTAGGTTATACAGTAACTCTTCAATTAAAGGTACTTTAAACAGTAAGTCCTCAAATGAACAGGTACTTTTACAGTAATTCCTCAGTTAAAGAGGCACTTTATACAATAAATCCTCAATTAAAGAGCTACTCATACAGTAAGTCCTCAGTTAAAGAGGCAATTTATATAATAAATCCTCAATTAAAGAGGTACTCATACAGTAAGTCGTCAATTAAAGAGGTAAATCATACAGTATGTCCTCAATTTAAGAGGCACTTTATACAGTCAGTCCTCAAAAAAAGGGGCACTTTATACAGTACGTCCAGAATTAAAGATGTACTTTATACATCAGTCCTCAATAAAAGAGGCACTTTATTCAGTACGTCCTGAATTAAAGAGGTACTTTATACAGTAAGTCCTCAATTAAACAGGTAGTTTACACAGTAAGTCCTCAATTAAAAAGGTACCTGAGACAGTACATCCTCAATTAAAGAGGTGTCTTATACAATACATCCTCAATTAAAGAGGTACTTTATACAGGAAGCCCACAATTAACTAGGTACCTTATACAGTAACTCCTCAAGGGGTACTTTGCACAATAAATCCTGAATTAAAGAGGTACATCTACAGGAAATCCTCAAATACAGAGAATTTATACAGTAAGTCCTCAATTAAAGAGGTACATTATACAGTATTTCCTCTATTAAAGAGGTAGCTTATACAATAACTCTTCAATTAAAGGTACTTTAAACAGTAAGTCCTCAAATGAACAGGTACTTTTACAGTAATCCCTCAATTAGAGGTACTTTAAAATGTAAGTCCTCAAATAAACAGGTACTTTTACAGTAAGTCCTCAGTTAAAGAGGCACTTTATACAATAAATCCTCAATTAAAGAGCTACTCATACAGTAAGTCCACAATTAAAGAGGTACATTATACAGTATGTCCTCACTGAAAGACATCCCTCAATCAGTAAATCCTTATTTAAAGGGCTACCTCAGGCACTAAGTCCTCAATTAACGAAGTACTTTATACAGTAAATCCTGAATTAATGAGGTGCTTATACAGTAACTTTAAACAGGAAATCCTCAATTAAAGAGGTACTTTATACAACAAGTCCTACTTAAAGAGGTACCTTATTCAGTAATTCCTCAATTAGAGGTAATTTATATAATAAATCCTTAATTCAAGAGGTACCTTATACAGTAACTCCTCAATTAGAGGTACTTTATATAGTAAATCCTTAATTAAAGTGCTTGTTTATACTGTAAGTCCTCAATTAAAGAGATAATTTATACAGTAAAACTTCAAATAAAGATGTACTTTATACAGTAAGTCCTCAAATTAGAGGTACTTTATACAGTAAATCCTCAACTAAAGATGTACTATATACTGTACGTCCTCAATTAAAGAGGTATCTTATACAGTAAGTCATCAATTAAAGCGGTACTTTATACAGTAAGCCCTCAGTTAACTGGGTACCTTATACAGTAACCCCTGAAGGGTACTTTGTACAATAAATCCTGAATTAAAGAGGTACTTATACAGGAAATCCTCAAATACAGAGAAAATTTATGCAGTAAGTCCTCAATTAAATAAATACTTTATACAGTAAATCCTGAATTAGTGAGGTACTTATACAGTAAATCCACAATTAAAGCGGTACCTTATACAGTATGTCCTCAATTAAAGATGTGCTTTATACAATAAATCCTCAATTAAAGAGGCACTTTATACAGTAAGTCTACAATTAAAGAGGTACCTTGTACAGTAAGTCTTCAATTAAAGTGGCAATTTATAGAGTCAATCCTGAATTAAAGAGGTACCTTATTCAGTACGTTCTCAATTAAAGATGTACTTTATACAGTAAATCCTCAATTAAAGAGGTATTTGATACAGAAAATCCTCAATTAAAGAGGTACCTTATACAGTATGTCCTCTATTAAAGAGGTAGCTTATACAGTAACTCTTCAATTAAAGGTACTTTAAACAGTAAGTCCTCAAATGAACAGTTACTTTTACAGTAACCCCTCAATTAGAGGTACTTTAAAAAGTAAGTCCTCAAATAAATTGGTACTTTTACAGTAAGTCCTCAGTTAAAGAGGCACTTTATACATTACATCCTCAATTAAAGAGGTACTCATACAGTAAGTCCTCAATTAAAGAGGTACATTATACAGTATGCCCTCACTGAAAGAGGTCCCTCAAACACTAAATCCTCATTTAAAGGGCTACCTTAGACACTAAGTCCTCAATTAACGAGATACTTTATACAGTAATTAACTCAATTAACACCTTACTTTATATAGTAAATCCTGAATTAATGAGGTGCTTATACAGTAACTTTAAACAGGAAGTCCTCAATTAAAGAGGTACTTTATACAACACGTCCTACTTAAAGAGGTACCTTATACAGTAACACCTCATTTGGAGGTACTTTATATAGTAAATCCTTAATTCAAGAGGTACCTTATACAGTAACTCCTCAATTAGAGGTACTTTATATTGTAAATCCTCAATTAAAGAGCTACCTTTTACAGTAAATACTCAATTAAAGTGCTTTTTTATACAGTAAGTCCTCAATCAAAGAGGTAACTTATACAGTAAGTCCTCAAATTAGAGGAACTTTATACAGTAAATCCTCAACTAAAAATGTAGTTTATACAGTACGTCCTCAATTAAAGAGGTATCTCATACAATAAGCCCTCAATTAACTTGGTACCTTATACAGTAACTCCTCAAGGGGTGCTTAGCACAATAAATCCTGAATTAAAGAGGTACTTATACAGGAAATCCTCAAATACAGAGAAAATTTATGTAGTAAGTCCTCAATTAAAGAAGTACTTGATACAGTAAATCCTGAATTATTGATGTACTTATACAGTAAATCCACAATTAAAGAGGTACCTTATACAGTATGTCCTCAATTAAAGTTGTACTTTATACAGTAAATCCTCAATTAAAGAGGTATTTGATACAGAAAGTCCTCAATTAAAGAGCTACCTTACACAGTATGTCCTCTATTAAAGAGGTAGCTTATACAGTAACTCTTCAATTAAAGGTACTTTAAACAGTAAGTCCTCAAATGAACAGGTACTTTTACAGTAATCCCTCAATTAGAGGTACTTTAAAAAGTAAGTCCTCAAATAAACAGGTACTTTTACAGTAAGTCCTCAGTTAAAGAGGCACTTTATACAATAAATCCTCAATTAAAGAGCTACTTATACAGTAAGTCCTCAATTAAAGAGGTACATTATACAGTATGTCCTCAGTGAAAGAGGTCCCTCAAACAGTAAATCCTCATTTAAAGGGCTACTTTAGGCACTAAGTCCTCAATTAACGAAGTACTTTATACAGTAAATCCTGAATTAATGAGGTGCTTATACAGTAACTTTAAACAGGAAGTCCTCAATTAAAGAGGTAGTTTATACAACAAGTCCTACTTAAAGAGGTACCTTATACAGTAACTCCTCAATTAGAGGTACTTTATATAATAAATCCTTAATTCAAGAGGTACCTTATACAGTAACTGCTCAACTAAAGATGTACTTTGTACAGTACGTCCTCAATTAAAGAGGTATCTTATACAGTAAGTCCTCAATTAAAGCGGTACTTTATACAGTAAGCCCCCAATTAACTAGGTACCTTATACAATAACTCCTCCAGGGGTACTTTGCACAGTAAATCCTGAATTAAAGAGGTACTTATACAGGAAATCCTTAAATACAGAGAAAATTTACACAGTAAGTCCTCAATTAAAGAGGTACTTTATACAGTAAATCCTGAATTAGTGAGGTACTTATACAGTAAATCCACAATTAAAGAGGTACCTTAAAAAGTATGTCATCAATTAAAGATGTACTTTATACAGTAAATCCTCAATTATAGAGGCACTTTATACAGTATGTCTACAATTAAAGAGGTTCCTTATACAGTAAGTCCTCAATTAAAGTGGCAATTTATACAGCCAATCCTGAATTAAAGAGGTACCTTATACAGTTTGTTCTCAATTAAAGATATACTTTATACAGTAAATCCTCATTTAAAGAGGTACCTTATACAGTATGTCCTCTATTAAAGAGGTAGTTTATACAGTAACTTCAATTAAAGGTACTTTAAACAGTAAGTTCTCAAATGAACAGGTACTTTTACAGTAATCCCTCAATTAGAGGTACTTTGAAAAGTAAGTCCCCAAATAAACAGCTAGTTTTACAGTAAGTCCTCAGTTAAAGAGGCACTTTATACAATAAATCCTCAATTAAAGAGGTACTCATACAGTAAGTCGTCAATTAAAGAGGTACATTATACAGTATGTCCTCAATTTAAGAGGCAGCTGATACAGTCAGTGCTCAATAAAAGAGGCACTTTATACAGTACGTCCTGAATTAAAGAGGTACCTGAGTCAGTACATCCTCAATTAAAGAGGTGTCTTATACAATACATCCTCAATTAAAGAGGTACTTTATACAGGAAGCCCACAATTAACTAGGTACCTTATACAGTAACTCCTCAAGGGGTACTTTGCACAATAAATCTTGAATTAAAGAGGTACTTATACAGGAAATCCTCAAATACAGAGAAAATTTATACAGTAAGTCCTCAATTAAAGAGGTACATTATACAGTATGTCCTCTATTAAAGAGGTAGCTTATACAGTAACTGTTCAATTAAAGGTACTTTAAACAGTAAGTCCTCAAATGAACAGGTACTTTTACAGTAATCCCTCAATTAGAGGTACTTTAAAAAGTAAGTCCTCAAATAAACAGGTACTTTTACAGTAGGTCCTCAGTTAAAGAGGCACTTTATACAATAAATCCTCAATTAAAGAGCTACTCATACAGTAAGTCCTCAATTAAAGAGGTACATTATACAGTATGTCCTCACTGAAAGAGGTCCCTCTAACAGTAAATCCTTATTTAAAGGGCTACCTTACGCACTAAGTCCTCAATTAACGAACTACTTTATACAGTAAATCCTGAATTCATGAGGTGCTTATACAGTAACTTTAAACAGGAAGTCTTCAATTAAAGATATACTTTATGCAACAAGTCCTACTTAAAGAGGTACCTTATACAGTAACTCCTCAATTAGAGGTACTTTATATAATAAATCCTTAATTCAAGGGGTACCTTATACAGTAACTCCTCAATTAGAGGTACTTTATATATTGTAAATCCTTAATTAAAGTGTTTGGTTATACTGTAAGTCCTTAATTAAAGAGATAATTTATACAGTAAAACTTCAACTAAAGATGTACTTTATACAGTAAGTCCTCAATTAAAGATGTACTTTATGCAGCAAGTACTTAATTAAAGAGGTACTTTATGCAGTACATCCTCAATTAAAGAGGTATCTTATACAGTAAGTCCTCAATTAAAGCGGTACTTTATACAGTAAGCCCTCAATTAACTAGGTACCTTATACAGTAACCCCTGAAGGGTACTTTGTACAATAAATCCTGAATTATATAGATACTTACACAGGTAATCCTCAAATACAGAGAAAATTTATACAGTAAGTGCTCAATTAAAGAGGTACTTTATACAGTAAATCCTGAATTAGTGAGGTACTTATACAGTAAATCCACAACTAAAGAGGTATCTTACATAGTAAGTCCTCAATTAAAAAGGTACTTTATACAGTAAGTCCTCATCTATAGAGGTACTTTATACATGGGACAGGATCTTCTGGTCGGTGAGCTGGGGCGGGCATGAAAGAGCGCACTCATCTTCCTGAGGCTAAGTGTTGCCTCAGGGAGATCGGCTATACTTTCAAAAGTATTAAAAATAAAAAAAATTTCCCTTACATGTCCCCTCATGTGACAATGTTGCGACATGTTCATAATTTCCAAAAAAACTTTATTAAAATTTTTAAAACCCTGCATGAAACCCCATCCTGCCTGTGGATGAGGTTTCATATTTTTTCTAGTTGCTGCCGGAGCTTCTGGCTTGCCCGCCAACCTCAATTGGCCATTGACAGGTCGGTGGATGCACAGTTGATTTTGCTGCGCCCCCGCCTTCCTGAAAAGTTAAATGGGGCCCGGTGATGTTGGGAGTTCCGCCCGACGCCCCCGCGCGTCATTTTATGCATCGACGAGTGGGCCCCGCCCCCGCTCGCCAACAGTAAAATCCAGCCCACTATATGAAGTACCTCTTTAATTGAGGTCACTGTATAAGTACCTCTTTAATTGAGGACTTACTGTATAAAATAACTCTTTAATTCACCTCTTTAATTGAGGATTTTTTGCATAAAGCACCTCTTTAATTGAGGACTTACTGTATAAATACCTCTTTCCTTGATGATTTACTGTATAATGTACCTCTTTAATTGTGGACTTACTGTATGAGCTACCTCTTCAGCTGAGGAATTACTGTATAAACTACCTCTTTAATTGATGACTTACTGTATAATGTACCTCTTTAAGTGAGGACTTACTGTATAATTTATCTCCCTAATCGAGGATTTACTGTATAAAGTACCTCTTTAATTGAGGACCTACTGTATAAGTTACCTCTTTACTTGACGTACTGTATAAGGTACCTCTTTGATTGAGGACTTACTGTATAAAGTACCTCTTTAATTGTGCACTGACTATATAATTACCTCTTTAATTGTGGACTTACTGCATAATGCCTCTTTAGTTGAGGACATACTGGAAAACGTATGTCTTTAATTGAGGACTTACTTGATCAGACCTCTTTAATTGAGGACTTACACTGTGAAGTACCTCTAATTGAGGATTTAATGTAAAAAGAACCTGTTTAATTGAGGACTTACTGTATAAAGAACCTCTTTAATTCAGGATTTACTGTATAAAGCACCTCTTTAATTGAGGACTTACTGTATAAGGGTCTCATTAATTCAGGGTTTATTGTATGAATTGAGGCTTTACTGTATAAAGTGCCTCTTTAATAGAGGACTTACTTTATACAGTACCTCTTTAACTGAGGACTTGCAGTGTAAGGTACCTCTTTAATTGAAGACTTACTGTATAAAGTACCCCTTTAAGTGAGGACTTACAGTATAAAATACCTCTAAATGAGGACTTACTGTATAATGTGCCTCTTTAATTGAGGACTTACTGTGTAAGGTACCTCTTTTATTGAGGATTTACTGTATAAGTACCTCTTTAATTTAGGGTTTACTGTATAAAGAACCTCTTTAATTGAGGCGTTACTGTATAAAGTACCTCTTTAACTGAGGACTTGCTGTATAAAGTACCTCTTTAATTGAGGACTTACTGCATTTTATTGAGGATTTACAGTATATGTACCTCATTAATTCAGGGTTTACTGTATAACATATCTCTTTAATTGAGGATTTACCCTATAAAGTCGCTCTTCAATTCAGGATTTGTTGTATAAAGCACCTGTTTAATTGAGGACTTACTGTATGAAATACCTCTTTAGTTGTGATTTACTGTATAAGTACCTCTTTAATTGAGGAATTACGTACAAACTATCTCTTTAATTGAGGATGTACTGTGTAAAGAACCTGTTTAATTGGGGGTTTACTGCATAATGTACCTCTCTAATTGTGGACTTACTGGGCAGAATTTTCCATTGTTGGAGGAGGGAGAGCGGGTGCGGGCATGGGCACAATTGGCGCTCACGACCGGTTCTGTGCCGCCACTTTACGCGGGTGGGCCAATTAAAGCCCGCTCAACGTACTTGCCGACTCCCAGGGATAGCGGGAGTGTGCGAGTGGCAGCGGGCATGCACAGACCACCGGGTCCAATGGCGACCCGGCAGTCTGTTTAAAATAAGGCCTAGCAGCCTCCTGTAGGCTGGTGACAATGGCCAATTTGATGGCGCACCACATGGGGTTGGCTGAGCAGGCCAGGCTGAAGGGAAGGGCAGAGGAGCAGGCCAGGCTGCAGGGTCTGCCACAGGAGCAGGGCAGGCTGCAGGGTAGGCCAGCCTCTCACTTTTCAGATTAATGCCTTGCTGCCCTCCTCGAGGAGGTGGCAGCACGGCAGTAGGTGTTGGTCCCCCAGAACGGGAGGAGGAGGCTCCCCCACATGACGAAGCGTGCCTGGGAGAAGGTGGCGGAGGTGGTGAGCTTCCGCGACGTGGTGCGGCGCACCTGGATCCAGTGCCGTAAGCGCTTCAACGATTTGTTGCGCTCTGGAAGGGTGAGTACCATGTTGGCATTGGGCATTTAACCCAACAGGTAGCCTTAGCCTTTGAGGCCATCCACCCCCCCACCTTGTTGTGACTGCATTGAATCATGTTGGGCATTTTTCCTACGCTGGGTGGGCAAGCAGATAGTGCCCATGCTTAGATTAGTCTGAGTGGTTCCTGAGGAAATGGGTTCTCCCCCGCACCATGTGTTGCTCTTAGTCACACATGACTAGTCTGGGGGCAACCTGCAGGAGATGCAGCTAGGCGCATACTCAGAACTCCAGCACATGACCTATTCAGGGTGATGAGATGGTGGAAGGGGAGCCTCAAGGTGTCGTGGCCAAGAACCAGCTGCTGCCCTCAACGCTGCAAATAATTGCACCTCCTTGCTATGGGAGCAAAGACCGTGTGGTTCCTAAAGTGATGTACGCAGCATGTGTCCAAGGTGGCTGTTGGGGGTTTGGGAGCAGGCGTACTATCTTTGCCATGCACCCAGGTCAACTGGTGTCGGTGAGGCTGGGGTGGAATGGCCAAGTATTTGAGGTGAACAGTGACATCCGCTCTGTCTTCCCACCATCCATAGCACTGGTGATTGTTTAATTTGTTATTGTTGCAACATTGTTCGGTCACAGACTGATAGAGTCAGAGGTGTAGCTCATAGAAAAAGGTCCTTCAGCCCTTCGAGGATGCGCGGGTCAAACACACACCTAAGTCTTCTAATCTCATTTTCCAGCACTATGCCCATAGCCTTGTATGCCATGGCATCACAAGTGCACATCCAAATACTTATTACATGTTAGGAGGGTTTCTGCGTCTACCACCCTTTCAGGCAGTGCGTTCCACATTCCCACCACCCTCCGTGTGCAAAGGTTGCTCATCACATCCCCTGTAAACCTCATGCCCCTTACCTTAAATCTATGCCACCTGGTTACTGATCCCATCGCCAAGGGGAAAAGTTCCTTTCTGTCGACCCTATCTATGCCACTAAGTTTATACACCTCAATCATGTCACCCCTCAATCTCCTCTGCTCCAGGGAAAATAACCCCAGTCTATGCAATCTCTCCTCATAAGTGAAACTCTCCAGTCTATGCAACATGCTGGTAAACGTCCTCTGCACTCTCCATTGCAATCACATCCCTCCCATAAAGCACATTTCAGAACTGCATGCAGAACTATAGCTGTGGCCTAAGCAGTGTTTTCTGCAGCTGGAACATTACCTCCCTGCTCCTATATTCTATGCCTCGGCTAATAAAGGCAAGCATGGCATATGCCTTCTTCAACATCTTTTGTACCTGTCCTGCTACCTTAAGGGACCAGTCGACATGCATACCAAGGTCCCTCTGATCCTCATTACTTCCCACGGTCCTAACAGTCATCATGTATTCTCGTGCCTTGTTTGTCCTGCCCAAGTGCATCACCTCACACTTATCCGTTCCGTTTGGCATTCATCAGCCCATCTGACCAGCCCGTCTATATCCGCCTGTAATGTAAGGCTATCCTCCTCATTATTTACCACACCACCAATGTTCATGTCCATTGGTTCTGGAAGGTTGAGCGCATAATGAGCTTGGGGAAAGGGTTGAAGTGTGTCACTGTGTGCATGCTAACTGATCCACTGTCCTTGTTGTTCATTTCAGCATCATCAGAGCATGGCCGGCAGGAGGAACTGCAAATGCCCCCTCTCACACCTGAGGGCCCTCAAGTGTCACCTGCGTCACACCATTTCTGCGAGGCAGGCACCAGCACACATGCTAGCACCTCGGTGGGCATTGGAACATTAGCTAGTGTCCCAGGGCGCGGTGGGCACATTCACTGGAGGAGCTGGCAGAAGCAGAGAGTGCTGATGGCGCCAGCAGTCAGAGGACTGTAGGGGACCAGACACATGCTCAGTCAGTGCGTGATGGTGTGCCTCTGGAGTCGTCCGCCACGCAGCAGCTGCAGGAAATGCGGTCGGGTGTGTGGGAGCATCTAGGAGTGATATATGAGGCTGTGCTCCGCTTGGTGTCCGTGGTGGAGGAATCCACACGGAGCATCAGTAATGCAATGAGCCTCATGGCAGAGCGTCATGCTTCCTCCATGGAGAGAGTGGCGACTCTTGTGGAGAGGGTGCCTCCAGAAGAACAATCAGGTCCTCCTGGGGTTATGCTCGGACTTGCAAGCCCTCACAGTGACACTGGCCACAGCTGGTCAGTGCCAATGCGGGAGATGGTGTGGGCTTCAAGCTTCCCAGCTCGTTGCCCGTCCATCCACAGTGAGCAGGGAGGTCCGAGGCGACCTCACGTCAGTGCAGCAGCTGCCTGTCATATCTGTGGGCTCCTCTCACGGCGCTCCGGATGAGGGCACCAGCTCCTCCACCCCTCTCCCAGTGAGTGTTTCATCCGGTAAGGTTGCGACGACTGTGGAGATGCCAGCTGTACAACTGGCAGATCCCCTCCCTGGTGGGCCAGAGGACGATTGCCAAGGTCATCGAGGCCAACAGGACAGCAGAGTCAGCAGGCTGTCGCAGATGCCATCTGAGATATGGGGCAGCACCAAGACATAGCACCTGCAAACGGAAACATAAGGCACATTAGGCACACCACAGGTTTCTCACTGGTGCTTTTGTGTTGGCCTGCGATTAGGTCCTTATAATTTTTGCTTGCTTACAGTATTGTTTTGCAATTGGGAGAACATCTGACATTAAAATTCAAAATCAGATTTGTGACCATGGCCGAGGGTGGCTCGTTTGTTCTGCATGTGTATGTTTAAGAAAAATGTCATGAGTGTTTGTTTGGACATTCAAATTTATGTCCAAGGCCCTTAGTTCCTGCTGATGACTTGGCAGATTTTACACTTAGGTGCCGAGTATGGATGCACCAGGCAATGCTGATCCATTTGTGTTATGCTAGCTGAAAGTTCATTGGATTAAACCCTCCCGGGTGTCCCTGCCTCCTTGGTGTTGTCCCGGGTCAGCGTTTACCCCTTCAGCATTTCCCTGTGTGTGCTCATCCTCAAAATCAGTGCTGAACTCATCGTGTGCAGCCGCAGCCACAGCGTCTACATCTTCGTCGTCCACTGCATCCCCCCTTTTGAGCGCAAGATTGTGGAGAGCGCAGCATGCAACCACTATTACCAACACACGATCTGGGGGGTACTGGAATGCTGAGCGATCCAGGCATTGGAAGCGCATCTTGAGAAGACCGATGGCTCTCTCCACCACAGCCCTTGTGGAGGTGTAGTTCCTATTGTACCGCTCCTCAGCTTCTGATATTGGATGGTGGAGAGGTGTCATGAGCCACCTTCTGACGGGATAGCCCTTGTCACCCAGCAGCCAATCATCAAGCCGGGCCGGAGCACTGAAGAGCCCCGGCACCTGGGAATGTCTGAAGATGTAGGCGTCCTGGGAGCTGCCTGGGTACCTTGCAAAGACTTGCAGAATCTGCATCCTGCGATCACACACTATCTGCATGTTCATGGAGTGGAAGCCCTTCCTGTTGACGAAGGCACCGGGCTCACCCGCTGGCGCCTTGATGGCCACATGTGTGCAGTCTATTGCACCCTGGACACAGGGGAAGCCAGCAATCGCCGCGAAGCCTCTGGCTCACTGTGTCTGGCTTGCCTTGTCCCAGCGGAAGTGGATGAAGGTCAATGCTCATCTGCACAGAACGTCTGTGACCTGCTTGACACAAGTGTGGACAGCTGATTGGGAGACACCGCAAAGGTCACCCACCGAGCCATGGTAGGATCCAGAGGCATAGAAGTTGAGGGCAGCTGTGACCTTCAGAGCCACTGGCATGGGGTGTCCGCCCACACAGCTAGGGGAGATCTCAGGACCAATCAGCTGACAGATGTAGTTGACTGTCTCCCTTGACAGTCGGAGCCTCCTTTGGCACTGCACCTCAGACATATTGAGGTAGCTGCTTTGTTGCCTGTATGCCCTGGCAGCAGGATAGTGGCGTCTTCTGCGGCCCCTTCCACCTTGGACTATCTCTTGCCCTTGCGCCCCTTGAGGTGGCTCCCCTGGAGGCTGAATGTGCACTCCTGGCCTCCTCCCCCTTTGAGCTCTCTCTTCCTCCTCAGAGGAGCTGCCTCCAGTGGACACGTCAGATCCCATACCCAGGATAAGAGGAGGCCTCTGGAAAGCTGCAGGCCTGATAAAGATTCCTGACTGCAGAGTGCAGACCTGAAGGTTCAAAGTACACAGAAAGCTGCTGGAATGTGTTCTGAACTACTGCAGATCACACAGGCAAGTTTAAAATACTTTCTCCAAAAATACGCCACAAAGCAGATTGACGACCCCACTGAGCCCTCTTATCCCGCCCGAGGATGAGGTACATAGAAAAGTCTCTTACCCGCCTGCCTGTTGCACTCGTGCGCCAACCTGAAGATCGCACGGGCGCCTAAAAATCACAGTCGTTGACGACTAAAGCGCCTTAACTGGCCCATTAATTAATGGCAGGTGCGCGTCGGACCTCATCGCGATGATATGCGGTGACATCGGGATGCTCGCCCAACGTCACCATGTGTCATTTCACATGCAAACGTGTGGGGCCCGCCCCCTGCACATTAAACTGAAAATTCTGCCCACTGTATAAGTACCTCTTTAATTGATAACTTACTGTATAAAGTACCTCCCTAATTCAGGACTTACTGTACAAGGTACCTCTTTAGCTGAGGAATTACTGTATAAGGTACATCTTTAATTGAGGATATAGTGTGTAAAGAACACATTTAATTGAGGATTTCTGTATAATGTACCTCATTAATTGGTGACTTAGTGTATAAAGTACCTCTCTAATTGAGGCATTACTGTATAACTACCACTTCAATTGAGGACTTACTGCATAAGGTACCTCTTTTGCTGAGGAATTACTGTATAAAGTACCTCTTTAATAGAGGATTTACTGTATAAAGTACCTCTTTAATTGAGGATTTACTGTATAAAGTACCTCTTTAATTGAGGATTTACTGTATAAAGTGCCTCTTTAATTGAGGAATTACTGTACAAAATATCTCTTTAATAGAGGATTTACTGTATAAAGTACCTCTTTAATTGAGAATTTACTGTATAAAGTGCGTCTTTAATAGAGGACATACTGTATAAGGTACATGTTTAAATGAGGATGTACTGTATAAAGTACCTCCTAATTTGAGGGTTTACTGAAGAAGGTACCACTTTCATTGAGGACTTACTTTATAAAATACCTTTATTATTGAGGATTTACTATATATGTACCTTATTAATTCAAGGTTTACTGTATAAGGTACATCTTTAATTGATTTACTGTATAAAGTACCTCTTTAATTGAGGACTCACTGTATAAAGTGCCTCTTTAATTGAGGACTTACTGTATACAATACCTCTTTTGTGGACTTACTGTATAACTACCTCTTTAATTGAGGAATTACTGTGCAAAATATCTCTTTAATTGGGGACTTACTGTATAAGGTACATCTTTAATTGAGGACTTATTGTATAAAGTACCTCTTTAAGTGAGGACTTACTGTATAAAGTAGCTCTTTAATTGGGGACTTACTGTACAAGGTACGTCTTTATTGATTTACTGTATAACATACCTCTTTGAGGATTTACTGTATAAAGTGCCTCTTTAATAGAGGGCTTACTGTATAACTACCTCTTTCATTGAGGACTTACTGTATAAAGTATCTCCTTAATTGAGGACTTACTGTATAAGGTACCTCTCTAATTGAGGATTACTGTATAAAGTACCTCTTTAATTGAGGACTTATTGTAAAGGGTATTTAATTGAGGATGTACTGTGTAAAGAAACTCTTAAATTGAGGATTTACTGTATAAAATACCTCCTTAATTGAGGATTACTGTACATGTACCTCTTTAATTCAGGATTTACTGTATAAAGCACCTCTTTAATTAAGGACTTACTGGGTAAACACCTCGTCAATGGACGATGTACTGTATAAAGTACCTCTTTAATTGAGGACTTACTATATGAAGTACCTCTTTAATTGAGGACTTATTGTATCAGGGACCTCTTTAATTGAGGGCTTACTGTATAAAGTACCTCTTTAATTTAGGACTTACTGTGTAAGGTACCTCTTTTAGTGAGGATTTACTGTATATGTGCCTCATTAATTCAGGGTTTACTGTATAATGTACCTCTTTAATTGAGGATTTACTGTATAAGGTACGTCTTTAATTGAGGACTCACTGTATAAAGTGCCTCTTTAATTGAGGACTTACTGTATACAATACCTCTTTTGTGGACTTACTGTATAACTACCTCTTTGAGGAATTACTGTACAAAATATCTCTTTAATTGGGGACTTACTGTATAAGGTATGTCTTTAATTGAGGACTTATTGTATAAAGTACCTCTTTAAGTGAGGACTTACTGTATAAAGTAGCTCTTTAATTGGGGACTTACTGTATAAGGTACGTCTTTATTGATTTACTGTATAAAGTACCTCTGAGGATTTACTGTATAAAGTGCCTCTTTAATAGAGGATGTATTGTATAAAGTACTTCCTTACTTGAGGATTTACTGAAGAAGGTACCTCTCTAATTGAGGATTACTGTATAACTACCTATTTCATTGAGGACTTAGTATATAAAGTACCTCTTTATTGAGGACTTACTGTATAGGGTACCTCTCTAATTGAGGATTACTGTAAATGGTACGTTTTTAATTGAGGATGTACTGTGTAAAGAACCTCTTAAATTGAGGATTTACTGTATAAAATACCTTAATTGAGGATTACTGTAAAAGTACCTCTTTAATTCAGGATTTACTGTATAAAGCACCTCTTTAATTAAGGACTTACTGGATAAATACCTCTTCAATTGACGATGTACTGTATAAAGTGCCTCTTTAATTGAGGACTTACTGTATAAGGTACATCTTTAATTGAGGACTTACTGTAAAGGTACATCTTTAATTGAGGATGTACTGCATAAAGTACCTCTTTAATTAAGTAATTGCTGCATAAAGTACATCTTTAATTGAGGACTTTCTGTATAAGGTACGTCTTTAATTGAGGACCCAATGTATAAAGTACCTCTTTAATTGAGGACTTACTGTATGAAGTACCTTTTTAATTGAGGACTTTCTGTATAAGGTACCTCTTTTATTGAGGATTCGCAGTGTAAAGTACCTCTTTAATTGAGGACTCACTGTATAAAGTACCTCTTTAATTGAGGACTCACTGTATAAAGTACCTCTTTAATTGAGAACTTACTGTATGAAGTACCTCTTTAATTGAGGACTTTCTGTATAAGGTACCTCTTTAATTGAGGACTCTGTATAAAGTACCTTTTTAATTGAGGACTCACTGTATAAAGTACCTCTTTAATTGAGGACTTACTGTATGAAGTACCTCTTTAATTGAGGACTTTCTGTATAAGGTACCTCTTTTATTGAGGATTCGCAGTATAAAGTGCCTCTTTAATTGAGGACTCACTGTGTAAAGTACCTCTTTAATTGAGGACATACTGTATGAAGTACCTCTTTAATTGAGGACTTTCTGTATAAGGTACCTCTTTTATTGAGGATTCGCAGTATAAAGTGCCTCTTTAATTGAGGACTCACTGTGTAAAGTACCTCTTTAATTGAGGATTTATTGTATAAAGAACCTCTTTAATTGATGTCTCTGCATACTGAGTAGGTGCTGTGATCTCTCACGTGT
Organism: Cetorhinus maximus; assembly: GCF_964194155.1. Taxonomy (NCBI): domain Eukaryota; kingdom Metazoa; phylum Chordata; class Chondrichthyes; order Lamniformes; family Cetorhinidae; genus Cetorhinus; species Cetorhinus maximus. The sequence continues at coordinate 248,396 of NW_027596150.1, forward strand.
TGGTTAATGGTGAGGAGAGACTGATTTGCCTCATGCACCCTCAGTGCCAAATTATGCTCAGATAGAACTTGAAGCATTGTTTTTGATTTTTGCAGTAGGAAGATTTCATTAATACTTCTTTGGTTGTACTTTGAAACTGATCATTAGCCACTGACAGCCATATTGAACCCAAAGTCTCAGTCCCTGCTTTATCTGCAGCCCGAATGCAGAGATGGGCTTTGATTTTGTCTGTTTATTGGTATAACATTAAATACAGATGAACAGATCAATGTAATGCCGATGGAATGTCTAGGTTACCATCCCGCTCAGAGGTACAGGTCAACGGGGAGATGTCTTTTTCTGTTCACAGGTAGATGAGTTGCCAGTCACAGCAGATGACATTGGTAGAACAACCCACAGGGGCCCTGTATTCACAAGGGTATACAACTATATCACAAATGAGTGGCCAACACAGTTACTGGATTTAGAAATCAGGCCATTTTTTTTATGTGTAAGAATGAGTTGTCAGTTGATAAAGGTTGTGTTATGTGGGGAGCCAGAGTTACAATTCCTGAAAGGTAGACTGCAGTTGCTATGTGATTTTCATCATCAACACTTGGGCCAGAATTTTTTCCTCGTTGGGCGGGTTTGGCTGGAGTAGGCGGGGGCGGTCAGGAAGCCTCAATTGGCTCCGCATCGCAATTTCACGAAGGTGGGCCAATTAAGGCCTGCCCTGCGTGGATTGCGAGCGGCAACGCTGAGTGCTATCTGTGCGGGCGGGGGGAGGAGGGAGAGCGGGCCTGGCGTGCAGGTCGCACATACGCGCGAAAGAGCATTTCAATCTCCCTGAGCTGCCTCTGGACCGTCTCCAATGCAACTACATCCTTCCTCAAGTAAGGGGAGCAAAACTGTGCACAGTACTCTAGGTGCGGTCTCACCAATGCCTTGAAAAGTTGCAACAACACTTCCCTTTTTTATACTCTATTCCTTTAGCAATAAATGCAAAATTCAATTTGCCTTCCTTATTACCTGCTGTACCTGCTGGTATACTAGCTTTCAGCGATTCATGTACGAGGACGCCCAGATCCCTCTGCACTGAAACATTCTGAAGTTTCTCTCCATTTAAATAATAAGTCGCTTTTTTATTCTTCCGACCAAAATGGATAACCTCACACTTATCCACGTTAAACTCCATCTGCCAAATTTTGGCCCATTCACCTAACCTGTCCATATCCATTTGTAAATTTCTTATTTCTTCATTGCAACTTACTTTCCCACCTATTTTGGTGTCATCTATAAATTTAGCTATAGTACCTTCTATCCCTGAATCCAAGTCATTAATATAGATTGTAAATAGTTGGGGCCCAAGGACCGAACCCTGTGGCACCCCACTAGTTACAGCTTGCCATCCAGAAAAAGACCCATTTATCCCGATTCTCTGCTTTCTGCTGGTTAGCCAATCCTCTATCCAAGCTAATATATTACCCCTAACTCCGTGTGATCTTTTCTTGCATATTAATCTTTTATGCGGTACCTTATCAAAAGCCTTCTGGAAGTTCAGATATACTACATCTACACCCCCATTATCCACTTTGCTTGTCACATCTTCAAAGAGCTCTCACAAATTAGTCAAACATGATTTACTCTTCATAAAACCATGCTGACTCTGATGGACTGCATTTCAACTTTCCAAATGTCCCATTACTACTTCCTTAATAATGGATTCCAACAATTTCCCAACGACAGACGTTAAACTAACTGGTCTATAGTTTCCTACTTTCTGCCTCCCCCCATTTTTGAATAAGGGCGTTATATTAGCATTTTTCCAATCCACTGGAACCTTTCCAGAAACCAGGGAATTTTGGAATATTATTACCAATGCATCCACTATCACCGCTGCTACTTCTTTTAAGACTCTGGGATGTAGGCCATCAGGTCCTGGGGACTTGTCACCCTTTAATCCCAATAGTTTGCTCAGTACTTTTTCTCTAGTGATGGTGATTGTTCTAAGTTCCTCCTTCTCTATACCCTCTGCTCTACCTGTTACTATTGGGGTGGTACTAGTATCCTCCACTGTGAAAACTGAGGCAAAATATTGATTAAGCGTCTCTGCCATTTCTGCATTCCCCACTATTAACTCCCCAGTCTCATTGTCCAAGGGACCAACATTCACTTTAGCTACTCTCTTTCCTTTTCTATACTTGATAGCTTTTGCTATCAGTTTTTACATTTTGCACTAGTTTTCTTTCATAATTTACCTTTGCTCTTTTTATTACTTTTTTAGTAACTCTTTGTTGATCTTTAAAAGTTTCCCAATTTTCCAGCCTGCCATTGACCTTCGCAATTTGGTATGCCTTAGCTTTTGCCTTTATGTTATCTTTAACTTCCTTGCTTAGCCATGGATGCTTTTTCCCCCTCTTACCATCTTTATTCCTCTTTGGAATATATTTTACTTGGGAGTAATTGAATATCTCCTTAAATATCTGCCACTGTTCATCAACTGTCCTACCTTGTAGTCTTCCTGCCCAGTCCACTAGGGCCAAATCTGCCCTCATGGCTATGTAGTTACCTTTAACTCCAGAACGCTAGTGTGGAACTCAAGTTTCTCACTCTCAAACTGAACTTGAAATTCTAGCACAAAAACAGAATTACCTGGAAAAACTCAGCAGGTCTGGCAGCGTCGGCGGAGAAGAAAAGAGTTGACATTTCGAGTCCTCATGACCCTTCAGCAGAACTGAGTAAAGTTAGGAGAGGGGTGAAATATAAGCTGGTTTAAGGTGGGGGGCGGGGGGCGGAGAGAAGTTGGGGTGGGGTGGTTGTAGGGACAAGCAAGCCACAGTTTTCAATGAAAAGATCAAGAGAAGGTAAGAATCCAGAGGGAGGGGTCCAGGTGGAGGGAGAATATTGGAGGTGGGTAAAAGGATCCATTGAACGGGGAGAGGACTCCTGCCCAAAGAAGTGAGCACGGAGACGAAGACGGCGGAAGAAGAGTTCAGCATCGTGCCGAGCCCGAAATTCATTGAGATGAGCTAGCACGCTATGATTACTCTTCCCTAGAGGATCCTTCAGCCTGCTCCCTGGTTGGTTCCACAACACATTGCTCTAAGAAACAACCTCTAATACACTCTGTGAACTCTCCCTTGAGACTACCCTTGCCAATTTGATTAGTCCAGTCTATATGTATATTAAAATCATCCATGGTTATTGCCGTGCCTTTCTTACATGCTCCCAGTATTTCCTGGTTTATACTGTGCCCTACTGCTGAACTACTGTTTGGGCACCTATAGATTACTCCCACCAGGGACTTCTTTTCCTTGCTATTTCTTATCTCTACCCAGACTGACTCTACGTCTTGCTCTCCAGTGCCTATATCATTCCTCACTATAGTACTGATCTCTTCCTTTACTAACAAAGCTACACCACCTCCTTTTCCTTCCTGCCCATCCTTCTGAAACACTTGGATATTCAACTCCCAAACCCCTGTTCTCCCTGTAACCTTGTCTCAGTAATCGCCACCAAATCATACCTATTTATCTCTATTTGCGCTGTTAACTCATTCGTTTTGTTCCGAATGCTACGTGCATTCAGATACAAAGCCTTTAAGTTTGCCCTATTGTCAATTTTCCCTACTCTTATATGATTCTTTGGTGGAATATGGCGTTCACACACTCTGTTGCTTCCTTTTACTTTTTGGTAACAATCAGCCTTGTCACTAACCTGCACTCTTACCCTCTCCTTAAACTTTGATTTTTTATATTTCCATGCAACTGAACCCTCCCCCCAACTATTTAGTTTAAAGCCCTATCTACAACCCTAGTTATGTGATTTGCCAGGACACTGGTCCCAGCATGATTCAAGTGGAGCCCGTCCGAACGGAATAGCTCCCCCTTTCCCCAGTACTGGTGCCAATGTCCCATGAATTTGAACTCATTTCTCCCACACCAATCTTTGAGCCACGCATTTACCTCTTTAATCTTATTGACCCTGTGCCAATTAGCCCGTGGCTCAGGTCATAAACCGGAGATTGTCAATTGTCATTGAATCGCAAGCTGGCAATTTTTTTGTCTATTTATCGTAACACAACTCACACTACTACCGGCAAAACGCCAGTCTAAAATGAGGTTTTCATCTTTGAAGCCACATTTAGCACAGTCAGTGGAAGAGAAACAACCCAGGCAGAACGAGAGTCATGGTGAGGGTAAAGTGATAGAAAGAACTCTTAAGTTGAACCAGAAGGTTAAGGTGAAATATCATCATCATAAGTGGTTGAAGTGGTCCTCGCACATATTTGGTCAAAAGCAAAATGCTGCGGATGCTGGAAATCTGAAATAAAAACGGAAAATGTTGGAAAAACTCAGCAAGTCTGGCAGAACTCTGAAGAAGGGCCATATGGACTCGAAACATTGACTCTGTTCCTCTCTCCACAGCCGTTGCCAGACCTGCTGAGTTTTTCCAGCATTTTCTGGTTTTATTTGGTTAAGATGTTTGGTGATGGAAAGATTAGGTTTGAACATATAGATCATGTTTTATTTTCAAAGGTTCACAAAGAAGAAGGAAGTTGGGAAGAATTAAATGAGTTAGATGTACTGAATAGTTGCGGTACGAGTACAATATCAATAGTTACTCCAACACAAGTTGTGTCTGAAAGCCGTTCATATCTAAGTCAAAGTCAGACAGATATGTCTCATGAAGTGGAAAATTCAATGAAGGTCAAGGGAAAACCAGTCTTTGTTGGAGAACACTTCTCCCCAGACTCAGGCCAAGATGGGTCAAGGACCTCTCCAAGTTTTGAAAGTTTGGGTCAAGAAGGGAGGTATCCTCTTAGGAATAGGAAACCAGAGGTTAAAGTTGAATTTGTAGATCAATGAAAACAAGAAATGTATAGTATTGAATTTGAACATTGTGTAACTTTTTCATGAAGGAGGGAAGAGTGTAATAGCACCCTCATGTGGTCATTTTGAATAAACTAGTTCATTTTTGTACTCAAACTCAATGGGCAGAACTTAATGGCGCAGGTGTGGGCGCACAGTACTCCTGATGTGCCCCGTTGACCTGGATGACCTTGCTGGTAACCCTCTGGTTGCCAGAGGCTTTGAGGGCCCTGACTAGGTGGGAGAGTCCCGCACAGTGACAGGTTACTCCTCAGTTGTCATGCATTCTTCAGACAATATTGTCACTGGAAGAGGAGCAGACGAGCTGCTGTCATCATCAGGGTGCATGGAGAAGTCTCCAGATGCAGATAGCTGCTGCTCATCTGCCAACACGAAGTTTGCTTGGACCCCCCTGCTCACCATAGATGGACTAGCAGCTAGCAGAGACACCAGGTGCCTCAACCATCTCAATGCCCAGCTGGCAACTGCCAGTGCATGGGTTTGCAGGTCTAAATGCAAGCCTAGAAACCATTGATAGGACTCCTCCATTGTACGGACCAGGGCATGAAAACCCTCTGGAAGCTCTGCCAGTTTTCCGTGAACCTCCACTGGACCTCCAGCATTTGCTGCTTGATGTACGACTTCAGAGGTTTGTCATCTGCCTGGGGTTGAACATCTTCCTGGTCCCCAGCACTCTTCTGACTGTTAGAGGCTTGAGAATTCTCAGTCTCTGACAGCTGCTCAAGCAAATGTTAAGTATTTCCTCCAGTATGTGCTACCAATGGACTCAACCCCACTGAGGTGCCAGTGTGTAAGGTAGTGTGAAGTGTGGAGCAAGGATGTGATGCAGCAGCATCTGAAGGTCCCCCCTCCTCCGATGTTGATGGTGGACTGTCTGGATATTCAATTTCTCTGGACAATGACCCTTTTGATGGATGAAAAACAGCAGTTGAGTATACAGGAGCATTAAAAAAGCAGCTTTAGTAGTTGCTGCTGAATTCTTCACATGGGCATGGCGTAATTCCGATATATACTTGATGCAAGAACACAGAGGGACAGCAAACATCACCTTCCACCCCTTTCCCCGAGCCCTTCATTTCTGAAGGTCCCCCCATCGAAAATGTATCCCCTTCACTTTCATCCTCCTCAAAACCCCCTGCTTCACCTTGACCAGCAGATCTCCCCGCCCTGCCATCATGCCAACTCTAAAATGTCCTCTTCCTCTTCCATCAGCATCAGCACTGCCAGAGTTGGAACTCCACCACCTGTACAACTTTGTTCGATCATATTGTGCTTCCTTTTCTCCTGTGAAGGCAAGATCATATTCATGTCTCCCTATTCTACATAGCTGAGGTTTACTTGTTCCTCCCTAACATCGCTGATCCATGTACCCAACACATTGCAGAACTTCTCCCTTCAAGGTGTGCCTGCCATCCTACCTAGTCCTAAGCAGCCTTGCGAGGCACAGGCCTCTTCTGTGTCTGGAGCCGATCGGGTAACACTTTCCAGTCCCACCAAATACACATCCCCACACATAAACATTCATTCAAGATGGTCATTCACCCTTTTCCAGCACTGCATCCAGATCCTTCGCACGACTCCATGGGTGCCCACTATTGGCACCACCTCGGTCCAGGTTTTCTTGGTTAAATGTGGAGGCTTCCTCTTTCCATCACTTGGCAGCAGTATCGACTTGAGGAGTCATCAGAGAAACAAGGGGCTGCTAGCATGCGGACATTTCCATTGCCATTTGCTTGGCTTTGTCCTCTGGCCGCCATGCGACAAATCCCTTTACAGGTTGGTCCTGCCTGTGCTGCAGGATAACAGAAAGTGACTTTCTTTGAAGAGGGTCCTGCCAAGGCACAATCCCAAATTTGTTCCCTCTGTCTTCCCAGCATCCTTCTTAGTGTATTTTAAACTTCCCGCCCACAGCTGGCTTCATGGAGGAGCCCACTCTGTTCCGACAGCGCTGGCCCATTCAGTGAGTGATTTTCATGCTGGCCAGTTGTTAATTGGCCAGCCAGCATGTACTGTTGGCTGCCAGTGTTGGGTGGGAGTTGACTTTGCATCCGCTTCCCAGCCCACCAATCCAGCATGCGCTCTGAGAGAAAAATTCAGGCCCACGTGTATGCACCAGTGTTTTTGTCCTCCCAAGGTATTGCAGGTACAATTCTGACAGTATTTTTACATAAATCATTGAAGGTGGCAGGACAGGCTGAGAGAGCAGTTAATAAAGCCTATAGTATCCTAGGCTTTATTAATAGGGGCATAGAGTACAAAAGCAAGGAAGCTATTGTAAACTTGTATAAAATACTAGTTCAGATTCAGCTGGACTATTGTGTCCAGTTCTAGCCTCCACACTTTATGAAAGGTTTGAAGGTGTTAGAGAGAGTGCAGAAAAGATTCATGAAAACGGTTCCAGGGATGAGGAACTTTAGTTATGTCGAAAGATTAGAGAAGTTGGGACTGTTCTTGGAGAAGATAAAGTTGAGAGGAGATTTGATAGAAATATTCAAAATCATTAGGGAGAAACTGTTCCCATTGGTGGAAGGATCGAGAACGAGAGGGCACAGATTTAAGGTAATCGGTAAAAGAAGCAATGGCGACATGAGGAGAAACCTTTTCACCAGTGAGTGATTAGGATCCGGAATGCAGTTCCTGTGAGTTTGATGGTGGCAGGTTCAATTAAGGCATTCAAGAGGGAGTTGGATTATTATCTGAAAAGGAAGAATGTGCAGGGCTATGATGAAAAGGTGGGGTAGTAATACTAGGTAAATTGCTCCTTTAGAGAGCCAGCACAGACACAACAGGCCAAATGGCCTCCTTCAGTGCTGAACCATTCTGTAGTTTTGTGATTTTAAATATGATCCACAGCTATTCAAGTCAAATCAAATCAAAAACATATTCAATTTATTGTCCACTCCTTTCAGGTTCCTTTCATTCATTTAAAAGATTTCATATAAATAAATAATAACAATAAAAAAATTAGTCTACCACAAAAGTCTAACTTGGAATAAAATATATGTTAAAAAAAGTTTTTAAATTTGTTCATGAGATGCGGACGTCGCTGGCGAGGCCAGCATTTATTGCCCTTGTTCAGAGGGCATTTAAGAGTCAACCACATTGCTGTGGGTCTGAAGTCACATGTAGGCCAGATCAAGTAAGGGCAGCAAAATGACATTTGTGAACCAGGCAGGTTTTTACAACAATTGGCAATGGTCATCATCAGACTTTTAACTTCATTGAATTCAAATTTCACCATCTGCCATGGTGGGATTTGAATCCAGGTCCCCAGAGCATTACCCTGGGTCTCTGGAAGATTAGTCCTGTGACGATACCACTATGCCACTGCCTTCCAGTACATTAAAATAAAATTGAAAAGGAGTAAAGGGTGAAAAACATTAAAAGGGGGGGAAAATTATAAACTATCATAAATGAATATCTTCACCTGTTCATCATCTCCGTTTATGATCTCCGTTCATCAACTCCGTTCATCACCTCCGTTCATCAACTCCATCCATCAACTCCGTTCATCACCTCCATTCATCAACTCCATTCATCAACTCTGTCCCTCACCCCCATTCATCAACTCCGTCCCTCACCTCTATTTATCAACTCCGTCCCTCACCTCCATTCATCAACTCCGTTCATCACCTCCTTTCATCACCTCCATTCATCAAATCCGTCCCTCACCTCCATTCATCAGCTCCTGTTAAAAGTTCTTATAGAGAAAGGCATGGACGAGTTCAAGAACTGATTTTCCTAACATCTGAGGTATTATAACCTTTTCCTGAACACATCCAACAAGGGGTGATTCCAACTGTTCATAATACTCTTTACTTTCCAGAACTGGAAGATCCTTTGACAGCAGATTTCATCAAGAAAGATCTGCTCATCAAATGTCCTCCCTGCCTGGTTCAATAATTTCTGTGCCCTTAAAGAGTCTACTTTCCGAAGACAACTGTGCCCAGCTGATGTAATACTGGACAAGTTTGATCCCAGAGTGAAACCTGGCTCAATAGAAAAGGTGGAGGAAAGTTACTGAACAAATTCCCATGAGTCTGCTGATGAACTTTTAACACAAAGAATAAAAATTTTATTAAAATAAGAAAAACAAACCATATTACAGCACACAAAAAGGTTGGAAAGATCTCAGTACAAACAAGGTGGACAGTGTAAAACTTCAAAAGGACATAGACAAGTTGGTAGAGTGTGCAGATAGGTGGCAGATGAAGTTTAGTGCGGAGAAGTGTGAGGTGGTGCATTTTGGTAGGAAGAACATGGACAGACAATATAAAATAAGGGGTGAAATTTTGAAGGGGGTGCAGGAGCAGAAAGACCTGGGTGTTTATGTGCATAGATCATTGAAGGAGCAGTTAATAAAGCATATAGTATCCTGGGTTTTATTAATAGGGCATAGAATACAAGAGCAAGGAGGCTATGCTGAATTTATTTAAGACACTCATTAGACCTCAGCTGGAATATTGTGTACAGTTCTGGGCACCACACTATAGGAAGGATGTGAACACATTGGACAGAGTGCAGAAGAGGTTTACAAGAATGGTTCCAGGGATGAGAAACTTCAGCTATGAGGATAGGTTGGAGAGGTTGGGACTGTTCTCCTTGGAGAGTAGAAGGATAAGAGGAGATTTGATAGGGATGTTCAAAATCATGAGGGGGCTGGACAGAGTAGATAGGGAGAAGCTGTTCCCGTTTATAAAAGGATCAAGAATGAGAGGGCACAGATTTAAAGTGATTTGCCAAATAAGCAAATGTGATGTGAGAAAAAACTTTTTCACACAATGAGTGGTTCGGGTCTGGAATACTCTGCCTGGAAGTGTGGTGGAGGCAGGTTCAATCGAGGCATTCAAGAGGGCATTAGATGACTATTGAATAGAAACAATGTGCAGGGGTATGGGGAAAGGCAGGAGAATGGCACTAGGTCATAACACTCATTTGGCGAGCTGATGCAGACACGATGGACCGAATGGCCTCCTTCTGTACCGTTAAAATTCTGTGTTTCTATGAAACACAAGAAGATGATTCAATTTCCCGATATTCCTTTACTCAACAATATTTTTGCAGACACATAAACCAGTGAAGAGTTACCACTAGCTTGACACAAAGGCTTCTAGCTTGGGACTGGCACATTTGGAAACTGTTTTCTTCTGGTGAATTCTTGAGCATTCACTTGATGTTTCTCATTCAACTTGTATCTCTCCCCGAGACACCCAAAAGCTGCACTCTAAATTCACTGTTTCAGTAGTAACACCACTAAACTGATCACATTACTGAGTCCTATACCTGACTATTCAGTTAACTTAGCCTCATAATTTTTCTTCTCAGAGAGCCGAGAAACCCTGTCTTCCCTCTCTGACACACTAAGACTGAACTGCCTCTCGGCTCCCCTCTTTCTCTCTGTCTCCATGTCACTTGACCACTGTCATTAGGCAAATGTAAGGCTTTTCTACTTTGCTTTTGGATCCCTGAACTCTCAACCCCTTCAATTCATCTCTTGAACCTCTGGGATTGTAAAACCTCATTAAAAATGTAGATATAAAATTAACCCAAAAGACTGACCTTTCAGCCATGGGTCCATCCAGACTTCTAGGCACCAAGGCTCCTAACCCAAACCTACATGAGACTGAATCCACTCTACTTTCCTTAACACAAAAATACATATATATATATAAAAATACAACTTCAAAATTATACATTGTTTATCACAAGAGACATCCAAAAAGGATAATGCTCTCAACTGCAGACATATAGAAACGTTTCATGATTATGAGATCTACTCAAAAGGATTTTAACTTTCTGAAATAGTATAATTACTTATGTCCCTTGGCCATCACATCTCAACACTGTTCCCCGCAATTCAACTTATCATCTACTTTGATACCTAGATACTTGTAGCTGGTGACAGTTTCAATGAGCACATCATAAATCTTCAGGGGAACAATATCATTAACTGGCTTTTTCCTAAAGTCCACAACTATTTATTTTGTATTTTGTGAGGTTCTTGGGACTTCTACTGTACTGTTGTTCTGTATGGCAGCTTTAAGTGAAAACCATGTACAACTTAGATAAAAACAAAAAACTGCGGATGCTGGAAATCCAAAACAAAAACAGAATTACCTGGAAAAACTCAGCAGGTCTGGCAGCATCGGCGGAGAAGAAAAGAGTTGATGTTTCGACAAGGGCCCAAACACTCCTTTCAAGTGAAGCAGCATTTCACTTGCATTTCCCCTAACTTAGTCTACTGCATTCGTTGCTCCCAATGCGGTCTCCTCTACATTGGAGAGACCAAACGTAAACTGGGTGACCGCTTTGCAGAACACCTGCGGTCTGTCCACAAGAAAGACCCAAACCTTTCTGTCGCTTGCCATTTTAACACTCCACCCTGCTCTCTTGCCCACATGTCTGTCCTTGGCTTGCTGCATTGTTCCAGTGAAGCCCATCGCAAACTAGAGGAACAGCACCTCATCTTCTGATTAGGCACTTTACAGCCTTCCGGACTGAATATTGAATTCAACAACTTTAAATCTTGAACTCCCTCCTCCATCCCCACCCACTTTCCATTTCTTCCCCCTCCCTTTTGTTTTTTCCAATAATTTATATAGATTTTTCTTTTCCCACCTATTTCCATTTTTAAATCTATACCTTTAATGCCCTGTTAGTCTTTCCACCCTACCCCCACTAGAGCTGTACCTTGAGTGTCCTGCCATCCATTCTTAATTAGCACATTTGTTTAGATAATATCACCACCTTCAGCACCTCTTTGTTCCTTTGTCTGTGACATCTTTTGATTATCTGCTCCTATCACTGCTTGCTTGTCCCTACAACCAACCCCCCCCCCCCCACCAACTTCTCTCTCCACAGCCCCCCCACCTTAAACCAGCTTATATTTCACCCCTCTCCTAATATTACTCAGTTCTGTTGAAAGGTCATGAGGACTTGAAACGTCAACTCTTTTCTTCTCCGCCGATGCTGCCAGACCTGCTGAGTTTTTCCAGGTAATTCTATTTTTGTTTTACCATGTACAACTTGCTATTTCAAAACATTACAACACTACACCCCTCCCCTTCTTAGTAAATGAGAAACATGCGTGCCAAGTCAGCGGATGCAGAATCCACTCCTGGCTGCGTTGCAAACGTGATTTCACCTGGATGGCCAATTAAGGTCCACCCAGTGTGAAACGTGCCCTCTCGGTTGTCAGGAAGGGCCAGGCAGGCAGGAGCCTTTCAGGCGCCAGATCCAACGGTGACTCTGTGGGAGCTTTAAAGCCAGCAGAGGCAGCTCCCTGAAGGCTACCAGGGGAGAATCTTTGGAGTCTGTCCAGGAGGCTGGAACAATGGCCTTACCAGCGACTGGATAACAACTCCAGTACCATACCAAAAAGCTATTATATCCTTGGTGAATCCCAAAGATGAATAATCTTCTCAGTGCCATGCCTCTTGCTGGGAGTGTGGCAGAAATTCTGTTTCTTCTCTATAAATTATTCGTCCTTTTTGTCTTTTCTTACTTGCCATATTCTCCATTTCACCACCAAAACATTACAAATCACTTTTGTACAGGCTTGCTTCTATTTGTTAGAACAGAAAATTTGAATAATTTCTCAGTTAACTTATTGTAGTAAATTAAACTCTGGTGAAATTAAATCTTTGGTCTAATCATTCAGCCATTGGTTAATGAAGCAAAGCTAACTAAAGTTCCTTTACTCTCAAGATATTTTCCCCATGATGTTTAAGGATGAGTAAAATGCTGAGTTTGGTTCCACCTGTTTATGTTTGGCATGGAGGCCTCTGTTCTGCCATGTTTTGTTAATATGTTTACTGGTGTGACAATTAGTACCATACATTGTTATAAAACATAAACAGAAATACCTGGAAAAACTCAGCAGGTCTGGCAGCATCGGCGGAGAAGAGCACAATTGTCGTTTCGAGTCCTCATGACCCTTCAACAGAACTAAGTAAAAATAGAAAAGGGATGAAATATAAGCTGGTTAAGGGGTGTTCATTTGATGTGAGTCACAACATAATATACATTTTGCTTTTGTCTTAATGGCCTGATATGCTTCACTTGTTTTGTAGGTGCAGGGCATGTCAGTGTCTACTGCTGGATGTGAGTGGCTCTAAACTTTATTGCACAAGCACTGAGTGGACTTTGGTTTCAAATGAAAGGGTCATTTCAGACATCCGGGATGGAGGCGGCAGCCCTGGCATGAGGTGGAAGCAGATCTTTGGCAGCCTAGCTGAAGGTGCATTGAATCAAGGTGTCCCTGCCTCAATAAAGGATCCAGAGATCTGCCTCCAGATCCTCACCATTCTCCCCACTAGGTTTCTCTTCTGACTCACCACTGGATTCATCCTCTGTGGCCTGTGGAGCTGCCTCAAGATCCCCTTCCTTCTTGCTAGAGCCAGATCGTGAAGAGAGCAGCATGTAATCACTATCAGTGACACCCACTCTGGGTGGTATTGTAGAACTCTCCCTGAACGGTCCAGGCATCGGAAGCGCATCTTCAAGAGACCTATCGTTCTCTCTATCACCACCCTTGTGAAGGCATGACTCTTATAATAACCTGCTCTGCCTCTGTTCTTGGGTAGATGAGAGGTGTCAGAAGCAACCTTTTCAAGGGATAGCCTTGTCGCCCAGTAGCCATCCATCCAGTTGAGCTAGAGCAGTGAACAGCCTTGGCACTTGTGAGTGTCTGAGGATATAAGCATAATGGGAGCTGCCTGGGTACCTTGCACAGACTTGCAGAATCTGGGTCTTGTAGTCACAAACTATCTGCACGTTCATGGAGTAAAATCCCTTCCAAAGGCACCCGGCTGACCCGCTGGCACCTTGATAGGTACACGTGTGCAATCGATTGCACTCTGGATGCGGGGGAAGCCCAGTAATCGCTGCAAACCCTCTAGCTCATTCAGCCTCGCTGGCCTCGTCCGTATGGTAAAGAATAAAGGTCAGTACCTGCCTGAACAGAGCTTGATGCAACTGTGGACAGCTGATTGGGAGACTCCACAAAGATCCCCCACTGACCCCTGGAAATAGACGGAGGTATAGAAGTTGAGGGCCGCTGTGACCTTCAGAGCCACTGGCATGGGGTGTCCACCCACACAGCCGGAGCTGAACTCAGGCCCGATCATCTCACAAATGGAGATCACAGTCACCCTGGAGAGGTGAAGCCTCCTTCGGCATTGCACCTTGGACATGTTGAGGTAACTGCATCGCTGCTTGTAAACCCTGGCAACAGGACTGTGACATCTTCTGTGGCCCCTTCCGTCTAGGACTACCCATTGGGCCTGCACCCCTCCTCCCCTGGAAGCTGCATTGGGACACCTGGCCTCCTCTCCCTTCTGCCCCTCTCTTCCTCCTCAGAGGAGGTGCCTCCAGCAGAGAGCACAATCCCCATTACCAGGGTAACAGAAGGCTGTCTGATACCTGGAAGGGTCCACACGGTCTGAGTCCTGCGGGGGTCTTGGAGCAACCAATGAGTCCTGAAATGAAGCCTAGAAATGCTAAGACTGAAGCTCAGAACAGGGATGAAGCTGTCAAGTTCAAATAAGCAACCAGCAGCAAATTATCTCCTAAACTGCTCACTACTCAGAATGGCAATCCTGCTGACCCTTTTTATCCCGCCCTTGGATGAGATTTGATTAAAAGTGGGCTGCCCGTTTTGCCTGTGCGACGAGTATGAAATTATACAGGTAATGTAAAATCGAGTTCAATTAGCTTTTTAATGGCCTTAAGGCATTAATGGCACTTTAGTTGTTGGCAGGCATGGCTCCAACGCCCATGCGCGCCCACTGACCTGAAGATTGCTTATGTGCACGATGACATCAGGACACTCGCCCGACATCATCTAGTGCTATTTCACATTCATTCGGGTCAGGCGTGCGCTCACCAGCGAGACGTAAAATTCTGGCCGTAGCATGTTTCAATGATTCATCTCCATAGTCTCAACAATAAATGTAAGCATGAATTGGCCATTCAACATATCACATACTCCAATGATTGAATTGATTTACCAACATACTCAGTTATATACAATGAGATGAGAGATTTTCTCATCAACTGAAAATATTTCACTTTGTCACATAGTCACTTAAGTATGATGGATGTTTTCTGTCACAAATAGGATGTTGTCAACCATCAGGTGTGGTCTCATTGGACTCATGTTCTTCACCTGATGTGTCGTGTTCTTCATCTATGATGTCAATGTTGGAATCTGATTTGATGGCTATGAATAGTGTTTTCAGTGCTTTGGAGAATGGTGCATTCCATGTGATGATTTGTGAACTGCATTTAGCAGTGATCATTGGTCCTTTTGGGTCAGTCACAACAAATGGTTGGATGTTATCAGGGGTTCTTTGCTTTCCAACATGACCATCATGTTTCTAAAGCACTTTATCTCCTGGATTTAGTGGTTTAGCTCTAAATTTCATGTTTCGATTCAACTGTTCATGATCGCGTTAGCAAAGATGCTGATTATTGGATCCTTGGGATAGCTCAGGAAGATGTATGTGCATAGGATGTGCAAAAGTGAGTGTAGCTGGTAGTTTTCCAACAGTCAAGTGAGGAGTTGCTCTGTAATACAGCTCTTGCTTCCATGACTTGCTCTCAGCTGTAGCTATTGGTATCACTTTTTTCAAATTACACATAAATCTCTTGACTTCTCCATTAGCTCTTGGCCAACAGGTGTGATCTTCCGATGAGTGAAACCTCGATAGTTCACAAATTTACTAATCTAATTGTCGTTGAATGGGGGTACATTGATACTTCTCACCGTTTGAGGAATTCCAAACAATGCGAAGACCTTGTCAAGCTTTGGGATGGCTGCTTTCATTGAGGTAGACACAACTATTTCTACAACTAGGAATCTGCTGTAGTTGTCAGTGACGACAAGTAGGTCTACAGGTCACCAGTCTACAGGTCTACAAAGTCAACACTAACCTCAATCCATGGTCCTGGAGGTAGCGCAGACATCATGAGGGTTTGACATTGTGGTTGCTTGACATGGCAAATGCTGATTGAACACAAAATCAATCATATGGTCTATTCCTAGGCAATACCTTTTCCCTAAGTTGTTTGGTTTTGACAATTCCCTGATGACCTTCATGCGCTAAGTTGACAACACACTCCCTCAATGATTGTGAAATGATAATGCAGTTGTTGCATGACATGAGGTCAGATGCAGTTGCAACAATAAGCTCATTTTGAACAATGTGAAGACTTTGTGAGAGATATCATTTTGTAGACTCTCTTTCGATCACGCCTTCCCAGTTTCCTGATTCCATGGCTATCATACATAGTTGTAATGCCTCATCTTGTTAGTTGCCGCTTTGATGTTGGCTAGTTTTAGTGACTTAAGCACTTCATTTAGGCCTATGCGGCTGAGATGTTGTTTGTTGCTGGTATACGTAGGGATCGCGTGTGTGAAAGCAATCATGTGCAGATACGTTGCTGTGTGAAAACTGATTAGTGTGTCAGATGCTCCAGGGACAATATAAAATACAACCTTCATTTTTACGTCTTTGAATGAGATTACCATTTCAAAAGTCCTGAGAATTTTAGTGCTTCAGTAGTGTTGTAAGGAAAAACGTTCTCATTCCCTGGTTTTCACAGAATGAGGCGATCCTGAAGCGTCTTGGACGTTTGCAGATGTTCCTGTATCTATGAGAGCATCTACATCTGAGTAGCTAGTGGTTACTGTCACATGTGGCTTGTTGTTGCATTTGAAAGAGAGCAGCAAAGTATGTTCAGGGTCATCTGCCTCTAGTTTGGCTGCATTCTCTCACCCTTTTACTGTGGTAAGCATACATGGAACCCTTCTGTTGATAGCTGGCAGTTGAGTCTTCCGATGAATGACAAACATGAGCGAAGCAGTTAAGTTTTCCACAGGTTTTGCACTGCTTACCAGCAGCAGGAACTTTGTTCGGTGTGGGTAAGCACTGCCACAGTGGAAGAATTTTTTGGACACGTCGTGACTCTCTTTGTGTGACTGCTATTGCTTTGGTTTCCTGCATGTGACCTATGAACAACGCTTACAGGCGTTGATCTTGGGATGCAGTTTTTGGCAGCCTAAACGTCAATGGCTCTGGAATCGGATCGCAATAATGACCTTACAAGCTCCAGTAGCTCTGATAGCTTTCTACCTTTCTCCATTACTTTCCTGTGTAGTTGGCTGGAGAGGCACTTTGATGATTTGTGTTTTTATTTCCCTTTCTACCTGTCCAACTTCACCAAAGTTACATTTGCTGTTAGTATCCTCAAGTGTGTGCAGTATTGGTTGATTGTCTCATTGGCTTGTTGTCCTGTGCATCTGAAAATGATTGCCTCATATGTTATATTTTACTTTAGCTTAAAATAAGACATTCAGTGCCTTTGTAGTGACTCATAGTTACTTTGCTCAGATGCATTTCGAAAATATCTTCTAATAAAATATCTTCTCCACACCGTCAGAGTGGAAAAGTAATACCTTTTTCCTTTTGTCCTCTGTAACGACAAAACCTGTAATGGCTCCTTCAAAACGCCTCAGCTACCTTTTCCAGCATGGGAATACAGAGGATGGCTGCAGATGTACTTCAAGGATGGGGTAAATTAGGCATAGAAATGACTGCCATTGTCATCAGCAATTGTGATTAAACTTCTTTGTAAAACTGTCCTGATTGTTAAATCTGAGTAGCTTGCACACCTTTGAATACAGCCTGACTGTGTCTATCTGCAGCTTGCAACTTGAAATATTGTTTGCAACTTAAAATGTTTTTTAACTCTGCAAAGATTAGGCAAAACCCTCCAAAAAGATTCATACCTTCTTATTTTGCTTCATCCATGTGAGGCCCCTGGCCAAGTGTGAGCCTTTTGGGGCTTAGAAACAGTTGGAATTCAACTTCTTTCGAGTACAATCACAGTTCTTGGTTTTCCAGGAGTGGGACATGAACCCACAACCCTCTGATTCAAAGGCGAGGATGCTATGGACTGAGCCACAGCTGACAAAGTGCACAAGCAAACAATACGGATCCTCCAATAAACAATCACTCCAATCACTTTCTCCTGCTTCTACTTAAAGTTCCATCACCTGGTGTTATTCTGCATGACAGCTTTAAGTGAACGCTATGTGCAAATTGCTATTTCAAGATATTACAACACTATAGTTTTCATTCAGTTTAAGAGAATTACTATCGCAACCTTTAATGAATCTCTCTGCCAAATTCCTAAAGCTAACTTTGTTATTCCTGATGAGACCAACAAGTACCGTGTCATCAGCATACCTCAGGTGAAAAAACACAGCCCTGGGAGATCCTGTATTCATTAGCGTTGGTTCTGAGTAAATCCCAGAGACTAACACCCGCTGGGTCCTGTTGTGAAGGAAATCACTGATCCAAGGTAGGAGAGTAGGGTTCACATCAAGGTTTTTCAATTTCTTAATAAGCTTGAATTGTTGCATGAAGTTGCAACTTCAATTAAAGTTGAAGAGAAACCAATAAAGGTGGTGTGAGCATTGATACGAGCACACTGAGTACTCTGCCTTTATTAGAACTGAGTGTAACATGGCTACTTCGAGTCAGTACCTCATAACAGAGGTCATCTGACTACAGCAAGACAGATAGACCTTTAGTACATAATTGCATTTTAACCGAAACAAGCAAAGTGTCTAATCTATCTGTGTGCTGTTAGATCAAATGAACCAAGACCAGAACAGTATCATCCACTGAATTATGAGGTTGATAAGCAAACTGTAACTGATCAATATATGGAACAAGAGGATCTAAAAGACACTTTGACACAATATGCTCGAAACACTTTATAACTACCAACGTAAGAGAATCTGGTCAGCAATCATTCAGCTCAAAAGGCCGTCAGTGACTTCTTAGCAACAGGAACAATAATGGCTGATTTCCAACAACAATGACCAGTAAACGTGTCAAACAATTTCTGAAAGACCAGGGGGAAAGGAACTGCCAGCTGATGAGCACATTCTTCAAGAATATTGCCGCTGATCTGATCTTGGCCACATGCTTTCCGCCGGATTCACTCACTTGAATTGCTGCTCTCCACCCATTTGTTTATAGTAACATGAGATCCTTCTAATTCACAAAGTGAAGCCTGCTGCATAATCACAGGTCCCTCAAATTCATCATTTTCCAAACAGCTAAAAAATCCATTCAGTTTATTCACAACATCATGGGAATAGCCTGCAAACTAAGAGGGGTCATTTCTCTTTCTCGATGTGTAGCCTGTCACTTTATGCGTACGCTTCCATGCATCTCTGAGATTATTTGTCCTAAAACTATTATGTAGATTGTCTCTGGACACATCTTTCACATTCTGAATTTCCTTTCTCACTTTCATTTTTAGTTCATTAAGTTTGTCTTGGTGCCCAATACTAAATGCAATTTGTCTTTCCTTCATTATTACTTTCAAATCCTTTGTAATCCAGGGTTTCTCATTTGGGTCTATCTTAATCGTTTTAGTTTGGACATGAAGCTGTTCACAAACGATAATATAATCATTTCTAATGTCTCTGCTCTTACTTATGTCAACATCGTCCAGAAAAAATATCTCAATTCATGTTATCAAAGCAGTTTGCAGGTCTTGAATGGGCCACATTATTCCAAACTTTCCTGACAGGTTTTTTTCCGTTTTTGTCTATTTTTAGGAAGGGGTTGCACAACATTATGATCTAAATCTCTAATCACTGGTCAACTCAGAGACTTGTAAGAATCAGGAAAGGAGAAGAAACATTGTTTCAGTTTCTTGTCCGTACAAGTTGGTTTGCCAACACACCTGGAGTAGTTACGGAGAACATCCCTCAGAGTCAAGTCACAATGATTAATCTCACCTAAGATAATCTTCAGTGAATCTGGAGAAGCATCCATTTCTTTGACTATTTCATAACTCCTAGTGCCTCCTCCATATTATCATCCAGTGGAAATATGCCAGAATAATTTGTACTTGATTGAATTCAGAGGGCAGATAGAAGAGTCGAAGAGCCACGCACAGTAGTTTAATGTTAACAAGGCAAATATGTTTCTTAACCTGAAAGTTTCAGCAGCAATGTTTATTCACATACATCCCCTCCTCCAGATTGATTTGTAGCAGTAGCAGATCCATCTTGGAGATTAAATAGATCATAGATCAAATCCATCAATGTTAATTGCACTGCCTGGGATGTCCAGATTTCAGTGAAACAGAAAACATTCAACTCCCTGAATTCTGACAAAATTCTTTGGAAGTATTGCTGAAAAAAGAGGCACATTAAAGCTTTTCGTTTTGCACTCATGAGGACACTTTGTAAGAATACCAATATAAGGGGATAACAACAATTTATGCTGTTTGTGAAGAAAGTTCTGATTGGTTGGCAAGTGGGTTTTGATTGGTAGAGGCATTGCCATGGAGAATGCACCAGTGTTGGTGACTGACACTTAACTACCAAGCATTATTTGAAATTTAAACCAGGCAGCTTGATCCTGATTGGTCAAGGCATTATCCTGAGGAATGAGTTAGCGAATAGATGTCACTCATTTTGTTTAGCTGAAACAGGTGCAATGTGTGTACATGTTCTTTCTGCCTGCAAAGAACAGGGCCCTATTAATATATGTAGCTTCCAATACACGCAAATGCACCACACTGCAAGCCCAACTGACAATCTTAAATTGGTTGTCAGCATAATTCTTACACACTGAGGATTATTTAGCAAATGTTGTCCAGTCACGGAATCACATCTAATGTTGGACACTGTTTTGAATTTTACCAGCACAGGCTGATTGGATGCAGTCTGTACCTTGCCCATTACGAACAGCAGCTGGAACATGCTGTTTGATACAATCCGCCACTCTTATGGACGTACAGCTACATACCTAGCATCACACTGGCACTGAAATTCATATACCATATTACTCACTTGTTTTTGGCTTGACAGCAGCATCCTGTTAGTGTGAATATCATTTGTGTTGCTACTGCATAGTAGCAGCCTGAAACAGGAAGCTTCACCTGTTGCTCAAATTTTTCAGACACCTTACCCTTCCAGGGTAAGCGGAGGTAGACTGGGTGCTTTTCAGGGCTGAAAGTGACGGCCTTAGACCTGTTCATGAGTTTGTGTGATATACAGCGTGAAATGATCTGTTCAGGGTAGTGATTATCCTGCAGGATGCCTTTGATGCCCCTATTTCAACATCAAGCTTGCAAGGTGAGCAAATCGCTCAGACCCTATTTACAAGGTTGCCAATAAGTCCAATCAGTAGCGAATGGAACCGTAAGAATCGCAATGCTTATATTGACCAGTGAAAGTAGGCTTGCGGACAATCCCGTAAAATGTGTGACAGTTGGTCACCCTGGCTGTCAGTCAAATTAGCAGACACCCAATTGGGTGCAGGCCTACACAGTAGGCGGAACTGTGTCACAGACATAGTGGGGGCATTATGGATGTAGGGTCTCTAACCCTGGGCATTGTAGGATGGGGGTCACAGACGCCAGGCATTGTGGGTACAGATTCACTGACCCTGGGTATTGTGGGTGCAGGTCACTGTTCTGATATGTTGCATGTAAACGGTCACATATCCTCGGTATTGTAGGTACAGAGTCTCTAACTCTGGGCATTGTGGGTATACCATCACTTATTCTCGTCATTGGGGGTGTAGGATCACTGAGCCTGGGCATTCTGAGTGTAGGGTCACTAATTATGGGCATTGTGGGTGAAGGGTCACTGACCCTGTGCATTGTGGGTACAAGGTCACTAACCCTGGGCAGTGTGGGGGTAGAGTCAGTTATCATGGGCATTGTGGGTGAAGTGTCATGGACTCTGTGCATTGTGGGTGCAAGGTCATGAACCCTTGGCATCGTGGGTGCAGGGTCACTAACCCTGGGCAATGTGGGTGCAGGGTATTGACCCAGGGTATTATAGGTACTGACTCACTGACCCTGGGCATTACGGGTGAAGGGTCACTTGCCCCAGCATTACTGGTATCGACTCACTAACCCTGGGCATTGCGGGTGAAGGGTCACTTACCCCAGCATTACGGGACCAACTCACTGACCTCGGCCATTGCAGGGGAATTGTCACTGACCCGCGGCATTACTGGTACCAACACACTGACCCCGGACACTGCGGGTGAAAGGTCACTAACCCGCAGCATTACGGGTACTGACTCACTGACCCCAGCCATCGCGGCTGAAGAGTCACTGACTCATGGCATTGTGGGTACCAACTCACTGACCCCAGACACTGCGGGTGAAGGTTTACTGACACATGGCATTCTGGGTACAAATCACTGACCCTGGTCATTGTGGGTGAAGGGTCACTTACCCTGGCATTCTGGGTATCGACTCACTGATCCCATCCATTGCGGGTGAAGGGTTGCTGACTCGCAGCATTCTGGGTACCGACTCACCAACCCTGGCCATTGCGGGTGAAGAGTTACTGACTCGCGGCATTCTGGGTACTGACTCACTGACCTCGGCCATTGTGGGGGAAGGCTCACTGACCCTAAGTAGACATCGACTCCTTCAGGATCTCAGGAGTTTCAAATGGAACTGAAGACTATGAATTCGAGTTTTATGGAAGCAGCTGGCCATTTAAGTCATGAGCTGCCCCCGCTGAAGTAGGATTTTTGTAGGCCAAGAGGTAAGTTACCCTTTTGGATCTGTTCCAGGGACACCTTCAGGGGTTGGTCCTTTGGAGGTGGTCAGGTGCCTTTTGGAATTGTTAAAAGTTGCCATAGATGTGTGTAAAAAGTGCATAAACTCATCGTCCGGCTCTTTGGAACTGTCAACAGACCTTTGTTGATCTTGACGATCAACTGTCAATACTGTCAGAAGCACCTATCAAAAGGACCTGTCAAAAGTTACCTGTCAAAGGGGGCTGTCACTCTATCAAGGCATTTAAAAGTCCAGCCCTTTAAATTTTTGGTAAACAATATCTGAAATGTTAAAAACATTGTTTCCTTATGGGTGCAGGGGCATAGGTTGGCATGAAGAGTATATGGGGCCATGGGAGATGGGTACATGGAAATAGGTTGGAATGGAGGGTATGGGGTGGGTGGGGGGGCATGAGTTGGCATGGATCGGGCATGGGGTGTGCGTAGAGGGTGTGTGAGGGGTGAGGGCCGGAGGGATGATTTTTGTTTCATTGTTTTTTCCAAACTTTGACACAGTTCAGGAACAAGAGACAGGGCTTCAGGCCAGCCTGCCTCTCCACCCACTCTGCGGGTGATGGGCCCAAATCCAATTTCAGGAGGTCCCAGAGGGGAAAATGAGAATTTTTGACACAACAATTTGTTATGATGTGGAAAGCACTGCCAAATCCAAGCCACTTGCTCAGCAAAAAAAGTTTTTCCTCACCTTAGATTTCCTCTGCCCTTTCATCATCTCCCTGCATGTTTTTTTCCTTTTCAAGTATTTATCCAATTCTATTCTGAATCTGCTTCTACCACTGTTTCAGGCAATAGATACAGATGCAATAGGATCTTGCAAAAGGGAATTGGATAAATATTTAAAGGAGAAAAAGTCGCTGAATATCAGGGATGGAGCAGGGAATTCAGACTATCTGATTGCTCTTCAAAAGAACCAAAGCATATTCGATGGGCTGAATAGCCTCCTTCTGTGCCATACTTTTCTGTGATTCTATCAGAGTATCATGGGACATGGAGAAAAGGCAGGTAAATGGAGTGAAGATGCAGATCAGCTATGATGTTGTCACTTGGAGCAACAGGCTCAATGGTGGAATGGCCTCCTGTTCCTGTGTCCAATGTTCTGATGTAAGAGCTGTAAGTGAATTGTAGGAAGCTGTGTGATTTCCAATATGTCTCAGTCGAAGGTTAGTGTCTATATGGATGTTCAAATTAGTTGTAACTGTGGAAATAATGAATGTGCAAAAGAAAGGCAGAATATTTGAACTAAAATCTTCATTTAATCTTGCAGTCTGGGTTAAAATTGTTAGTCAGTAATCTAGATCAGGACAATGACAGCCCTAGAAAGATGAAATACCTCAGCAGGATTCCTCCTGTGCTGTGCACTAAGAAGGGTATTAGGAAATGACTGGTTATATTACCCAGTATTTACAGCAGTCATATGACATCGCCTGCCCATTATTTTAACAAAGGTTTTAACTAATTTCAAATAAATGATGATATCTAGGTGACAACATAGAACTATTAATGACCAGATGTCATGTGCTAAATACTCCAGACTTTTCCAAAGAAAGAAACATAGAACTCAGCAGGTCTCTGGGATAGGTGCCATTTAATTAGCTGCTTTGGACACTCACAGCCTGAGAAAAAGCTACAGCCATTTTGCATAGAATCAAAAGAATGAAATCCCATTTCCATTGTGTCATTCACCACCTCAAGATGCCCCAAAATACTTCACAGCCAGGGAAGAACATTCTGAAGTGTGATCACTGTTTTAATGGAAGAAATGCAGCAGCAAACTATTGCACAGCAGGATCCCACAAGCAGCAATGTGATAATGGCCAGGTAAGCTTGTTTTGGTGAAGGCTGAGCAATCAATATTGGCCAGAGAACCAGGAAAAACTTTTCAGCTCTTCATGAAATGGGGGCTTTGGCATCTTTTATGTTCAACTGAGAGGCCAGACTTGTTCAACATGTCATCAGAGAAACGTCTCCTCTTTCAATGAAGCACTTATTCAGTACCAGCATCAGGAGTGTCATATCATAAGATCATAAGAATTAGGAGCAGGAGTAGGCCACTCAACCCATTGAGCCTGCCCCACCATTCAATAAGATCATGATTGATCTGATTGTGGCTTTGATTCCTGTCTGGTCTGTCCCCCATAACGCTTGACTCCATTGTCAATCAACAATCTGTCTAACGCAGTACAAATATATTCAATGACCCAGCCTCCACTGCTGTCTGTGGAAGAGAATGCCAAAGATTAATGACTGGTGGCTTCAGTCTCTAGATTAGGACTTGAATCCACAATCTTCCGACTCAGAGGGGTACTGTCAAACACAAGTAGAGAAATCTTGCTTCTAATGGAGTTTGAAAGAGAGACCAATCAATAATCCAGCCATCCAGGGATTCCTGCTGCATTTAATGGTCAGGTGGAGGCATACAGTCAATATTTTGCAGTCACAGGACTCCTGCTGCCCTTCACTTCGGTTTGCTGAACATCGGCCAGAATTTCTGTTTCATTTGGCCTGTCACCCGGGGAAGGTGGTGACATAGTAGTATTGTCGCTGGTGGTCCAATGGACTGATAATCCAGAGGCCCAGGATAATGCTCTGGGGACAGGAGTTCAAATCCCACCACGGCAGATGGTGGAATATGAATTCATAAAAATCTGGAATTAAAAGTCTAATGATGACCCTGAAACTATTGTCGTAAAAACCCACCTGGCTCACTAATGTCCTTTAGGGAAGGAAATCTGCTGTCCTTATCTGGTCTAGCCTTACTTAAGATCCACAATAATATGGGTGACTCTTAAATGCCCTCTGAACTAGGGCAATTAGGGATGGGCAACAAATGCTGGCCTAGCCAGTGACGCCCACATCCCATGAAGGAATAAAAAACACCAGAGATACTCCTGAAGAAATCAGCTGGAGGGAATATTGACCCTGATAGGCTCAGTGGGGAGGTTACTGGTCAGGAGAGAGGCCCCAGTACAAACTCTCCAAGTCCCTCACAGCTAAATACCAATAATAAGGTTTTGAGGAACAATACAAGAGCATTAACTTACTCTAACCTGAGATTCTCCAGATAATGTAAAGAGTTGGGCCTTTCAATTGATAGACCATCACCTACACCTATTCCAGTGCATACTGTGAGGCCAACATGGAATCATTGGAGAGGCACAAGCAAGGGGGCTGGAATTCAAAGGGTGGGAGTTATGTTACAGTTGTATAAATCTCTGGTTAACCCACATCTGGGGTACTGCATTCAGTTCTCCACACCTCAGGAAGGATAAACTGGCTTTGAAGAGGATGCAACATATTGAACAGAATGATAATGTGGCTGAAAGGATTAAATGTTGAGAACTGATTGAATAGATGAGGCTTGTATTCCCTTGAATATAGAAGATTACAGTGAAATCTTGTCGTACCATTATTAAAAGAGTTGATAATGTAGATGGAGAGAAACTATTGCCTCTAGTGAGGGAATTCAGAACAAGAGGGCATAACCTATTAATTAAAACTCGGTTGTTCAGGGGTGATTGCCAGGAAGCACCTCACACAGAGGACAGTGGGAATTTAGAGCTCTCACTCCCAAAAAGCTGTTGAACAAATGGAGTTAAGATGCAGATGAGCCATGACTAATTGAATGGTGAAACAGACTGGAGGGCCTGAATAGCCTCCTCTTGTTCTTCTGCCATGCATCTTCCATTGTCATCAGCTGTGCCTTTGTATTTTCAAAGTTTTACTTACCCCACTTTTTTTTATTTAGGTTACCGAGAGGGTCCCTTTGTGTCTGCCAGACTCTACCTCTTGTTCATTCAGCCTTCATTAACACTGCCGCATACTCTCCCCCTGACACCGTCTGTGTATCTCTCACTCTGCCTATATATATAAATTGCTGATGGATTGCTCATTCCTCAGCCTAGCTCAAGTTACGTCAGTAAAAGCACAGCAATCGCATTTTTAAAAAACCAGCAGAAATGTCCAGGAAACGGGCATAATTCCCAGAACTGAGACAGCTGATGGGCACCTTTACTGAAGCAGTAGAAACCCCCTGGAAGCTCAATGAGCCTCCTTCACTCCAGGGGTTTCCAGAGGCCAGCTTTACCCACACCTGATCCCCCGTGTGGAGATCGAGGATGACATTTCGCGTGGAGAGCTGGGAACTGTCCCTGGGCAGGACACTGTGGATCAAACTAACTTCTTGCCCATTCTTCATCAGGCTCACGTTGGTCTGCAGGCCTCGACCTGGGAGTGAGGAGAAGCTGAAGAAGTAAGGCCACACTTGGGACAGGTGAACTTGCCGGTCTCTGGGCTGTAGGCCTTGCCCCTGTTCACGTGGACCAAATCATACACAATGGGATCCACTGGGGTCAACACATGGTTCATGGTGGAGCGTTGGACTTCGAATACAACATCAGTGTCTGAAAGACAGAAAATGCCCCTTTAAATACATCATGACTGAGGTTACCTTCCAACATTGAGGTTCTGAGAACCAGTACCAACACTACTGTTAGAAAGTGAGGGGAAAAGAGCAGGTGGACAGAGCATAGAGAGAGAAATAGTTCCTCTGGTGGAAGAATTCAGGATAAGGGGAACAAAACCTTCAAATTAGAGCAAAAATTACAGCCAGCTACTGTTCCTATGATAGTTTCTGCTTATTTAGTCTATTTCCATTGGCCGGAGGGTCAATAACCAAAGAACATGGGTTTTAGCTGTTTTACAAAAAAGAGGGAGGTGAGATTTTTTTTGTACGACAAGTTGTTATCATCTGGAATGTGTTGCCTGAAAGGGTGGTGAAAACGCCACATGGATCACTCATGGCACAGGCATGCTGGGCCAAATGAACTGTGCTGTATCATTCCATGATTCATTTGTGAAGTAGGAGAAGTGTAGATGAAGTGTAGGTACTCTAATTGACAGGATTTGCTAAGTTGTTTTTCCTAGAGATCTGTTTTGGGAAACAATATTTATTAATAACATGTCAAAACTTTTTGTCTTGCACTCATCAGGACATTTGCAAGAATGTCAAATGTAAAGGGAGCAACAATTTATACTTCATGAGAAGAGAATGCAAGTGTGGACTCTGGTTGTTAGAGGTGTTGCCATGGAGAATGCACCAGTTAAGTTATGACTGACAGTTAACTGCCAAGCTTTGTTTAAATTCAAATCAGGCAGGTTGACTCTGATTGGTCAAGGCATTACCCTGGGGAATATCCAACATTAGATGTGATTCTGCAATTGGACAACATATGCTAAACAATCATGAGTGTTCTAAGAAATACACTTACAACCAATTTAAGGTTATCAGTCGGGTTCGCAATGTGGTGCACTTATGCATGCTAGAGGCTACACATATTAATACACAGGGCCTTGTTCTTTGCAGACAGAAAGAACATATTGTGCCTGTTTCAACAGAACTAAATAGGTGACAGCCATGCCCTGGTTCATTCCCCAGGATTCATTGCTTCTATACAGTGTATAGTGAGCATGGGAGTTCCAAAGCTTGGGATGGGGGACATGAGGGGCCAAAAGAGGCAGGTGAGGACCCTTACCTTGGTACAAGGGGCATAAGGGGTCATAGAGGATGGTTGGGGGGCATAAGGTGGCATGATGGGGCATGGGGAATGTGTGAGGGCTGAGAGGATGTGAGGGGTGGGGGGTCTTTCTGTAATGTTTTAACTTGGGATAACTCCTGTAGCACCATGGCCTTTTAAACAGCCTGCCTCAGAATCTGGCAGCCTCTGTGTCTGCTTCCAAACATTTTCTTGGGTCAGCCTGCCAACTCTAGTCCACACCCACCATCCCACAATGAAGATCTTTATGGGCACTTTCTTCTGAGGCGGCCTGGCCAAGCCGGAAACTTTCCTGACTCTTGTTACCCATCTTGAGGATGAAAACCCAGGCCAATATGAGGGCATTAGAGAGGGTGCAGAAAAGATCTACAAGAATGGTTCCAGGTGCTACAATTATGAGGCTTATAAGATTGTTATGTTTTGGGTCTGCGCCTTTAAATTTAAGATAAAATGAAGAGGGTCATGAGACCTGTGATGAAGTCTGCCTGCTAACAGGTCAGTGTGATGGGCTGCTGAAGATAAAGGAAGATCTAGTTTTCTTTACTGGGAGAAAGGTTCACAGTTGCAGACAATGGCGAAGGCAGCTATGATGCCAGTGGATAGACTGTGAGTCTCCAAGTCATGACCACCATCTCAAGCACAACTAGGGATGGGCAATAAATGCTGGCCCAGCCAGCGAAGTCCACACCCTGTGAATGAATAAAAGAAAAGTGTTGAGAATGTTAGGTTGTAAATGGCTGTGCTTTAAACTGCCCATTTAGTATCAAGATAAAAGAAAGTCGGGGTCTCAAGGATAGCTAATCAACATCTCTACCTAGATACAAGGCCCATGTGATTCACATCGCTATGGTGATGGGCTTTGAAATGGGAAAGAAACAGAGGAAGCCATTGTGATAGAGTCACAGGTTCTCCCAAAATATCAATGTATATCATGGATAGTTTAATCTTCCAAGTTCCATGACAGAGAGAACAGCTGGAGCCAACATTTTTATGATTCACTGGGCCAGAATCCAGGTGGAAGCTTGCACAAAGTTTGAAATAACCAAATTCATGAGGAGTTAAAATGAAGCTGAAAGATTCGCCTAGCTTGTGCTAGAGAGAGGATCTCCAATAATACTTTCACCATGAAGGACAGTTCTAAGGGTTAAAATTACCAGGCTGAGAAATGAAAAGAACAAAGGTAAATCCTTGGGAGCTGGAAATCACATTGGACTGATTTCAGCAGAACTGAATGTCTGCTTAAAGGGCAGTGTAACATAAACCTGTGAAGCCTGTTTCTTTGGTTGCACTAAAAATAAAAAAGGGGTATTTCATTCTGTTGTTTAAAGTATAAGTTGTCTACAAAGGTAGAGTTTAGTCAATAGTTTCTTTCGTTTTTTGTTATAGTAAACATCTTAAAAACGTGAGATCTTCTTGTGGTCACTCAGTGTCAGTGAAGGGAGAGTGATATAGTTCCAGATCAGGATGGTGTGTGACTTGGAAGGGAACTTGCAGGTGGTGGTGTTCCCATGTACCTGTTGTCCTTGTCCTGGGTGGTAGAGGTTGTGGATTTGAAAGGTATTGTTGAAGAAGTCTTGGCGAGTTCTTGCAGTGCATATTGTAGATGATACACATTACTGCCACTGTGCATCAGTGGTGGAGGGAGTGAATGTTGAAGGTGACAGAGGGGGTGCTGAGCAAGGGGGCTGCTCTGTCCTGGATAGTATCGAGCTTCTTGAGTGTTGTTGGAGCTGCACTCATCCAGGCAAGCGGCGAGTATTCCATCACACTCCTGACTTGTGCTTTGGAGAGTCAGGATGTGAATTACTCTCTGCCAGCCTCTGACCTGCTCTTGTAGCCACAGTATTTATATGACTAGTCCAGTTCAGTTTCTAGTCAATAGTAACCCCCAGAATGTTGATAGTGGGAGATTCAGTGACGGTAAAGCCATTGAACGTCAAGGGGCGATGGTTGGATTCTCTCTTGTTGGAGATGGTCATTGCCTGACACTTGTGTGGCACGAATGTTATTTGCCACGTCAGTCCAAGCCTGGATATTGTCCAGGTCTTGTTGCATTTGGACATGGACTGCTTCAGTATCTGAGGATCGTGAATGGTGTTGAACATTGTGCAAGCATCAGTGAACATCCCCACTTCTGACCTTATGATGGAGGGAAGGTCATTGATGAAGTAGCTGAAGATGGTTGGGCTGAGGATACTACCCTGAGGAACTCCTGCAGTGATGTCCTGGAGCTGAGATGACTGACCTCCAACAACCACAACCATCTTCCTTTGTACTAGGTATGACTCCAACCAGCAGAGAGTTTTCCCCCTGATTCCCGCACTGACTCCAGTTTTGCTAGGGCCCCTTGATGCCACACTCGGTCAAATGTGGCCTTGATGTAAAGGACAGTCACTCTCACCTTACTTTGGGAGTTCAGCTCTTTTGTCCATGTTTGTAATGGACACAAGGCTGTAATGAGGTCAGGAGCTGAGTGGCCCTGGAAGAACCCAAACTGGGCGTCAGTGAGCAGGTTATTGCTGATTATGTGCCACTTGATAGTACTGTCAACGGTTCCTTCCATCGCCCTTTATTTTGTATTGTCATTCCATTTTCTTTCTGCCAAAATGAATCACTTCATACTTTTCTGCATTAAATTTCATCTGCCACATGTTCACCCATTTCACCAACTTGATTATGTCCTACTGAAGTTCTACACTATCCTCCTCACAGTTCACAATGCTTGCTATCTTCGTAGCATCACACAAATTTTGAAATTGTGCCCTGTACACCAAGGTCTAGAGAAGTCTTGTGTTGCAGTAATAGTGTTACTACCTCTGGGCCAAAAGCTCTGGGTTCAAGTCCCGCTTCAGGACTTGATGGTCATAGAGAGTGCGTGAATAACATGGCCAAATAGCTTGACCATCAGCCTGTAAATCCTTCCAATATGCTCGATGGCAGGTGGTAAGAGTGGGAGATTTTTCTGGTCAGCCATACTGCAGATGCAATGGCAAATAACTGCAGTACTTTGCCAAGCATCACCATGAACCAATCCAATGGAAATCTGTAGTTGTCAACAGCCTCTTAGACCATGGTTCTTGGAGGAGGTGGAGGAGGACACCAAAGTCTAGATCATTAATATTTTTCAGGAACACCGGTTCAAGATAACGACTGTTAACCATTATTCTCTGTTTCCCGTCACTCAGCCAATTTTGTATCCATGTTGCTACTGTCTCTTTCACTCCGTGAGCTCTAGCATTTCTCACAAGTCTCTTGCGTGGCACTGTATCAAATGTCTTTTGGAAGTCCATGTACCCCACATCAACACAATTATCCTCATCAACCTTCCCTGTAATCTCATCAAAAAACTCAAGCAAGTTAGTTGATCAAGATTTGCCCTAATAAATCCATGCTGGCTTTCCTTAATTAACCCACATTTGTCCAAGTGCCTATCAATTTTGACCCAAATTATCATTTCTAAAAGCTTCCCCTCCACCAAGGTTACACTGATTGGCCTGTAGTTGTTGGGCTCATCTTTACAACATGTTCTGAACAAGAGTATAATGTTTGCAATTCTCCAGGCCTCTGGCACCATCCCTGGGTCTAAGGAAAATTTGAAAATTGTGGCCAGTTCCTCTGCAATTTCCATTCTCACTTCTCTCAGCATCCTTGAATGCATCTTGGATGCTTTACCAACTTTTAGTACATTGCACAGTGTATTTTATAGACCACTAACTAGTGGGAAAGATGTGGAGGAACAAATTTGCAAGGAAATTACAGAGAAGTGCAAGAATTATAGAATACAAACTGGCCTATCCAATACCTCCCCTCCTTATACATTATAAATCCTTCAAGTGTTTAAACTATCTCCTCTTTCATCATGACCAGCATGGATTGGTAAAGACAGGTACGAAGTACTAATTTAATACCTCAGCCATCCCCCGCTTCCATTGTAAATCCCCTTTTTAGTCTCTAATTGGCCCCACTCCTCCTCTCACCACCCTTTTATTATTGATAGGCCTATAGATGACTTTTGGATTCCCTTTCATGTTCAAGTCTCTCCCTTTGCTTCTCATATTTCCTTTTTGAATTCTGCACTGAACCCTTTACATTCAGTCTTGTCCTCAAGTGTATTATCCACCTGGCATCAGTTATAAGCAAACTTTTTCAGCTTCATCTTAATCTCTAATCTTTCGTCATTCTGGATTTGTTTGCCCTACTTTTCCCCTCAGTGGAAATATGCCTTCGCTGTGGCTGAACTATCTCTTCTTTAAAGGCAGACAATTGTTCAGTTACTGTTTTGCCTACCAGTCTTTGATTTCAGTTTATCTGGGTCAGATCCATTCTTACCCCATTGTCTTTCCCCCATTTAATTATTCTTCCTCTGGATTGTTCTATGTCCTTATCCATAGCCAACATAAACCCTATATACAATGATCACTGTCTCCTAAATCGTCTACTGACACTTGATCCACTTGGCCCACCTCATTCTCAAGAAGCAGGCGTAGCAATGCTTCCCTTCTCATTGGACTGGAAACCTACAGGTTCCATAAACACATCTTCCAAACCCATGACCACTACCATCTACAAGAACAAGGGCAGCAAGTAGATGGGAACACCACCACCTGGAAGTTCCCCTCCAAGCCACCCACCATCCTGACTTGGAAATATATCGCCATTCCTTCACTGTCACTGGGTCAAAATCCTGGAACTCCCTCCCTAACAGCACTGTGGGTGTACCTACACCACAGGGACTGCAGCAGTTCAAGAAGGCAGCTCACCACCACCTTCTCAAGGGCAATTAGGGATGAGCAATAAATGCTGGCCTAGCCAGCAATGCCCACATCCTGTGAATGAATAAAAAAAAATACTGCTTCAGAAAATTTTCCAAAACATACTCTAGGAACTCTTGTCCCTCTCTGCCCTTTACACTACTACTCTCCCAGTCTATATTCAGATAAAGTCCCCAGTATAACTACTCTATAAGTCTTGCACTTCTCTGTAATTTCCTTGCAAATTTGTTCCTCTACATCTTGCCCACTAATTGGCAGTCTATAGACTACACCGAGCAATGTAATTGCACCTTTTTTGTTCCTCAGCTCGAGCCAAACAGATTCTGTCCTTAACCCCTCTGGGACATCCTCTCTCTCTAGCACGGCAAAATTCTCCTTAATCAATACTGCTACCCCTCCTCCTTTCCTTCCTTTCCTGTCTTTCCTGAACAACTCGTATCCAGGAATATTTAATACCCAGTCCTGCCCTTCTTTGAGTCAGGTCAGCATTATTTCCACAACATCATATTTCCACGTGACAATCTGCACCTTTAGCTCAGCAATCTTATTTATCACACTCCGTGCATTCACACACATGCACAGTAACCTTAATTTAGACTTTATTATTTTTCCTCTTTCGCTGGACTGACCCAACACCTCGCTATTTCCTACTCTGGTGCGATCTGTCTTTCCTAGCATTTTGTGCACCTTGGTCTTCCTAGATCTCCTCGTTCCCACATTCCTGCCAAGTTAGTTTAAACCCTCCCCATTGGCACTAGCAAATCAGCCCGCAGGGAAACTGCTCCCAGCTCTGTTTACGTGCAACCTGTCCAGCCTGATGGGTCCATCTCCCCCAGCCCTGTCCCAATGTCCCAGGAAACTAAAACACTCCCTCCTGCATCTTCTCTCCAGCCACACATTCATCTGCTTTATCCTCCTATTTCTATACTCTCTAATCGTGGTACCGGGAGTAATCCATACATTACTACTTTTGAGGTTCTGCTTGCTAGCAACTGACCAAGGCTCCTTAGACAGCATCTTCCAAACCTGCGGCTTCTACCACCTCAAAGGACAAGGGCAGCAGATAGATGGGAACACCACCACCTGCAAGCTCCCCTCCAAGCCACTCACTTTCCTGACTTGGAAATATATCGCCATTCATTCACTGTCACTGGGTCAGATTCCTGGAATGTCCTATCTAACAGCACTGTAGGTGTACCTACACCACATGGACTGCAGCGGTTCAAGAAGGCAGCTCACCACCACCTTCTGAAGGGCAATTAGGGATGGGCAATAAAAATACTGGACTAGCCAGTGACGCCCACATTCAGTGAAATAATTTTTTAAAAAATCCTACCCAGCTCCCTAAACTCTGACCACAGGACCACATGTTCTTTCTATCTATGTCGTTGATACTGATGTGGACTCTGGCCACTTGCTGTTCAACCTCCCCACTCAGGGTGCTCTGCAGCCATTCAGTGACATCCTTGACCCTGGCACCAGGGAGGTAACACACCATCCTGAATTCATGTCTGTGGCTGCTTTCTGTTCCTCTAACTATTGTGTCCTCGGGCTGGCATGGACAAGATGGGCTGAATGGCCTCCTTCTGTGCTGTAACTTTTCTATGGTTCTATTGGATCTCCTATCACTTCTGCTCTTCCAATCTTTCTGCCCCCCTGAGCCAGCAGTGGTGCCCCGGACTTGGCTCTGGCTGCACTCCCCAGATGAATCATCTCTCTCATCAGTATTCAGAATTGAACACTGGTTGGAGAGTGAGATGCATTCAGGGGTGAAATTGAGTGATTTTAGAGTGGTGGAATTAGGCAGTTTTATTGATGGGACGAATCTGAGGTTGGAACTCATCTCAGGGTTAAATCTGACACCAAGCTTGTGAATGATCTGGCTTAACCTCAGACAGTTGTTAGGGAAAGGGATAGAGTTTGTAGTGGGGACTGAGGATAATGGCTTTGGGTTTCCCAATATTTAGTTGGAGGAAATTTCTGCTCATCCAGAATTGATAATTTAGTTTACTAATTTAGAGACAGTGGAAGGCTTGAGAGAGGTGGTAGAGAGCTTAAGCTGGGTGCCATCAATGTACATGTGGAAGCTGAAGAGTTTTGGGATGATGCCACCAAGGGGGCAGCATGTAGGTGAGAAATAAGAGGGGGCCAAGGCTAGAGTCTTATAAACATAGTGGCATCAGGGATATATCACAGTATCCTATAAAAACACACCACCTGGTAGCATCCAACAGCTTAGACATTGGAGTGAGCAAAGCAAGGCTGCTGGGAACATCAAACTCACCCATTTTTGAACCTATATTTGAACTAGTATAATGATGTTGTCTCTACTACCTTTACTGATAGATTATTCCAAACACATATCTCTGATCTTCTCTCCAGGGCATGTTCTTCAAAGCAAGGCTGTGTCTGTGCTTGTCTCAGCTTCTCTGGGACACAGCTTCAAACCCTGTCTGGAGAGGAATGGGTCTCACAGGTATTTGTAACCACAACAGCAATTTGCATTTGTATAGCACCTTGAAATAATTCCCAGTAAAATCAGACACTACTGAGTGGAGTGATCAAGAATTCTAATCAAAAGTAATAATGTCGACTCCGGGTATCTCAATTGAAACAATTTAATTCAATAACTGTTTTACTCCCACTATTGGTTTAGTTTGCCCTGTTGAAATCATCGGTTTTCTTTAGAGTTTTTAAAGAAAATCTATTTGGAACCTTAGAAAAATATTAGTTGTTATGCATGACAAAAGGAAAAAGTAACTTGAGGAAGGAGGAATAATTAAAATTGTAACAATGACTATGCTCATTTACTCAATTGATGCTGTTCAACAAACTTACTGCTGTTAACTATCTGAAACAAGGTGTAATAGTGTGTTGTAGTGTAAGGGTGTTCAGCAGAGCAAGGCTCAGTGTGAGACAGGAGAACAATACTGCCGACAGTATGATGCAGAGAAACACATGACAGTAGACAGGAGACAGAGGCTAGAATTTTACGGTCGGCTTGCGGGGGCAGTTAGGAAGCTGACCACCACCCACGATCGGATTTTACCCAGGCGGGCCAATTCAGGCCAGCCCAGTGTAAGACGTGACCATGGCAACAGCGAGAAGGGGTGGGTGGGGGCAGGAGCGGGAGCTCAATGTCCGCCAGGTCCAATGGTGACCTGGCAGCTGATTCAAAAGCAGCTGCAGCAGCCATGCGAAGACTGCCAGTGAAGCAGACACACCTCATGATGGAGCTCGTAACTGGTGAACACGGCAGGCGGGAGGGCAAGTGTCTCGCTGCCCTCCTGGAAGAGGTGGCAGCATGGAGAGAGATCCTTGTCCCCATGGACGGGAGGAGGAGGCCCCCCCCTAAACCTCATCAAAAATGCCTGAGAGGGGTGGCATCCAGGGTGAGCTCCCAGGATGTGGTGAGGTGCACATGGGTGCAGTGCTCTAAGCGGCTCAATGATCTCCTGCGATTGGGAAGGGTGAGAACCGTGTTAGCATGCGTCACTTAGCACAGCAATTAGGAGCTGCCCACCCACCTTGGACCTCAGAGGTCTTAGAGTGTGAGTGACAAATGTCAATGAGGCAGCATCTGGGCAAGGGAGTGACCCTTGGCTGCTTGGAATGAGTGTCTTGTGGCTCCAGG
Source organism: Cetorhinus maximus (assembly GCF_964194155.1). Taxonomy (NCBI): domain Eukaryota; kingdom Metazoa; phylum Chordata; class Chondrichthyes; order Lamniformes; family Cetorhinidae; genus Cetorhinus; species Cetorhinus maximus. The sequence goes on from NW_027596150.1 coordinate 284,861, forward strand.
GTCACGAATCGGCTGAGCCCTGCGAGGTATTCCTCATGTGGGGTTGGCCAGGCTGTGATGGCAATGCAGGAACAGGGTTGTCTAATCGATGCTCCTCTGTCCTTTCAGGAGAAGACATCCCATTACAATGCCAAGAAGCTGCGTCTGGCGGAGGACTGCCCCACCTACTCATCCTAACTCGATTATGAGCAGGAGGCCATGGAGCTGGAGAGGCGCCATGCGCCTAGGTCAGCCGGCCGCGGTGAGTTTGGGGCGTCACGGGGAGATAAGAATGCAGTGCACTGAGGTCAGAATGTTTATAATAGCAACCATTCCACTGTAGTCTTTATATTGATGTGAGCCTTGAACATGGAACCCCCATTGATAATGGAAAGACGAGGGCACCCTGATTTGGGTGCCAGGCATGCACAGTAACTGTGTAATGACTTCAACTAATGACATATCCTTGTTCTTCCTTTCAAGCTCACCAGCAGCCCATCAGGGTGAGGAGCCTGAAGGCCCACCACTGACCCCAGAGGACAGCAACCATCAAAATGCACCTGCGTCACACCCTCTTAGCCTAGCAAGTGCCTGTGCAGATACCAGCACCTCAGTGGGCATTACAGTGGTGGCTAGTATCTCGGTGCACATCGGTGAGGGCACTTCACACCCGCTTGAGATGCAGACAGAGACAGGGCGCCTGCAGTCGGAGGACTGCTGGGGACCAGGAACATGCTCAGTCGGTGGCTGATGATGAGCCTCTGGAGTCGTCCCTGAGGCAGCAGATGCTGTAAGTCCAGCAGGGTGTGTGGGAGGATCCGGCAGTGATACATGAGGGAATGCGTGCCATGGTCTCCATTAAGGAGGAGTCCATGTGGAGCATGAGCAATGCAATGAGCCTCATGGCTGAGTGCACTGCCTCCTCCATGGAGAGAATGGCAACTCTCATGGAGAGGCAGCTCCAGGAGCTGAATCGGGGCTCCTGGGGATGTGCTCGGACCTGCAAGCCCTCACAGTGGCAATGACCTCAGTTGGTCACTGTCAGTGTGGGAGATGGATTGGGCACCCAGTATCCCAGCTAGGTGCCCATCCATCAATGGTGAGCAGGGAGGTCCAAAGTGACCTCACATTGGTGCACAAGCTGCTTGTCATCTCTGTGGGCTCCTCTCAGGGCGCTCCGGATGAGGGCAGCAGCTTCTCCGCCCCTCTGCCAGTGACCGTGGCATCTGGTGAGGCTGCGGCCACTGGGGAGATGCCAGCCATGGCACTGGCCGCTCCCTTCCAGGCGGGGCCAGCACAGGCTCCACAGGCCAGAGGACGCCCGCCAAGGTCATCAAGGCCAACAGGACAGCCGAGTGAGCAGGCTGTCTCCAATGCCGGTGCCAGCGAGGGGGGGAGCACCTAGAGCCACTGCACCCACAAGTGAAAACTTAAAGCACCTTAATCACAACATGGGCTTATTATTGGTGATATTTTTTCCCAACTTTTATGTTAAATATTATTTGGTGTGATGGATAACACCTATCAGATTAATTTGTATTATGTATGCCAGGCACCAAGCATTAAGTGTGTTTCTGTTCAACAAGCCTCTGGGTGCTTCATCAGGGTAACCCATGATGTTATGAATGGCTTGTTTGTCATTGAACTTTATTGAAATGGCACATAGTGCATGTTGGTCACCAAGCAAATGTTCCTGTCATGTATCGAGTATGGAGCCTGCAGCCCTGGCATGTGGTGCTTGTTCATCTTTGGTAGGCTAGCTGAAGGAGCATTGGATCAAAGCATCCCGGGTGTTCCTGCCTCCCTGGAGGTTGCCCAGGTCAGCATCTATCCCCTCAGCGTTCTCCTGAGCGTGCTCATCCTCGGACTCACGACTGGACTCATCGTCTGTTGCCAGAGCAGCTGTGTCAACATCTTCTTCTTCCACTGCGTCCCCGCTTTCCAGTGCCAGATTGTGGAGAGCGCAGCATGCAACCACTATCAGTGACGCACGATCTAGGGGGTACTGGAGTGCGTCCCCGAATGGTCCAGGCATCGGAAGCGCATCTTGAGAAGGCCGACGGTTCTCTCTACCACCGCCCTTGTGGAGGTGTGGCTCCTACTGTACCGCTGCTCAGCCTCTGTTCTTGGATGGTGGAGAAGTGTCATGAGCCACCTTCTGAGGGAATAGCCCTTGTCACCCAGCAGCCATCCAGCCAGCTGGGCTGGAACACTGAATACCCTCAACGCCTGGGAGTGTCTCAGGGTGTAAGCGTCATGGGAACTGCCAGGGTACCTTGCACGGACTTGCAGAATCTGCATCCTACGGTCACACACTATCTGCCTGTTCATGGAATGGAAGCCCTTCCTGTTGACGAAGGCACCCGGCTCACCCGCTGGCGCCTTGATGGCCACAGGTGTGCAACCGATTGCACCCTGGATGAGGGGGAACCCAGCAATGGCTACAAAGCGTCTGGCTCACTCTGCCTGACTGGCTTCGTCCGTGCGGTAGTGAATGAAAGTCAATGCACACCTAAACAGAGCGTCTGTCACCAGCTTGGCACAAGTGTGGACAGCTGATTGGGGGAATCCACAAAGATCACCCACTGACGCCTGGAAAGAGCCGGAGGCATAGAAGTTGAGGGCCACTATGACCTTCAGTGCCACTGGCATGGGGTGTCCACCCACACAGTCAGAGCTGATCTCAGGGCTGATCATCTGAAAGGTGCAGGTCACTGTCTCCCTGGAGATGTGGAGCCTCCTTCGGCACTGCACCTCAGACATATTGAGGTAGCTGCATTGCCGCCTGTAAACTCTGGCAGCAGGATAGTGGCATCTTCTGCAGGCCCTTCCACCTTGGACTTCCTGTTGGCCTTGCGCCCCTTGTGCCTGCGCCTGACCTCCCACATGTCCCTCCCCTGGAGGCTGAATAGGGACACCTGGCCTCCTCCCCCTTCTGGCCTTCTCTTCCACCTCAGAGGAGGTGTCACAATCCCCATTCCCAGGGTAAGGGAAGGCTGTCTGATACCTGGAAGGACCCAAGTAGTATGACTCCTCCGGAGTCCTGAACTGAAGCCTCTTATTTCTGTCAAAGCAGCTCTGAAGCGAAATGAAGATGTCCTGTTCACACAAGCAAGCAGCAGCAACTTATAAGCTAAAATACAAACAGCTCTCATTAGCAAGCCCACTCACTCCTCTTATCCCACCTGTGGATGAGGTTTTTGAAAATGTGGCCTACCCGCCTGCCCATTGCGCCCGTGCAACACCGTGAAAATCGCACGGGCTATGGAAACTCCGAGACAATTGGTGTCTCAAGTGCCTTAACTGGCCTGGCCTCCATTTTCATCGCATGCCCGCCTGGCGAAATATCGCGAGGGTGCGCGGTGACGTCGGGACACGCCCGACATCATCGCACGTCATATTACACTTGGTGTGATGGGCACGTGCCCACATGCTCCACGTAAAATTCTGGCCAGAGTTGTATGGAGCGACTCGAGTAGAAGTCAACATGAAGTTAGCTCCTAGTTTGGGTTTAGTCTTGTATGTATCAAAAAAATTATGTGTTACCAATAAATACTACCGTTCAACCTTATAAACTTCTGAACCCCTTCATAGGACCAAATGAACAAACCCTTACAATATGTGTCATGTTCAGAAACACGAGGAGATGTTGTGGAGGCATGTGACTGGTCCGGGAGCAGAAGCACCTGAAGAAGCGTTTGCAGTTCATCATCCAAGAGCTGGACCTGGTTCTGATCATGGTGGACATCACCTCTTACTAAAGTAAGGTGCAGTAGGGAATTCAGGGCCAGAGTGATCTCCTAGACTAGTTTCAATCCCCAAGGCGGGGTTGGTAAGGAATTTCTCAGACTTCTTCCTTGGCCTGGATTTTTATCTGTTTATTTGTCTCTCTCTCTCAGGGGATCAAATGGTTAAAGGAGGAATTGGGAGAACAATACTGGAAATTGTTGGGACAGGCTGGATGCACCAAAGGGTCCAGTGTTAGTCTGTTCAGATTGGTTCCACTCAATTGGATGTTGGAGTCAGTGTGAACCCTGTTGAGGGCAACGCATCAGTGTGGATAAGTTCAAACCTTATCTCTTTATCCTTTAAGTTACAGTTGATCTTAATATCGTTTAATTACATTTAATAATGTTTAACATGGATATGACATTCCTCAGATTGCTACTTTATTGGAAACAGAATATTTCTGTGGATTGTTCAATAGCAAACAAATGATCCTGATGAGGAAATTGCCTGCTATTATCTACCAACATTACCTTCTCTGCTATTTTCTTTCCAGAATAAGTGACTTGACTTACACCTGACTAGTAAAACTATATTCTCAGTTGTAATGCTACTCACTGCATGGCTCAGCACTCAGAGATCCCATCTTGTCCTGTGTTTCCATCATAAACTCCAGCATGTTTCTTTGACCGGCCATTTCATGTACGACAGACTAAAACCAGTAGAGAAGATTTTAGTACAACATTACACCTTCAATGATGTGTACATATGTACCCCAGGATCCTTTGTCCTTGCACATCCTTTAGAATTGTACCCTTTATTTTATGTTGCCTCTACTTGTTCTCCTGATCAAAATGTATCAATTCATACTTCTCTGCATTAAATTCTACCTGCCATGTGTCCCCCACCCATTCCATCTCTCTGTTTATGAGCACTTGAAGCCTATCACTATCCTCATTGCAGTTCACAGTGTTTCCATGATTTGTGTCATCTGCAAATTATGAAATTGTGCCCTGTACACCAAGGTCTATAGATCAGGAAAAGTAGTGGACCTTGTACCAACCCCTGGGGAACCTAATCTTCCCTCAGTCCAAGAAACAACTATTCACCTCTACTCTCTGTTTCCTGTCACTCAGCCAATTTCATATTCGTGCTGCTACTCAACCTTTTATTCCATGGGCTTCAACATTGCTGACAAACTTGTTACTTGGCACTTTATCAAACACCACATCAACTATATTACCCTCATCAATAGTTACCTCATCAATAAACTCATTCAAGTTGGTTAAACATGAATTGCCCTTAACAAATCCATGCTGACTTTCATTGATTAACCTGCATTTATCAAAGTGATAGTTAATTTTGCCCTAGATTATTGTTTCTAAAATCTTTCCAACTATTAAGCATACTGGTCTATAGTTGCTGGGCTTATCCTTACACTCTTTTTTAAACAAGCGGGTAGCATTTGTAATTCTCCAGTCCCCTGACAGCACGCTGAGTTTAAGGAGAATTGGAAGATTATGGACAGTACCTCCACAATTTTCATCCTTAGTTCCTTCATTTTGATGGAGCCCAGTCCAGACCATGGCATCAATGGGCAAGGGACTGCACAGCATGGAACAGCAAGTGTAGAAATGCAGTTGTTGTAGGAGGTTCCACAGTTAGGGGAACAGACAAGCATTTCTGTAATCTCCTCCTGAGTCCCACATGGTGTGTTGCTTCCCTAATGCCAGGGTAAAGGACGTAATGGAGACGATGCAGAATATTCTGTAGGGTGAAGGGACTGAGCCAGAAATTGTGATACATGTTGCTAGCAATAGCACAGAGAGGACAGGGATTGAGGTCTTATGGGCAGATATGCAGGAGTTAGGGAGCAAGTTAAAAAGTAGGACTTCTAAGATAGTAACCTTTAAATTACTCCAGTGCCAATATGGAGAATAGAAATAAGGAGAATAGAGAAAAGGAGAATCAACATATTACTTGCAGCATGGTGCAGGCGAGAGGCTTTCAGCTTCTTGGGACATTGGGATCAGTTCTGAACAGGAGGCACCTATTTAAAAGGGACAGTAGCATGTCAACAAGACTGGGACCAACGTGCTCATGGGTAGGTTCACTAGTGTAGCTGGGAAGAGTTTAAACTAAATTGGCGGTGTGGGGGGCATCAGGATATAGAAGAAGAAAAGAGGAACAAGGTGCAGTAAAGAGTGAGAGAGTGTTGGATAGTATGAGAGAAGGAAGTAGTACCATATTAGGTAGGCACAGACTAAAAAGGACTATGAGGAATACAAAGACAGGTTTAAAATGCATGTATGTAAATGCACAAAGTGTTGTGAATAAAGTTGGTGAGCTACAAGCACAATCAGGGTTGTTTAGCAAGTCTTGTCCAATCGTGTATGTCCCAACAACTGGCAGATCATATCAAACAGCACGTACCTTCGGCTGTTCGCAACAGACAAAGTACTGACCATACTCAAACAGCCTGTGCTTGCAAAACTCAAAACATAATGTTCAACATTAGATGTGATTCCATGATTGGACAACACTTGCTAAACAATCTTGGTTGTGCTGAGAACTACCCTGTAAATCAACTTAAGATTATCAGTTGGGCTCGTACTTATGCATGCAAGAAACCACATATATTCACACACAGGCTGTGTGCAGACAGAAGGAGCATTAAGCCTTTTTCAACTAAACGAAAGTTTGAAGGACAGCCATTCCATGGTTCATTCCCCACGGCAATGCCTTGACCAATCAGCGTAGATCTGCCCGGTTTGAATTTGAATAATATCATGGCAGTTAACTGTTCCCTGGTGCATTCTCTATGGCAATGCCTCTACCAATCAGAGTCCATTTGCCAATTGGCAATTGTCCAATTGGCACTTTCTTCTCATGCAGTATAAATTATTGTTCTCTTTACTGTTGGTAACCTTGTGATCTGTCCTGATGAGTATAAGATAAAAAGCTTGGACAGCATGTCTTTTTTTTCAGCAATACTTGAGTTCTGTATGACCAAACAACTATTTGATGACATGACCTGCACATGTGGTGCTCTAGGACACGAGAAATGTGCTGGAGTTCCGACACGGAACAGGATGTGCACTCCACAGTCTCAAAGGCCCTGTCATGCTTCTATATATTAGACTAAATACTGTCATAACAGAAATAAATTTGAGATTTAAATAAAAAAATACTCACCAGCTACTCACCAATCTGTTGCTTCCTTTAATGCTGATGTCACTTTATTTTATGGGGAGTTAACTGAAATGTTTTAGTTATCTTTTATTGCCTACATTGCTCAGATTTTATTTACTGAAAAATTCAGAACCCTTTAGTGTTAGTGCGCCTTGTTATTAGAGAGGCAGACTAACAAACAGAGAGAGAGAGGTAAACCAAGAGACCGAGGAAGACCGAGAGACAGGCAGACTGAGAGAGGAAAAAGCAAGAGACAGGACAAAAGACCTGGAGATAGAAAGACCAGGAGAGGCAGAATAAAAAAGAGAAAGACCATGAGAGAGCTTAGAGTGTGCTTGCACATGAACAGGGGAGAGACCTCATCCTGAGTGAGACACAGCCAGAGTGAGTGTGGGTAGTGGCAATTTGGTGCACAGTGGGAATTCGGTGCATAGGGGAAGAGGTGCTCTTTGCATTTTTTCTTTGCTATCCAACTTCTTAAATCTTCAGAGAGTGGTCTTGCCCTGCTGCAGCAGTAGAGGCTGCAAGGGAAAGGAATGACTGGTAAGTTGTGGGTAAGGTCGGGTAAGTATTTACTACTTTTATTGCTTATGTTTTAAGGTCTTTTTGTGGTTTATAGTTTGTATATTCTGTAGTAACGAGAATCAGGAAAGAAGGGCCCTAGAATAATTGATTTAAAAGATTTAATTTAGAGGGATAAGTCATGGCAGGAGAGCTCAAAACCGTGGTGTGCTCCTCGTGCTCCATGTGGGAAGCCGGGAACATTTCCAGTGCCCGGGACCAGCATGTGTGCAGGAAGTGTGTCCAGCTGCAGCTCCTGGAAGCTCGGGTTTCAAAGCTGGAACGGCAGCTGGGGACACTGTGGAGCATCCGCGAGTCTGAGAGCATCATGGATAGCACGTTTAGAGAGGTGGTCACACCGCAGCTGAAGGGACTTGAGGAAGGAAGGGAATGGGTGACCACCAGGCAGTCCAAGAGACACATGCAGGTAGTTCAGGAGTCCTCTGGGGTCCCGCTCGCAAATCAGTATTCCATTTTGGAGGCTGATGAGGGCACTGGTTCCTCCAGGGAGTGCCGACAGAGCCAAACTTCTGGCACCACAAGCAGCCTGTCTGTACAGGAGGGGAGGAAGAGAGGAAGAGCAAAAGTAATAGGGGACTCTATAGTCAGGGGAACAGATAGGCGCAACTGTGGCTGTCAACATGACTCCAGGAGGGTGTGTTGCCTCCCTGGTGCCAGGGTCTGGGATGTCACTGAACGGCTGCAGGGCATCCTGAAGGAGGAGGGCGATAAGGCAGAGGTCATGATACATGTTGGTACCAATGACATAGGTAGAAAGAGGGATGAGGTCTTGCATCAAGAATTCAGGGAGTTAGGCAGTAGACTAAAAAGCAGGACCTCTTGGGTTGTAATCTATGGATTACTCCCAGTGCCACATACTAGTGAGCTCAAATAGGAGAATAGCGCAGATGAATACATGGCTTAAGAGTTGGTGCAGGAGGGAGGGTTTTAGATTGCTGGATCATTGGGACCATTTCTGGGGAAGGTGGGACCTGTACAAGTGGGACGGTCTACATCTGCACCAGAGCGGGATGAACATGCATGTGGGCAGGTTTGTTAGTGCTGTTGGGAGGAGTTTAAACTAATTCAGCGGGGGAGGGGACACAGAATGTTAGCAGAATAGGGACACATCATAATACAGTAAAATAATCAAGTCAGAGGGAGTACAGCTGCATTAAGTTTCAAGGGAGTAAGGCAAGGCTGGATGGCCTCTACTTTAATGCCAGGAGTATTAAAGGTAAAACGGATGAGTTAAGGGTGAGGATTGGCACATAGAATTGTGATAAGGTAGCCTTCACTGAGACGTGGTTGAGGAAGGGGCAAGATTAGCAGCTCAACATTCCAGAATCTTCAGGCGAGACAGGGGAGGTGGTAAAAGAGGAGGAGGCATTGCATTATTAGTTAAGCAGTCAGTTACTGCAGTAAGGAGAGATGATATCTTGGAGGGGGCATCAAATGGAGCTTTGTGTGTAGAGCTTAGGAATAAAAAAGGGGAAGCCACATTGTTAGGTGTTTATTATAGACCCCCAGATAGTTAGCGGGAAATTGAGGAGCAAATATGTGCACAGTTTGCGGAGGTGTGTAAAAACAATAACAATAGGGTAATTATATTAGTTGATTTCAACTTTCCCAACATTAATTGGGATAGACATAGTGTTAAGGGCTTGGATGGAGTGGATTTCTTGAAATGTGTACAGGAGATCTTTTTAGGTCAATATGTAGAGGGTCCAACAAGGGACGGCGCAGTGCTGGACCTAATTCTGGGGAATGAAGCTGGATAGGTGGCTGAGGTGGTGGTGGGGGAGCATTTTAGTGATAGCGACCACAACACAGTACAATTTAAGCTTGTTATGGTCAAGGAAATAGACAAGTTGCAAATAAATGTTATGGATTGGGGAAGAGCGGATTTTAGTAAAATAAGGCAGGATCTGGCCAAGGTAGACTGTGTCCCTAGATCTCTGAAGGCGGAGGGGCATGTTAGTGCGGTGGTGATAAAAGCATATGGGACACTTGCCTTTATCAATCTACGCATAGATTACAAAAGTAGGGAGGTCATGTTGGAGTTGTTTAGAACCTTGGTGAGGCCACAGCTGGAGTACTGTGTTCAGATCTGGTCGCCACATTATAGCAAGGATGTGATTGTGTTGGAGGGGGTGCAGAGGAGATTCACCAGGATGTTGCCTGGGATGAAACGCTTAAGTTATGAAGAGAGGTTGGATAGACTTGGGTTGTTTTTGTTGGAGCAGAGAAGACTAAGGGGTGACCTGATCGAGGTGTACAAGATTATGAGGGGCATGGACAGGGTGGATAGGGAGCAGCTGTTCCCCTAAGTCGAAGGGTCAGTCACGAGGGGGCACAAGTTCAAGGTGAGGGGCAGGAGGTTTAGGGGGGATGTGAGGAAAAACCTTTTTACCCAGAGGGTGGTGACGGACTGGAATGCACTGCCTGGGAGGGTGGTGGAGGCGGGTTGCCTCACATCCTTTAAAAAGTACCTGAATGAGCACTTGGCATGTCATAACATTCAAGGCTATGGGCCAAGTGCTGGTAACTGGGATTAGGTAGGTAGGTCAGGTGTTTCTCACATGTCAGTGCAGACTCGATGGGCCAAAGGGCCTCTTCTGCTCTGTGTGATTCTGTGAGAAGGAAAGGGGTGAAAGGAGAGAAGGTGGAATTTCAAGAGGCGGAGAGAAAGAACAAGATACAGAGCAAATAACCACAAGGCAGGGGGAAGACTGAGAGAGACAGAGAAAGACTGGGAGACAGAGAAAAAGTGAGAGAGAAAGACTGATAGAGGTACTGAGAGAGAGATAAAGATAGAGGAACAAGAGAAAGACCAAGAGAAAGTTGGAAAGATGAAGAGAGAGACAGAGGGAGAGAGAGAGAAAAAGAATGAAAGACAGAGAGAGCGATGAAGATAGAGAGCGAGAAAGGACCGAGAGGGAGAAAGACAAGAGAGTGAGAGAAATAACTGAAAGAGAGAGAGCAGGACCAAGGGAGAAGGAGAGAGAGAGAGAGAGAAAGGACTGTGAGAGATTGAAAAAGAGAATGAGACCTGGGTTTAAAGAAAGACCGAGAGGGAGACAGGGAGAGAAAGGTCGAGAGGCATAGAGAAAGATTGATTGAGAGTGAGAGAGAGAAAGAGAAACACAGAAGGAGAGAGAGAAAGACTGAAAGGGAAAGACTGCCAGAGAGAGTTAGAAAGACTGACAGAGAGACCGAGAGAGAAAAAGACAGTGATATAAAGATCGAGAGGGAGATGGGGATGGACAGAGACAAACACTGGGAGATATAGAGAAAGATGGAAAGAGAAAAAAGAGTGAGTGACAATGAGAGATGGAGAGAGAAAGACTGAGAGATGGATAGAAAGACTAGGGAGAGAGGGAAAAAGACTGAGAGTGAGAAAGACTGGGAGAGAAAGACATGGAGAAAGACATAGAAAGAAAGAGAGAGAGAAAGACTGAGGGAGAGAGAGAGAGAGACATCCATGCACATACTTAAATTCAGGCTTTATCCTCACCTGGAAATCTTCTGCAAATACCCATGTCTAATTGATCATCTGAAAGAGGATCAAACACAGTAGATTTCTCTGTGGAATAAATAAAAGCAAATTAGACAGATTGAATGGAACAATAGAATAAAATATGATTTTTGTAATTCTAGATTAGTTCTACCAATCTGAGGAATCCCATGCTGCTGTCTTCACAGTTTTGCTTGAACTCTGCTTTAACTTGGTGCTGTTGCTGTTTGAGCGGTTGTTGTTCTTTGGATCTCTTTATACTGGTATTTCTTACAAGACCCTGCCCCTTCCTTCAAAATGAAATGAAGCAGCTCTCTAGCAGTGAAACCACAGCACAGTGGGCGTTCTGGCAACATAATGTGCAAAAATAAAGAACACTAGGCACATCCTGCAAAACCAGCATAGCCCCGAGGTGTCAACTTGCATAGCAACCAGTCATCAGAGAGACAATAGGGAAATGTTGTCGCTCTCAGACCGCACACATAATTCAGGGTAACATGTTCCCCAAGGTCAGTTTTGGCCCCATCACACTTTTAAATTTTTATCAAAAACCTAGACTTGGGTGTAGGGAGCAGCATTGTAAAACTTTCGGACAATATGAAAGATAGTGATGAGGATAGTTGCAGACTTCAGGATGATAGGATGGTGAAACCAGAAGCAAGGCAGATAGAGTTCACTGCAGAGAAATGTGAAGGCATGCACTTTGGCAGGAATAATATGGAAAGACTGGATACTATAAATTGCATGATTTTGAAAAATGCAGATGAACAGAGAGATCTTGATATCCTAATTCCTTAAAGGAGATAGGACAGGTTGATTCGGTGGTCCAAAGCGTATCAGTTACTTGGGTTTATAAATGAAGGAAGAGAATATAGAGATCATGCTAGAACTTTCTAAATCACTGGTCAGGTCTCAGTTGGAGTATTGGGGACTGTTTTGGGAACCACATTTCATGAAAAATGTGAAGGCCATAGAAAGGGTACAAAGAGGTTTATCCGGATGTTACAAGGAATGAGAGACTTCAATTATGAGAAGTTGGAAGAGTTATTTCTGTTCTCCTTGGGATGGAGAAGATTAAAAGGTGACTTAATGGTGGAATCCTCTATCAAGATTATGTGAGGCTCTGAGAGTTTGTTAATTTTCACCATAGCCTTAATGGGGCCATTGGCTTCTTCTCTGGCTTTTTTCGAGCCTCCCTCAGTCCATGTCTCAATGTTATTCATCCATCCAATTTTACCTTATCTTCAATTTCTCCTTCAATTGTTGCCAGGACAAGACTGTCAGGTCTTCGGCCGAGATTTTCCACTCCCGCCCATGGCAGGTGTCATGGCAGGTGGGAGTGGAAAATATCACGACAAGGCCAGAAATCAGTTTCACGTTGTCGTGAAACCAGTTTGCAATTGTGCATTACAGCCTCCAATGGCAGGCCGCATTTCCCGCCAAGGCACATCAGGAACATCATTTCAATACATTTGCATCTCATTATAAGGACTGCTCATCGGAATCATCCCCCATGTGAATCATCAGGGCACATCAGTGTGCAATTAGAATGATATGTTTCACAACAGGATATAAGTGATGTGCTTGTGGCGACCTATAATTCGCTCATGACTTTCAGGTTTGTTCACCTGCCTTGCATGGCGCAGCACCAGGCTTCGCAGGCAGCACCACATCGTTTTCAGGCGGCTGTCACAGGCATGTCTCCACCTACCGGACTAGCGGTAAGCCGGGCATAGCTTCTCATTGGGGAAGGGGAGAAACTGGTCTGAGGCAAGGGAAGGGGCTGTAAGGTGAGGGCTCCTCTGAGGGGTAAGAGTGGGGAAGGTTGCACTCAGACACATGACTGGAAGGAGGGTGCAGAGGGTACTAACTAGTCTTCAGTGCCAGAATGGGGCGAGAGTATGTTACAGAATGAAATAAGCCACTTGGGGCCAAAATGGGAGGAGTGCTGAGTGAAGAAGCGCTTCAGTTTACATTGTTGAGCTTGCAGAGACTGTCCTTGTCCCAGTCCAGGGAGGAGGAGGGTATGTCAGACCAGTCTCAATCATGCACAGCATGTTTTTTTTTATTCCGACATGAGATGTGGGCATCACTGGCTCGGCCAGCATTTAATGCCCATGCCTAATTGCCCTTGAGATGGCGGTAGTGAGCTGCTTTCTTGAACCACTGCAGTCCATGTGGTGTAGGTACACCCACAGTGCTGTTAAGGCTGCTTTGTCTTGAACGGTGCCGAGCTTCTTGAGTGTTGTTGTAGCTGTGCTCATCCAGGCAAGTGAGGAGTATTCCATCACACTCCTGACTGCCACAGGATTCCTAGCCTTTGACCTGCTCTTGTAGCCACAGTATTTATATGGCTAGTTCAGTTTAATTTCTGGTCAATGGTTACCCCAAGGAGGTTCATAGTGGGGGATTCAGCGATGGTAATGCTACTGAATGTCAACGGGTGACGGTTAGATTCTCTTTTGTTGGAGATGTCATTGCCTGGCACTTGAGTAGCGTAAATGTTACTTGCCACTTGTCAGCCCAAGCCTGGATATTGTCCAGGTCTTGCAGCATTTGGACATGGACTGCTTCAGTATCTGAGGAGTCGTGAATGGTGCTGAACATTGTGCAATCATCAGCGAACATCCCCACTCCTGACCTTATGATGGATTGATGAAGCAGCTGAAGATGGTTGGGCCAAGGACACTATCTTGAGAAACTCCTGCAGTGATGTCATGGAACTGAGATGATTTACTTCCAACAACCACAACCATTTTCCTTTGTGCTAGGTATGACTCCAACCAGTGGAGAGTTTTCCCCCGATTCCCATTGACTCCAGTTTTGCTAAGGCTCCTTGATGCCACACTCGGTCAAAAGCCGCCTTGATGTCAAGGGCAGTCACTCTCACCTCACCTCTGGAGTTCAGCTGTTTTGTCCTTGTTTGGTCCAAGGCTGTAATGAAGTCAGGAGCTGAGTGACACTGGCAGAACCCAAATTGGGTGCAGTCTTCTGGAGCACAAGTCTTCAGTACTATTGCCAGAATATTGTCAGGGCCCATAGCCTTTGCAGTATCCAATGCCTTCAGCCATTTCTTGATATCACGTGGAGTGAATCGAATTGGCTGAAGACTGGCATCTCTGATGCTGGGGACCTCCGGAGGAGCTGAGATGGATCATCCACTCGGCACTTCTGGCTGGAAATTGTAGCAAATGCTTCAGCCTTATCTTTTGCACTGATGTGCTGGGCTCCCCCATCATTGAGGATGGGGATATTTGCGGAACCTCCTCCTCCAGTGAGTTGTTTATTCGTCCACCACCATTCATGACTGGATGTGGCAGGACTGCAGAGCTTAGATATGATCTGCTGGTTGTGGAATCGCTTAGCTCTGTCTATCGCTTGTTGCTTATGCTGTTTGGCAGGCAAGTAGTCCTATGTTGTATCTTCACCGGATTGACACCTCATTTTTAGGTACGCCTGGTGCTGCTCCTGCACTCTTCACTGAACCATGGTTGGTCCCCTGGCTTAATGGTAATGGTAGAGTGGGGGATATGCCAGGCCGTGAGGTTGCAGATTGTGTTCGAGTACAATTTTGCTGCTGCTGATGGCCCACAGCGCCTCATAGATGCCCAGTCTTGAGTTGCTAGATCTGTTCAAAATCTATCCCAATTAGCATGGTGGTAGTGCCACACAACACGATGGAGGGTATCCTCAATGTGAAGATGGGGCTTCCTCTCCACAAGGACTGTGCGGTGGTCATTCCTACCGATACTATCATGGACAGATGCACCTGCGCAGGCAGGATGATGAAGATGAGGTCAAGTATGTTTTTCCCTCGTGTTGGTTACCTAACCACCTGCCGCAGACCCAGTTTAGCAGCAATGTCCTTTAGCACTTGGCCAGCTCAGTCAGCATTGGTGCTACCAAGCCACTCTTGGTGATGGACATTGAAATCCCCCACTCAGAGTACATTCTGTGCCTTTGCCACCCTCCGTGCTTCCTCCAAGTGGTGTTCAACATGGAGGAGCACTGATTCATCAGCTGAGGGAGGGCGGTACTTGGTAATCAGCAGGAGGTTTCCTTGCCCATGTTTGACCTGGTACCATGAGACTTCATGGGGTCCAGAGTCAATGTTGAGGACACCCAGGGCAATTCCCTTCTGACACCCCATAAAATCCAGCCCCATGTCCCAGTTTAATTATACAAATATCTAATTTTATGATTCATATGTTTCAGGAGTATAAGTTTTCAAAAAACTCCAACAGGTTTGTTAAACATGATTTCCCTTTCATAAATCCATGTTGACTCCGCCCAATCAGATCGTTATTTTCTATGTGTCCAATTATCACATCCTTTACTACTGATGTCAGGCTATACAGGTCTGTAGTTCCCCATTTTCTCTCTGCCTTCATTCTCAAATAGTGAAGTTATATTTGCAACTTTCCAGGCACTATTCCAGAATTTTGCAAGGTGACCACCAATGCATCTACTGTCTATACAGCCATCTCTTTCAACACTCTGGGATGGAAAACATCAGGTCCTGGGGATTTAATAACCTTCAGCCCCATTAATTTCTCCAGTACTACTTTTTTTACTAATACTAATTTCTTTCAGTTCCTCATTCCCGCTAGTCCCTTCGGTCTCCAGTGTTTCTGGAAGGTTTTTTTTTAACCTTCCCCAGTGAAGACTAGCACAAAGTAATTATTTAGCTTCTCTGCCATTTCCCTATTCTCCATTATAAATCCCCCTGTCTCTGCCTGTGATAGGCCCACATTTGTTTTTGCTAATCTTTGCTTTTTCAAAGTACTATAGAAGCTTTTGGAGCCCACTTATGTTTCTTGCTACTTTACATTCATATTCTATTTTCTAATTCTTTATCAGTTTCTTGGTCCTCCTTTGCTGAATTCTAGAATTCTCCAAATCCTCAGGTTTAATACTTTTTGGCAACTTTATAAGCCTCTTCCTTTGATCTAATACAATCTTTAACTTCCTTCATTGACTCACTTTTCCTAATGCATTTTTGTGCCTTAAAGTATATTTTTTGTAAACCATGTATTAATGCTAGGATTTAAGCCATTGCCTTTCTACCATCTTACTTTTTAACGTATCTTCCCAATCCACCACAGCTAACTTGTCCCATGCTATCACTGCTGTTTGGTGGCCTATAAACAAATCCTATCAATGTTTGCTGTTTCTTAGCTTCACCCAAACAGATTCTACATCTTGTTCTTCTGATCTAAGATCCTGCCTCCTTAATGTACTGATCACATCCTTTATTAGCAGCGCTACCCCACCTCCTTTTCCTTTTTGTCTGTTCTTCCTAAAGGTCAAATACCCTTAACATTCAGTTCCCAGCTTGGTCACCCTACAGACACGTCTCCGCAATGTCAATTAGATCATACCTGTTTCCTTCTTGTTACGAAAAGCTGTATGCATTTAGATAGAGTTCCTTTATTTATGCCTTTTTCACACTATTCTGTATTTTGATTCTATTTGATGCTGGCATTTGTTTTTGCTGCCTTCCACTTTCACTTACTATGTTACTACTTCCCATTCCCAGCTTTGTTTCTCTCCTATCTGAATTCGCTCTCAGGTTCTTTTCCCCCTGCCAACCTAGTTTAACACCTCCCACAACACTAGCAAATCTCCCTGCAAGGATATTAATCCCAGTCCTGCTAAGGTGTAACCCATCCTCTGCCCCAGAAACCTATTGCCCTCCCTCATACGCCATTTCTGAGATTACTGACTGAGAAGTCCTGCTTTTCAATCTCTTTTCTAACTCCCTCAAATCTGCTTTTAGGACCTCATCCTTCTTTCTACCTAAATCATTAGTACCAATGTGGACCATGACCTCTGGCTGTTCACCCTCCCGCAAAGGATGTCCTGCCACAAGGCAACATACCATCCTGAAGTCACGTCCATGGTGTAGAAATGCCTATCTGTTCCACTAACGATCGAATCCCCTACCAATGTTGCTTCGCCATTCTTCTTCCCACCTGTGCAGTTGAGCCACATGTGCTGCTGCGGACTTGGCTATGGCTGCATTCCCCTGAGGAACTATCACCCTCACAAGAATCCAAAATGGAAAACCGGTTAGTGAGTGAGATAGACCCAGATGTCTCTTGTGCTACCTGCCTGCTACTCCTAGACTGTCTGGCAGTCACCCATTCCCTCTCAGCCTGCATGCTCCTAACCTGCAGTGTGATCACATTGTTAAATGTGTCATCCTTGTAGTTCTCAGCATCGTGGAAGCATCGCAGTGACTCCAGCCATTGCTGAAGCTCCAAAACCCAGAGCGCAAGCTGCAGCAGCCGGTGCCACTTCTTCTACATGCGCTTGTCTAGGCCATGTGAAGTGTCCATGACTCTACACATACCACTAGATGCACAAACCTTGCAACCGAGCTGCCCTGCCTTACCTTAAGCTTACTTTTGATCTATTTTACTTTAAACTGGAGACTAGAAAGTGGTAAGGAGAATCGCTAGATTCTGGAAAGGTTCCATCAGATTGAAAAGTAGCAAATATAAGCCCTCTATTCAAGAAGGGATGGAGGCAGAAAACAGGAAACTATAGACCAGTTAGCTTCACATCTATCATGGGGAAGGTTTTAGAATTGATCATTAAGGAGGTTATAGCTGGGCACTCAGAAGAGCTCAAGGTGATGGAGAAGAGTGAGCATTGTTTTGTGAAAGGAAAATCATGTTCAACCAATTTATTGGAGTTTTTTGAAGGAGTAACATGCACTGTGGATAAGAGGAGCCTGTAGACGTATTGTACTTGGATTTCCAGAAGGCATTTGATAAGGTGCCACATTAAAGATTATTATGGAAAATAAAAGTGCATGGTGTAGAGGGTAAAATATTAGCATGGATAGAAGATTGGCTGGCTGGCAGAAAGCAGAGAGTATGCATAAATGGGTCTTTTTCAGATTGGCAGGGTATGACAAATTGAGTCCCACAGGGGTCTGTACTGGGGCCTCAACTTTTTACAATTTACATCAATGATTTAGATGAGGGGAGTGAAGACATGGTAGCTAAATTTGTAGATGATACAAAGATAGGTAGGAAAGTATGTTGTGAAGAGGACATGAGGAGGCTGCAAATGGATATAGATAGGTTGAGCGCGTGGGCAAAGATCTGGCAAATGGAGTTTAATGTGGGTAAATGTAAAGTTGTTCATTTTGGCAGGAAGAACAAAAAAGCAGAGTATTACTTAAATGGAGAACTGCAGAATAAATGCAGAATTCTGAGGTGCAGAGGGATCTAGGTGTTCTAGTATGTGAGTCACAAAAAGTTAGTATGTAGGTACAGCAAGTAATTAAGAAGGCTAATGGAATGCTATCCTTTATTATGAGAGGGATTGAACATAAAAGTAAGGATGTTATGCTTCAGTTATACAGGGCATTGGTGAGACCGCACCTTGAACAGTGTGTGCGGTTTTGGTCTCCTTATTTAAGGAAGGATGTAAATGCATTGGAGGTGGTTCAAAGGAGATGATACCTGGGTTGTCTTTTGAGGAAAAGTTGGACAGACTGGGTTTGTTTCCACAGGAGTTTAGAAGAGTGAGAGGTGATTTGATTGAAGTATACAAGATCCTGAACAGCCTTGACAAGGTGGATGTGGAAAGGATCACTCTTGTGGGTGAGTCCAGAACTAGGGGCCACTGTTTTAAAATTAGGGGTCACCATTTTAGGACAGAGATGAGGAGAAATCATTTCTCTCAGAGGGTTATGCGACTTTGGAACTCGCTGCCTCAGAAGGTGGTGGAGGCGGGGTCACTGAATATTTTGAAGGTAGAGTTGATAGATTCTTATTAGGCAAGGGAATCAAAGATTATCGGGGGTAGATGAAAATGTGGAAATCGAAACATGAGAAGATCAGCCATGATCTTATTGAATGGCGGAGCAGGCTCGAGAGGCCAAATGGTTTACTCCTGTTCCTGTTTCTTATGTTCTTAATTACATCTCCAATTCTCAGGTAAGTGTAGCCCTCAAGCCTCTGCCTTGATTTATATCTCCCGCTCAGGAATGCTTCCACACAGGTCTGCTTACTCTCCAACTCCCAGCTAAGTCTGAGCTTTTGTGCATACAAACTGCAAGAACCTCGAATCAACTAGCTGTTTTATCTGTGTTATCACACTAGATTTTTCTCAGAATATGGTTGATCCACTCTGGAGCCACAGACTGGACTGCACTGCCTGCCTGTCTCAGAGTCCTCCTTCCGCACTGTCCTCTAGGTGCTGCTGACTGTCTGTCTTGGGGTCCTCCTCTCTTACTCTCCTCTAGGTCCTGCTGACTGTCTGTCTTGAGGTTCTCCTCTCACCTGTTCTACTTTGTGCTGCTGACTGCCTGTCTCATGGTCCTCCTCTTGCACTCTCCTCTAAGTGCTGCTGACTGCCTGTCCCAGGGTCCTCTTCTCTCATGCGCTCTCCTCTAGGTGCTGCTGACTGCCTGTCTCAGCCTCCTCCTCTCGTCCACTCCTCTAGGTGCTGCTGACTGCCTGTCCCAGGGTCCTCTTCTCTCATGCGCTCTCCTCTAGGTGCTGCTGACTGCCTGTCTCAGCCTCCTCCTCTCGTCCACTCCTCTAAGTGCTGTTAACTACGTGCCTCGAGGCCCCCCTCTCTCCCACTTCTCCAGGTGCTGCTGGCTGCCTGCCTCAGCGTCCTCCTTTTACACTCTCCTCTGGGTGCTGCTGACTGCCTGTCTCGGGGTCCTCCTCTCACACTCTCCTCTAGGAGCTGCTGACTGCCTGTCCCAGCCTCCTTTCGCCCACTATTTTTATTCATCCACAAGATGTGGGCTTCACTGGCTGGGCCAGCATTTATTACCCATTCCTAGTTGCCCTTGAGAAGGTGGTGGTGAGCTGCCTTTTTGAACTGCTGCAGTCCATGTGGTGTAGGTACACCCACAGTGCTATTAGGAAGGGATTTCCAAGATTTGGACCCAGCAACAGTGAAGGAACGGCGATATATTTCCAAGTCAGAATGGTGACTTGGAGGGTAAATTCTAGTTGGTGATTTTTCCATCTATCTGCTGCCCTTGTCCTTCTAGATGGTAGTGGTCATGGGTTTGGAAGATGCTGTCAAAGGAGCCTTGGTGAATTCCTACAGTGCACCTTGTAGATGGTACACACTGCTGCTACTGTGTATTGGTGGTAGATGGAGTGAATGTTTGTGGATGTTGTGCCAATCAAGCGGACTGCTTTGTCTTGGATGTCTTGAGTGTTGTGGGAGCGGCAATAATCCAGGCAAGTGGAGAGTATTCCATCACACTCCTGACGTGTGCCTTGTAGATGGTGGACAGGCTTTGGGGAGTCAGTAGGTGAGTTACTCATCACAGGATTCCTAGCCTCTGACCTGCTCTTGTAGCCACAATATTTATATGGCTAGTCCAGTTCAGTTTCTGGTCAACAGTAACCCCCAGGATGTTGATAATGTGGGATTCAGTGATGGTAGTGCCATTGAACATCAAGGGGCAATGGTTGAATTCTCTCTTGTTGGAGATGGTCATTGGCTGGCACTTGTGTGAATGTTATGTGTCACTTGTCAGCCCAAGCCTAGATGTTGTCCAGGTCTTGCTACATTTGGACATGGACTTCTTCAGTATCTGAGGAGCCGTGAATGGTGCTGAACATTGTGCAATCGTCAGCGAACATCCACACTTCTGACCTTATGATGGAAGGTCATTGATGAAGCAGCTGAAGGTGGTTGGGCTGAGAACACTACCCTGAGGAACTCTTGCAGTGATGTCCTGGAGTTGAGATGACTGACCTCCAACAACCACAACCATCTTCCTTTGTACTAGGTAAGACTCCAACCAGCCAAGAGTTTTCCCTCTGATTCCCATTGACTCCAGTTTTGCTAGGGCTACTTGATGCCACACTCAGTCAAATGCTGCCTTGATGTCAAGTGCAGTCACTCTCACCCTTTGTCCTGGATGTCTTGAGTGTTGTGGGAGTTCAGCTCTTTTGTCCATGTTTGGGCCAAGGCTGTAATGAAGTCAGGAGCTGAGTGGCCCTGGTGGAACCCAAACTGGATGTCAGTGAGCGGGTTATTGCTGAGCAAGTGCCGCTTCATAGCACTGTTGCTGACCCCTTCCATTACTTTACTGATTATCGAGAGTAGACTGATGGGGCGGTAATTGGCCGGGCTGGATTTTTCCTGCTTTTTGTGTACAGGACATACCTGGGCAATTTTCCACGTAGCCGGGTAGATGCCAGTGTTGTAGCTGTACTGGAACAGCTTGGCTAGGGGCTTGGCAAGCTCTGGAGCACAAGTCTTCAGTACTATTGCCGGTTTGTGAGTGATGGAGAGAGCAAATGTGTGTGAGAGGGAGAAAGTGAGTGTATATATGAGAGAGAGGGAGAGTGTGAGTGAGTGTGTGAGAGAGGCAGAGTGCGAGTGAGTGTGTGTGAGAGAAAGGGAGAGAGTATGTGTGTGTGAGAGTATATGTGTGTGTGTGTAAGAGAGGAAGGGAGTATGTGTGAGAGGGAGGGGGAAAAAGTGTGTGTGTGTGGGAGATTCAATGTGCGTGTGAGAGAGAGGGGGGAATGAGTGTTCGTGTGTACCTGTGTGTGCAAGAAAGGGAGAGAGCGCAAGTGTGTGTGTGAGAGAGGGAGAGAGTGTGAGTGTGTGCATGTGTGAGAGAGAGGGGGAGAGAGTGAGTGTGTGAGAGAGGGAAAGAGAGTGCGAGTGAGTGTGTGTGAGAGAGAGGTTGAGTGTGAGTGTATGTGTGAGAGTGTGTGTATGTGTAAGACAGGGAGAGAGTGAGTGAACGTATGTGAGAGGGATAGTGAGTGTGTCTGTGTGTGAGAGAGGGAGAGTGAGTGTGTGTGGGAGAGGGAAAGGAAGTGTGAGTGAGTGTGTCTGAGAGGGGGAGTGTGTTTGTGCATGAGAGAGGAAGAGAATAAGTGAGCGTGTGTGAGAGGGAGGTTGTGAGTGAGAGTGTGAGGGAAAAGTGTGAGTAAGTGAGTGTGTGAGAAAGAGTGTGTGTGTTTCTGTATGTGAGCGAGAGAATGAATGTGTGTGAGAGGGTGAGTGTCAGTGAATGAGTGTGTGTGAGAAAGGGAGGGAGAGTGTGCAAGTGAGTGTGAGAGAGGGAGTGTGTGTTTGTGTATAAGCAAGGGAAAGAGTGAGTGTCTGTGTGAGAGTGAGAGTCTGTCTGAGAGGAGAGATTGAGTGTGTGAGAGAGGGAGAGAGTGAGTTGTGTGTGTGAGGGAGTGAGAGAGGGAGACAGAGTGAATGAGTGAGAGAGAGAGGGAGAGATTGTGTGTGTATGAGGAGAGGTGTGTGTGTGAAAGAGTGAGTGTGAGAGAGAGGGGGAGAGAGTGAAAGTGAGTGTGCGTGAGAGAGAGACCCAGGGAGAGAGTGAGTGTGTGTGTGTGTGAGAGAGAGAGAGAGGGAAAGAGTGAGTGTGAGTTTGTGTGTATGAGACAGGGAGAGAGAGGGGGGAGCAAGTGTGTATCTGTCTCATTCGCAGTCTCAGGGTACTCAGTTCCGCTCATCCCCACACATCAACACATACTCTCACCCACTTTCACAGTGGGTGAGGGTGAGTGAGTGATCACCTTGAGACTGGAAGTGAGCCGGACACACGCACTCTCACCCTCTTAAACTCTAATGGTCATTTTTGTCAGTTACTCTTCCTTTTTGCTTTATTGTTGCTCAGCAAGATGTTTCTTTTCTTCATACACAAGTTTTTTTGAGAATCATGTATACTACCAAAATTTGCCCCTCGAGTGAGAAAAAAATGGAAATGTGGCCCCCCACGGAAAAAGGTTGGACAAGTCTGGTCTAAAGGGAGCTTTACTTTGTATTTAACCCCATGCTGTAACTGTCATGGGAGTGTTTGACAGGGATAGTGGAATTCATTACCTCAGAGTGCAGTGGATGCTAGGACGCTGAATAAATTTAAGGAGGAGATAGACAGGTTTTTAATTAGTAATGGGTTGAAAGATTGCGGAGAGAGAGCATTCGCAGAGTTATCCCCAGTGTCCTGGCTGCTACTTATCCCTCAGCTAACATCAGAAGATCTGGTCATTTTTCATACTGTTGTTTGTGGAAGTTTGCTATGCACAATTTTGCTGCCATGTTTCCTACATTCCAACAGTGACTACACTTCAAAAGTATTTGATTGGGCTGTAAAGTGTTTTGGGACATCCCGACTCTTAACTGACCCCTTAAGTGGCCCAGCAAACATGGACTGCAGCAGTTCAAGGATGCGGTCCACTAGTAGCTTCTTGGAACAATTAGGAATGGGCAATAAACGCCAACTTTACCAGCAATGCACATACCCAATGTATTAAGAACCCTTGAGATGCTGAATTCAAATCCTCTCCCACAGATATGGAACTCAGGCACCTCTTCGACAGATGCTGAATTCAAACTCTCTCCTAGTTTTCCTGGGTAATATTCTTCCTGAGAACAGTATCCTCAGAAACATTAAACTTAATGGTCTTTCCATGATATTTTCACCAACAAAATGTTTGGTCCATACTTGCCAGTAGTTCCTTATATCCAAACCAGAGTTCCCAACTCTAGTGGTCCCTCAACAGCACTTTCCAAACCCATGATCACTACCATCTAGAAAGATAAGGGCAGCAGACAGATGGGAACACCACCACCTGGCAGTTCCCCTCCAAGTCACACACCATCCTGACTTGGGAATATATCGCCGTTCCTTCAGTCGCTGGATCAAAATCTTGGAACTCCCTCCCTAACAGCACTGTGGGTGTACCTACACCACATGGACTGCAGCAGTTCAAGAAGGCAGCTCACCACCACCTTCTCAAAGGCAATTAGGGATGGGCAATAAATACTGGTCTGGCCAGCAAAGCCCACATCCCATGAATGAATAAATATAAAATTCCTGGATGATTCACTGCATATCCTTGTTTTTCTAACCACCTGAACCTACACTCTCACTGGACATGTCCACCCTCGAGGGCAATCCTGGAGCATTGCCAACCCTAGTCTGTGGTGCTCATAATGAGAAACAACTTGCATTGATATAGCGCTTTTAACATAGATGCTTTACAGGAGCACAATAAAACAATGACATTGAGCTACATAAGGAGATATTAGAACAGGTGACCAAAAGCTTGGTCAGAGGTGTTTTGATACATGGATTCCGTTTGATTAAGGGTCTCTGGTGGGGTTTATTTACAGCTGGGTCAGTGCAAGCAGTAGAGCAACCTCCAGACACATCCTGGTGTCTCGGGTACCACAGCGCAGAGAGAGACCATGGCGCCTGGTCACACGATGACATGGCTCACCTGCATGTTGAGCTTCTTAAAGGGACATCACTCTTGAAGCAATATTACAAAGGGAGGTTTTAATGAGTGTCTTAAAGGAAGAAAGAGAGGTGGAGGGGTGTAGGGAGGGAATTGAAGCACTGGCAGCAGACGGCTCAAAGGAAGTGGCAGGTGCACAAGAGAGAAGAATTAGAGGATCACAGAGTAGGAGGTTTGAGGGAGTGGGAGGGATGAGGATATGGAGAGGTATTTGTGCACAAGACACGTAAAGGGGCTGTTAGAAATGTATGTCCTTTTGGAAAGGGAGTAAAAACTGGGAAAACTGCCAAGCTCTCATATGCCATTGCCTTTTTTGAAGTGGAGAGTGAAGGAGTGGAAGCAGCAGCAGTTGGCTGGACCACAAGAAAACAAGTGATCTCTGAGTTAACATTAATCAGTTCACACATAAATTACCAGCCTGATGGATTTAGATTTGAAGTGTTCACTGAGCAGAAACCTCTGGCTCATTTGCTAATTATTTTACATCTGTGATCTTTAGTTATTGACCCTCCTGCCAGTGGCATCAGTTCTCCTTATGTATTCTATAAAAAGAATTAAAAAATAACACCTATACTTAATCTCCCATAACCTTCCTTGCTCGGATAACAACCCCAGCTTTTCCAGTAACTGATGTTTGTTCACCCCGGTATCATTCTAGTAAATCTCTTCCACATCCGCTCCAAGAATTATGCTGATAATCTAGACTAAGGTTGTCAGCAGTGGGTCATCTTTTGAAGGACATGTTAAATCAGGCTTTGTCAGGTTATTTGGATGAAGATAAAAGGTCTCATGCATTTTTGAAGGAGCAGGCATTTTCTCTGAACATATCTTCAAATCCAAGACTTAGAGAATCATAGAATAATGCAGCATCCATTTGGCCTAAAATATCTGCGCCAGCTTTTGCTATGAGCTATTCAGTTAGTGCACACCCCATCTCTTTCTTCGGATTTCTGCATTTTGTTTTTTTATTCAAATATTTATCCAATTCCCTTTTGGCAGCTGCTGTTTGAATCTGTATCCACCACCTCATCAGGCAGCACATTCCAAATCCTATCGACTCACTACATAAAAAGCTTTTTCCTCATGTTGCTTGTTTTGCCAATCACCTCAAATCCATGTCCCCTGGTTCTCGGCCCTATTGGAAACAGTTTCTCTTGATTTAATCTAACTAACCCCTGAATGATTTTTAACATCTCTATCAATTCTCCACATAGCCTTCTCTGCTCTGAGCAAAACAACTCCAGCTTCTCCAGTCTATGCTTGGAATTATAATCCCTCATCACTGGAACCATTTTAGTAAATCTCTTTGATACCCCATTCACATCCTTTCCTAAAGATCCTTCAGAATTACTTCAACCACCTGTTGCAAACCATCTCATTGCTAATTGTGGATCTTGCTGTGGTTGTGGTGTTGTCCTTTTAGTTGTTTATGACATGAATCGGAACATATTGAGCACATGGAGGTCACATTTTTGCTGCAGTCATTTCCAGTTATTTCCACTGGTCCTGTCTAAAGATTGTCATGAGGGAAGTTTTCTAGTGCTCCAAACTGTGAGGAAAAAAATAGACAAGCAAATTTGTTGGAAACCTTGTAACAAACATAACAATAATTATAAGGAATCTTTAATCACCCTATTTTAGCCTGGGAAAACAATAGCGCAAAGGATTGGGAGGGAATTTCTAATGTATGACCATGAGAACTTTCTAGATCAATATTCTCCAGCCCTGCAAGGAAGGAAGCAGTGTTGGATCTAGGAAATGAGGTCGGGCTAGAGGAATGTGTTACATGAGGAGATCATCGAGATAACAGTGACCATGCATGATTATGAGAAGAGACCAGCAAATATCAAAGGTAGAAATGCTGAACTGGAGAAGAGCTAATTTCAGTGATTTAGGAAGGGACTGAGTTAAATTGGGAAAAGGTATTTCAGGGTAAGGCAGAAATGGAGAAATGGAAGGAGTTCAGGAACGAGATAATTCAGGGTCAAACTCAGCTGATTCCTTTGAAGGGAAAAGTTATTATTATTGATATTATTTTTATTATTATTGCTACTTATTATTGTTATTCTTCTTATTGTTACTATTACTATTATTATTACTGCCATCCAAAGCTAATATGTCCCACTTGACCTTCCACAGCTGCACCAGAGACGTGACAAAGGCTCTGTATGCCAGGAGATGTGATTCACCCATGGTGCAGGCTGCCATTGACTGCACACACACGAATTTGCAGGCACTGCATCTTAGGACTGAAATTTAACACTTTCGTACAGGTTACAAATGTGCAGCCACAGTCAGAACATCACGCTGGTGAATGCCTGCTATCCTGCAGAAATTATGATGCTTTCATCCTGTGCCAACCTGCTGTGCCAGTAATCATTCAACCACAATATCAATGCTACTAGGCATTGAGAATTCATACCTGGCTGATGACTCTCCAGTTTTACCTAACCACATGTAGTGAGTACTTACACAATGACAGTCATGTGAAACATCATCAAACAGACCATCAGGGTGCTGAAGCACCAGTTCCCATGCCTGCACTGATCAGGAGGAGCCATCCAGCACTCACTAGGGTCTGTGGCCCATATCATGGTGGTCTACTGTATGCTTCATGACCATGCCAACATGAGGGCACAACTCTTGCCAACCACCTCAGGAGGAGGAGGAGGCAACTGACACATACATGGACTGTTAAACAAAAAATCTCAGTTGGTCAGTGGAGAGAAACAGTTATCATTTCTGGTTGATGACTTTTCATCTTGGACAGCAATCTATTGGAGGACAGATTGTTGGACTCTTGTGAGAACCTGCATGTCCCTTTGAACACTGACATCCACAGCCATGCTGGCAGCAGTCTAATCTCATGGTTGCAGTCTGAGTTTCCATTACAACTCTCATACTGGGTGGCTTCTGCCTGTGTTGCAGTGGAAGTGGAGGCAGTGGCTGCAGGCAGCAAGTTGGGCCTATACTCATTGGCGATCATAAGAATGAGTATCTTACTAAAATATGTAAGATTCTGAGGGGACTTGACAGGATGGATGCTGAGAGGATGTTTCCCCTCATGGAG
Source organism: Cetorhinus maximus (assembly GCF_964194155.1). Taxonomy (NCBI): domain Eukaryota; kingdom Metazoa; phylum Chordata; class Chondrichthyes; order Lamniformes; family Cetorhinidae; genus Cetorhinus; species Cetorhinus maximus. Next base: position 312,174 of record NW_027596150.1, read on the forward strand.
GAGTCTAGAACTAGAGGGGCACCGGAATTTCTTCTCTTAGAGGGTCAAAGATTAATCTTTGGCATTTTCTTCCCCACAGGCTAGGTCATTGAATATATTCAAGGCTGTTAGATTTTTGATCAACAAGCGGGTCAAAGGTTATGGGAGCCAGACAGGAAAGTGGAATTGAGGACAGAACCAGATCACCATGATCTTATTGAATAGTGGAGCAGGCTTGATGGGCCAAATGGCCTACTCCTGCTCCTAATTCTTATGATCTACCAAACACTGTGACATGATTGGGTTCACAACTATGACCACCATTTCCATGCTGGAAAGGATGGGCTCTAAGCTCTGCACAAAGTCCTGTGCCAGACACCATGATCATTGACAGTGAAAGCATGCATGCCCATCAGTCTTTTTCTGTACGCTGCTTCATCAAAGTCCTCATCTGAGTACTCTAAACTCGTATGCAACCATGCTACTCTTCACTCTGTCCTGGCTGCAGGCCACTCATGCCCGCTGACTCACCACGTGCAGGTCCCATCTCTATGCTACCCGCCAAAGTACGAACTGAGCCAGCATTGAGCTGATGGCTGCAAGAGTCAAGTCAAGTGATGGTGTTTGTTCTTCATCAGTCTCTTGCTTGTCGAGGAATTCAGCCTCCCACCGACGCTAGTTCAAGATATCTAAAAGTAAAAAGGTAGGGTTACAGTGAGGGAGGGGTGGGGGTAAGAAAGAGCCACGTGGAAACACCACCTGAAGTTTGTAAATCAGAAGAGATTTTGGGCTGAGGGGATGACAGAAAGTGGATTAGATAGGGACATACCAAAACCTTCAATGGTTTCAGCCTTTTGCTGGCATTGGCCTCAGTTACAGCCACACTGATGACTTCCAGCACTGTACTTGCCATGAGTATGAGGATATGCAAGCCTGCTGGTTAGGTGCTGCTGCCTGGTTGTGGGTCACCTTGTCATGTAGCACACAGGGAAACATGCCAGTGAAGATGGTGCATTTTTATTTGGATGATGGGCCTGTCACAGTTAACTAGCTGACAGCATGTCCAAACTGTGAGATGTGTGAGACTTGCAGCTGTGCACGATCAGAGTGTGAGATGAAGATACAAATGTGATTGTTGATAAATTGATGGTAGGCAAGTGAAGGGGAGTGGAGGCATGGTGAATGCAGCAGTGTGTGAGGTTAATGGTGCAGTTGTTGGCATATAACTTAAAAGACTTGCATTTATATAATGCTTTTCTGGCTTTTGAAGTGTAGTCATTGTGTAATGTAGGAAGCCAATTTGTGTATAGCAAGATTCCACAAACAATAATGTAATAATAGCCACATAATTTGCTTGTGATGTTGACTGAGGAATAAATATTGACCAGGAGATCAGGGATAACTCCCCACTCATCTTCAAAATAGTGTTATGGGATCTTTTACATCCAGGTGAGAGGTAAAGACAGTGCTTCAGTTCAACATCTCATCCAAAAGACAGCACCTCTGGCAGTGCAGCACTCCCACTGTACTGCACTGGATTTTTGTACCCAGTTCCTGCAGTGAGATTTGAACCTGCAACTTCATGACTCAGAATGTTGCCAACTGAGCCACAGCTGCACCCTGATGTCTCATGTGAGGTCACTTATGGCACTATATCTGGGCGCTTAGGGCTAGACTATGGCATTAATTGCAAAGCTGACCTACTTCTACTGAGTTGGTATGGTGCTAGAGGACCTACTGGCTCTCACTAGAAGAGGACCCCCCTTCACCTGTTTGCCTCCTGGGCTGCATCAGAGAACCTTGCTGCTCCCTCTCTGGCCTGTTGCACCATTTCTCTAACTCCTCTTCCGTGACTTGAGTGCAGTTGGTGCACCCAGAATGCACCTCACCTTTAAAAACTCCCATCTGGCTTTCAGAATGACAGGCTAACTTTAAGTGGTATAATCGTTGCACAAACCTGGGGCTCCAACTGAGGTCCATAGCTACAGTCTAGTCATTTTAATTAGCAGGCTAATTATAAAAGTTTGTATGCTGCCTGCTTTCCTTTGAACAACCGCAGGTTAATGGCTAAACTATTAAATGAATACTTGTTTTTATTCATTCATGGGATGAGTGTCACCAGCAAGGTCAGCATTTATTGCCCATCCTGCATCTGCGAGCTGCCAGGATTTGGAATACCCACCTGAAAAGGTGGTAGAAGCCAATTCCATGAATAATTTTAAAAGCTTGAATTTGGGATAAGTGCCATTGCCCTTTCAAAGAGCATGACAGGCTGAATGGCCTCCTGTGCTGTAAGTTTCCACAATTCATAGGTTTCCAGCAAACCTATAGTTGTTAATTGAATTGTTTCAATCAGAAAATTGATGTCTCTCTATCGGACACTGTAGAGGGAGCTTTACTCTGTATCTAACCCTGTGCTGTCCCTGCCCTGGGAGTGTTTGATGGGGACAGTGTAGAGGGATTTTGTATCCAACCCAGTGCTGTACCTGTCCTGGGAATGTCTGATGTTGTCGTTCTCCTTGTGAATATTAAATGCATCCAAGAAGGGAGAGGAGACAGATGGTAGAAACTGAGATCAGTCTTTATTTTCAGAGATATTTTTAATGAAACCAATGACATGAATGACTCAGGACACATCTAAAACTCAACTGAGAGAGATTCTTTGGTCTCAGCCCCTTCTGAGTATAGAATGGGGGCTGAGGGATGATGGAGCCCAGTCTGAGAAATGCAGGTGGAGGAGAGTCTGCTAGGTGTGTTAGTGTCAGACATGGTGAGGTGGGAGGAAGGACAGACTCAGTGCTGGCCAGACAGATGATTAGAGACTCTGCAAACACCACTTGTGAGCGTTCTGGAACATACGTAACCATGGTGACACAGCGAGAGATTGGCGCCAGTCCTGAGGCATCCAGGGCCACTGCCAGAGCAAGGTGCAACGCTCTGGGTGAGGCATCATAGCTAGGTGCCGGCCATCGGCAGAGCAGAGAGCAGCAATGCCCAGTGGTGATCCATTGGGATTCTGGGGATATTGTTCAGTCGGGACACCAGAATCATCACAGTAACGGAGTGGAGCCAGGTTGCTTTCAGTCACCAGCCTCAGCACAGTGTCTGACTCAAATTGCATGTAACCTGCAAAAGAAATGGGAGAGAGAATGAGCACTGCACTCTGCTGGTCTGAGCACTACCCCTCTTGGCTCACATGTCTCCAGCACCAGCCCTAGACCATGACTGGAGCACTCAACCTAAGCTAGGAATTAGAGGGATACACAGTCCCAGGACCATTACTGAACACACAGGACAGGCAGCGGGGTTAGAGAGATACACAGACCCAGGGACTAATGCTGAACACACAGGACAGGGGGGCGTTAGAGAGATACACAGACCCAGGGACTACTACTGAACACACAGGACATGGAGGGTTAGAGATATACATAGACCCAGGGACTAATACTGAACACACAGGACAGGGGGCGCTTAGAGAGATACACAGACCCAGGGACTAATACTGAACACACAGGACATGGAGGGTTAGAGATATACACAGACCCAGGGACTAATACTGAACACACAGGACAGTGGGGGCTTAGAGAGATACAAGGACCCAGGGACTAATACTGAACACACAGGATGGGGGTGGGGGGGGGGGAGGGTTAGAGAGATACACAGACCCAGGGGCTAATACTGAACACAGAACCAAGTGACTGCAGTTTAGAGGGGTTCACTGAGTTAAGGACTTGAGAATACACAAGAGATTTGTCACCTGGCCATCTGGAGGCTATCAATGCTGACTCATGCATGATCCATTTTTCATCAACACCTACCACGGGCTTGTATGGAATGGAATGGTCAGTGCCTCACCTTCTCCATGGGCCACCCAGATTCCAAGTGTCGAGCCTTCCATCCCTCGCAGCAGGATGGAACTGCTCTCCAAGACGGTCACAGTGACAAAGCGGGACTCAAAGCGTCCGGAGCGGTTGTGGGTCAGCAGGACACCCGGGTGCATTTCACCATCTGAAAAAGATATTGGTCCAAGTCACACACTCACCAACAAAGCCCTGGGGTCAAGACCTCAAGACCCTCTGACCTCCAGCCTGGTCCCTCTGCCCTGACGCAATCCAAGCATGAATCAGTGAAAATAGTGATGTAGGTCAACAGGGTCATAAAAACATAACTAAGCATTAGGGTTTATCTCTGGAGGGATAGAATTGAAAAGTATGAAATTCATGCTATAGCTGTAACAAGCCCTCTGGTCTCCATATTATAAAGATGCAGAGGCACTGGAGAGGGATAGGATAACTAGAGGACGGCAAGCTCATACCAATCAAGACAGAATGAACAGACTGCGCTCCTATTCTCTTGAAAGGTCAAGGTTAAGCAGTGTTTGTATAGAAATCTTTAAAATTATGAAAGGTATTTATAGATTGGAGGCTGGTTAGCTCAGTTGACTACCATGTGCTTCATAATAATGCCAATAGCACGGGTTTGATTTTCATTTTTGGGACTGGGACCTGGCCTCCTTGCCCTGCCCTTAGTCAGGCAGAGCACAGCACAAAGGATTGAATAAAGAAATTAATAGTTGAGACACAAAGAGAATGTTTCCACTTGCAATGAACTGAAAAACTTGAGACCATCAACATTAGAGTTGATGAGTGGGTAAATGCATGGCAGATGCAGTATAATGTGGATAAATGTGAGGTTATCCATTTTGGTAACAAAAACAGGAAGGCAGATTATTATCTGAATGGATATAAATTGATAGAGGGGAAGGTGCAACGAGACCTGGGTGTCCTTGTGCACCAGTTGCTGAAGGTAAGCATGCAGGTGCAGCAGGCGGTAAAGAAGGCAAATGGTATGTTGGCCTTCATAGCCAGAGGATTAGAGTACAGGAACAGGGATGTCTTGCTGCAATTATACAGGGCCTTGGTGAGACCACACCTGGAATATTGTGCGCAGTTTTGGTCTCCTTATCTGAGGAAGGATGTTCTTGCTATAGAGGGAGTGCAGCGAATGTTTACCCGACTGATTCCTGGGATGGCGGGACTGACATACGAGGAGAGATTGAGTCGATTAGGATTATATTTGCTGGAGTTCAGAAGAATGAGGGGGGGATCTCATAGAAACCTATAAAATTCTAACAGGACTAGACAGGGTAGATGCAGGAAGGATGTTCCCGATTGTGAGGGAGTCCAGAACCTGGGGTCATAGTCTGAGGACATGGAGTCCTTACAGGAAGCAGGGTGTGAGGAGCTGTAGTCGAGGTAGCTGTGGGAGTCGGTGGGCTTGTAATGAATGCTGGTGGACAGTCTATCACCAGAAATGGCAACAAGAGGTCAAGGAAGGGAAGTGTTGGAGATTGACCATGTGAAGGTGATAGAGGGGTGGAAATTGGAAACAAAATAGATAAATTTCTAGGTTCAGCTGAGAGCATGAAGCGGCACCAATACAGTCATCGATGTACCGGAAAAAGAGTAGGAGGGGGCTTGAGTCGGACTGGAAGAAGGTATGTTCCACGTATCCCACAAAAAGTCAGGCATAAGTGGGGCCCATGCGGGTAACCATGGCCACATCTTTTATTTGGAGGAAGTGAGACAAGCTAAAGGATAAATTGTTCAGTGAGAGAACAAGTTCAGCCAGACGGAGGAGAGTGGTGGTGGATGGGGATTGTTCGGGCCTCTGTTCAAGGAAGAAGTGGAGAGCCCTCAGACCATCCTGGTGGGGGATGGAGGTTTATAGAGATTGGATCTCCATGGTGAAGGAAACTGGAAATTTTTGATATGACGTAGGGCATCAGAGGAATCGTGAATGTAGGTCCGAAGAGACTGGACTGGACAAGGCGAGAGAGAATGGAGTCAAGGTAGGGGGAAATAAGTTCCGTGGGGCAGAAACAGACTGACACGATGTCTACTGGGACAGTCCTGTTTTGGGAAGGAGGTAGAAGTGGACTGTGTGGGGTTGGGAGACTATGAAGTTGGAAGCTGTCAACAGAAGATCTCCAGAGGAGGTGAGGTCAGTGACAGTCCTGGAAACAATGGCTTGATATTCAGTGGTGGGGTCATGGTCCAGGGAGGTAGGAAGAAGTGTCTAAGAGTTGGCGCTCAGTCTCTGCGAGGTAGAGGTCAGTACGCCAAACAACAGTGCCACCCTTGTTGACAGGTTTGATAACAAAGTCAGGGTTGGACCTGAGAGAATGGAGTGCAGCAAGTTCAGAGGAGACAGGTTGGAGTGGGTGAGTGGAGAAGAGAAATTAAGACTACCGATGTCATGCTGACAGTTCTCAGTGAAAAGATCAAGAGCAGATAAGAAGCTGGAGGGAGGAATACAGGTAGGGGGAGTATTCTGGAGGCAGGTGAAAGTAGCCGTTGAATGGTGGGAGGACTCCTGCCCAAAAAAGTGAGCAAGGAGGCGAAGGCAGCGGAAGACGAGTTCAGCATCATGCCGAGCCCGAAATTCATTGAGGTGCGGATGTAAGGGGATGAGACTGACTCGTTTGCTGAGGACAGAACCTTTTGCATCAGAGAGAGAAACGTCAGATGGTATGGTGAATACATAGCAGGTACATAGGGGTGGATTTAGAAGAAGGGATGCAGCAAGAACAGCAGTCCGAGGAGTGTTGTATGTCCAGGTAATCTGGGTGGATTGTAATCGCGGGTGGATTCGAAATATGAAGGATGGAACTTCAGTTTTAATCCACATGGGGTAGTCGGAGATGGAGACAGTCACTGAGGAAGGGAATATGGCTGTGGAAGTGAGTTTTGATAAACACCTTGTCAAACACCCGGAGGGAAATGGAAAGCAATGAAGGTGAACATGGCAAAAGAGACAAACGGAAATCCTGTCGGAGAGAACAGCAGTACTTCTTCAAGGTAGGCATTCCTGGAAGAGAAGTGGCAGTCAATTAAACACTAAGATAAAAGCAAAATACTGCGGATGCTGGAAATCTGAAATTAAAACAAAAAGTGCTGGAAAAACTCAGCAGGTCTAGCAGCATTTTTAAAATTAATTCTTGGGATGTGGGCTTCGCTGGCTGAGCCAGCATTTATTGCCCACCCCTAGTTGCCCTTGAGAAGGTGGGTGAGCTGCTATCTTGAACTCCTGTAGTCCATGTGGTATAGGTACACCCACAGTGCTGTTAGGAGATAGTTCCAGGATTTTGACCCAGTGACAGTGAAGGAATATATTTCCAAATCAGAATGTTGTCGTGGGTTTGGAAGGTGCTGTTGAAGGAGCCTTGGTGAATTTCTGCAGTGCATCTTGTAAATGGTACACACTGCTCTGCTACTGCGTGTCAGTGGTGAAGGGAGTGAATTTTTGTGGATGTGGTGCTAATCAAGCGAACTGCTTTGTCCTGGATGGTGTCAAGCTTCTTGAGTGTTGTGGGAGCTGCACTCATCCAGGCAAGTGGGGAGCATTTCATTACACTCCTGACTTGTGCCTTGTAGATGGTGGACAGGCTTTGTCAGGAGGTGAGTTACTCGTCGCACAATTCCTAGCCTCTGACCGGCTCTTATAGCCACAGTATTTATTTGGTTAGTCCAGTTCAGTTTCTGGTCAATGGTAACCCCCAGGATGTTGATAGGGGGAATCAGTGATGGTAACGCCATTGAACATCAAGGGCCGATGGTTGGATTCTCTTTTGTTGGAGATGGTCATTGCCTGGCACTTGTGTAGTGCAAATGTTACTTGCTGCTTGCCAGCCCAAGGCTGGATATTGTCCAGGTCTTGCTGCATTTGGACATGGCTGCTTCAATATCTGAGTCGTCACGAATGATGCTGAACATTGTGCAATATCAGCGAACATCCTCACTTCTGACCTTATGATGGAAGGAAGGTCATTGATGAAGCAGCTGAAGATGGTTGGGCCGACGACACTACCCCGAAGAACTCCTGCAGTGATGAACTGGAGCTGAGATTACTGACCTCCAACAACCACAACCATCTTCCTTTATGCTAGGTATGACTCCAACCAGTGGAGGTTTATCCCCCTGATTCCCATTGACTCCAGTTTTGCTAGGGCTCCTTGATGCCACACTCGGTCAAATGCTGCTTTGATGTCAAGGGCAGTCACTTTCACCTCACCTTGGGAGTTCAGCTCTTTTGTCTATGTTTGAACCAAGGCTGTAATGATGTCAGGAGCTGAGTGGCCCTGGCGAAACCCAAACTGGGCATCAGTGAGCAGGTTATTGCTAAGCAAGTGCCGCTTAATAGCACTGTTGATGCCAGGTAGATGCCAGTGTTGTAGCTGTACTGGAACAGCTTGGCTAGGGGCACGGCAAGTTCTGGAGCACAAGTCTTCAGTACTATTGCCAGAGCCCATAGCCTTTGCAGTGTCCAGGGCCTTCAGCTGTTTTTTGATATCACATGGAGTGAATTGAATTGGCTGAAGACTGGCATCTGTGATGCTGGGGACCTCCGGAGGAGGCTGAGATGGATCATCCACTCGGCACTTCTGGCTGAAGATTGTTGCAAATACTTCAGCCTTATCTTTTGCACTAATGTGCTGGGCTCCCCCATCATTGAGGATGGGGATATTTGTGGAGCCTCCTCCTCCAATGAGTTGTTTAATTGTCCACCACCATTCACTACTGGAAGCGGCAGGACTGCAGAGCTTAGCTCTGATCTGTTAGTTGTGGGATCACTTAGCTCTATCTTTCACTTACTGCTTATGCTGTTTGGCATGCAAGTAGTCCTGTGTTATAGCTTGACCAGGTTGACACCTCATTTTTAGGTATGCCTGGTGCTGCTCCTGGCATGTCCTTCTGCGCTCTTCATTGAACCAGGGTTGATCCCCTGGCTTAATGGTAATGGTAGAGTGGGGGATATGCTGGGCCATGAGATTACAGATTGCGTTCGAGTACAATTCTGCTGCTGCTAATGCTGATGGTCCACAGAATCTCATGGATGCCCAGTCTTAAGTTACTAGACCTGTTCGAAATCTATCCCATTTAGCACGGTGGTAGTGCCACACATGATGGAGGGTATCCTCAATGTGAAAGTGGGACTTCATCTCCACAATGATTGTGCAGTGATCACTCCTACTGATACTGTCATGGACAGATGCATCTGCGGCAGGCAGATTGGTGAGGATGAGGTCAAGTATGTTTTTCCCTCTTGTTGGTTTCCTCACCACCTGCCACAGACCCAGTCTAGCAGCTATGTCATTTAGGACTCGGCCAACTTGGTCAGTAGTGGTGTTACTGAGCCACTCTTGGTGATGGACATTGAAGTCCCTCACCCAGAGTACATTCTGCACCCTTGCCACCCTCAGTGTTTCCTCCAAGTGATGGTCAACATGGAGGAGCACTGATTCATCAGCTGAGGGAGGGCAATCAGTCCCTCAGCAGGAGATTTCCTTGCCCACGTTTGACCTGATGCTATGAGACTTCATGGGGTTTGATGTCGATGTTGAGGACTCCCAGGGCAACTCCCTCCCCACTGTGTACCAGTGTGCCGCCACCTCTGCTGGGTCTGTCCTGCTGCTGGGACAGGACATACCCAGGGATGGTGATGGTGGAGTCTGGGACATTATCTGTAAGGTATGATTCCATGAGTATGACTATGTCAGGCTGTTGCTTGACTAGTCTGAGACAGCTCTCCCAATTTTGGCACTAGCCCCCAGATGTTAGTAAGGACGACTTTGCAGGGTCGACAGGGTTGAGATTGTCTTCGTCATTTCCGGTGCCTAGGTCGATGCCGGGTGGTCTGTCTGGTTTCACTACTTTTTTGTTTTGTGACTTTGTAGCAGTTTGTTACAACGGAGTGGCTTGCTAGGCCATTTCAGCGGGCATTTAAGAGTCAACCACATTGCTGTGGGTTTGGAGTCACACGTAGGCCTGACCAGGTAAGGATGTCAGATTAAAAGCAAAAAGCTGCGGATGCTGGAAATCCAAAACAAAAACAAAAATAAAAATACCTGGAAAAACTCAGCAGGTCTGACAGCATCTGCGGAGAGGAATACAGTTAACATTTCGAGTCCGAAGGACCCTTCAACAGAACTAAGGAAAAATAGAAGAGAGGCGAAATATAAGCTGGTAAACCTCTCCTCTTTTTCCTTAGTTTTGTTGAAGAGTTATACGGACTCGAAACGTTAACTGTATTCCTCTCCGCAGATGCTGTCAGACCTGCTGAGCTTTTCCAGGTATTTTTAAGGATGACAGATTTCCTTCCCTAAAAGGTATTAGTGAACCAGATGCTTTTTTACAACAATCAACAATGGTTTCATGGTCATTATTAGACTTTTAAATTCAAATTCCACCATCTGCCATGGTGGGATTCAAACCCAGGTCCCCAGAGCATTACCCTGGATCTCTGGATTACTAGTCCAGCGACAATACCATTACACCATCGCCTCCCTCAAGAGAGGGGAAGAGAGAAACAGAATTAACGTTTCGAGTCTATATTACTTCTTCAGAGAAGTAGAAATGTGATGGATTTTTAAGAGGGGGTGGAGCAAGATAGAAAGTCAACTAAGGAGAGATTGACAAAGATATCATGGACACAGGGCAAAGGGTGTTAACGGTAGTGGTAAAGTCTAAAGAAGGTGCTGATAGTGGCATAAAGATAACAGCTGAGCAGAACAAGGGTCACCGCTCTGTGAAAGCACAACCTAGAAACCAAAGTCCTGTGGGGGGGTCACGGTGGTGGTTGGGGAAAAAGGAGAATGATGCCACCACCAAACACATCTTCCCCTCACGCACCGGTCAGCATTCAGTAGGGACCGTTCCCTCCAGGACATCCTGGTCCACTCCTCCATCACCCCCAACACCTCATTCCCTGCCCATGGCATCTTCTCATGCAATCGCAGAAGGTGAAACACCTGCCCCTTTACCTCCTCCGTCCTCACCGTCCAAGGGCCCAAACACTCCTTTCAGGTGAAGCATTGCTTCACTTGCACCTCCTTCAATTTAGTCTACTAATTTCGCTACTCCCAATGCGGTCTCCTCCATATTGGGGAGACCAAACGCAGACTGGATTACCACTTTGCAGAACACCTTCAGTCTGTCCACAAGCATGACCCAGGCCTACTTGTTGCTTGCCATTTCAACACACCATCCTGCTCTCATGTCTGTCCTTGGCCTGCTGCAATGTTCCAGTGAAGCCCAACGCAAACTGGAGGAACAGCACCTCATCTTCCGATTAGGCACTTTATAGCCTACCGGACTTAACATTGAGTTCAACAACTTCAGACCATGAAATCTCTCCTCTATCTTCACCTTTTTTTTAATCCCTTTGCTCCTTTTTTCTTGTTTTTTTAGTTTTAAATAAAAATAAATTTTTAAAAAACTTAAAATTATGTATTCATTTTTTGCATCCTTTTTCCCCAAACAACCTCCGCTATCATTAACACTCCCTTTGCCCCGTGTCCATGACATCTTTGTCAATCTCCCTTTAGCTGCCACTCATCCCTGGCTTTCTATCTTGCACCATCTGCTGCACCTCCTCTTAAACAGTGTAAAATCCATCACATTTCTATTTCTCTTCAGCTCTGAAGGAGAGTCATACAGACTCGAAACGTTAACTCTGTTTCTCTCTCCACAGATGCTGCCAGACCAGCTGGGTTTTTCCAGTATTTTTTGTTTCCATTTCAGATTTCCAGCATCCGCAGTATTTTGTGTTCATTGCAGGTCCTTGGCTCATTATCTGCTGAGGCTTCACCCTGAGCTGCTTCTGTCATGTGGTGATTTGCCATTGCCTTCCACTCCCGGGGCAGGGTGAGGAAGCAGCTCCAAAGTCGACCTCAGCCAGATGGTTGGTGTTATTCTGATCCACACTCAAGCCATCTAACCAAGTGAGCCAATCGGGACCTAGTCACCAAGAATGTAACAGGAAGTTCAGGAGAAACTTCTTGACTGAGAAAGTGGAACTTCCTACCACAGTGAGTGGCAGAAATGAATAGAATTGACACATTTAGGAGGGGCTAGATAAGCAATTAAGGGAGAAGTGATAAGAGTTAAATGAGGAAAGTCAGGAAAGGCTCCGGTGGAGTATAAATGCTGACATGAACGAGTTGGGCTGAATGGATTGTCTGGGTCATATATTCCACGTATTCCGATGTTATACATGTGACACATGAAACAGGAGAGTGAACCAGGGTCTGAGATGTTCTCACCGTTCAACATTTCTAAGTCAGGTTCAGAAGCCACCCAGCCGAGTAACGCCATCAGTTGGCACCCGTTACACACGCCCAGGCTGAAGGTGTCCTGTCGGGAACGGAACTTGGAAAACTCGTCATGCGCAGCAGGATTGAATTGTACTGTTGCAGCCCAACCTGTAGGAGAAGAAACAGGGAGGAGGATAAAGGATGGGGCAAGCACACAGCAACACTGACAAGCAGGTTAGTGAAGGTTAAGAGAGTAAAATGTCCCAAAGACGCTTCCTAAATTTCCCCACTGATTAAATATTCCTGTTCCTGTATTCCCCACTCAATAAACATTCCTGTTCCTATATTCCCACTGGTTAAATATTCCTGTTCCTATATGCAATGTGATTGAATATTCCTGTTCCGATATTCCCCGTGATTGAATATTCCTGTTCCTATATTCCCCGTGATTGAATATTCCGGTTCCTATATTCCCCATGATTAAATACTCCTGTTCCGATATTCCCCGTGATTGAATATTCCTGTTCCTATATTCCCTGTGATTAAATATTCCGGTTCCTATGTTCCCCGTGATTGAATAACCTGTTCCGATATTCCCCGTGATTAAATATTCTTGTTCCCATATTCCCCGTGATTGAATATTCCTGTTCCCATATTCCCCACTGATTAAATATTCCTGATCGAATAGTCCCCATGATTAAATATTCCTGTTCCCATATTCCCCACTGATTAAATATTCCTGATCGAATAGTCCCCATGATTAAATATTCCTGTTCCCATATTCCCCATGATTGAATATTCCTGTTCCTATATTCCCCATGATTAAATATTCTTGTTCCCATATTCCCCGTGATTGAATATTCCTGTTCCCATATTCCCCACTGATTAAATATTCCTGATCGAATAGTCCCCGTGATTAAATATTCCTGTTCCCATATTCCCCGTGATTGAACATTCCTGTTCCTATATTCCCCATGATTGAATATTCCTATTCCTATATTCCCCATGATTAAATACTCCTGTTCCGATATTCCCTGTGATTGAATATTCCTGTTACCATATTCCCCGTGATTGAATATTGAATATTCCTGTTCCTATATTCCCCATGATTAAATACTCCTGTTCCAATATTCCCCATGATTGAATATTCCTGTTCCCATATTCCCCGTGATTGAATATGCGTGTTCCTATATTCCCCGTGATTAAATATTTGTTCCTATAATTCCAGTGATTAAATATTCCTGCTCCTTTCACAGAATCACACGGTGCAGAAGGGGCCCTTCGGCCCATCGAGTCTGCACCGACACGTGAGGAACACCTGACCTACCTACCTAATCGCATTTACCAGCACTTGGCCCATAGCCTTGAATGTTATGACGTGCCAAGTGTTCATTCAGGTACTTTTTAAAGGATGTGAGGCAACCCACCTCCACCACCCTCCAACGCAGCGCATTCCAGACCGTCACCACCCTCTGGGTAAAAAAGTTTTTCATCACATCCCCCCTAAACCTCCTGCCCCTCACCTTGAATTTGTGTCCTCTCGTGACTGACCCTTCAACTAAGGGGAACAGCTGCTCCCTATCCACCCTGTCCATGCCCCTCATAATCTTGTACACCTCGATCAGGTTGCCCCTCAAGTCTTCTCTGCTCCAACGAAAACAACCCAAGTCTATCCAACCTCTCTTCATAACTTAAATGTTTCAATCCAGGCAATATCCTGGTGAATCTCCTCTGCTCCCCCTCCAGTGCAATCACATCCTTCCCATAATGTAGTGACCAGAACTGCACACAGTACCCCAGCTGTGGCCTCACCAAGGTTCTATACAACCGCAACATGACCTCCCTACTTTTGTAATCTATGCCTTGATTGATAAAGGCAAGTGTCCCAAGTGCCTTTGTCACCACCCCACTAACATGCCTCTCCGCCTTCAGAGATCTATGGACACACACGCCAAGATCCCTTTGTTCCTCAGAACCTCCCAGTGTCATGCCGCTCATTGAATACTTCTTTGTCAAATTACTCCTTCCGAAGTGTATCACCTCACACATTTCAGGGTTAAATTCCATCTGCCACTTATCTGCCCATTTGACCATCCCATCTACATCTTCCTGCAGCCCAAGACACTCGACCTCACTGTTAACCACCTGGCCAATCTTTGTGTCATCCGCAAGTTTACTAATCCTACCCCTGACTTAGTCATCTGTGTTGTTTATATAAATGACGAATAATAGGGGACCCAGCACAGATCCCTGTGGGACACCACTGGACACTGGCTTCCAGTCACTAAAGCAGCCTTCTGTCATCACCCTCTGTCTCCGACAACTAAGCCAATTTTAAATCCACCTTATTAAAATAACCTGTATCCCATGTGCATTTGCCTTCTTTATAAGTCTCCCACGTGGGACATTGTCAAAGGCTTTGCTGAAATCCATATAAACTATATCAACTGCACCACCCTCATCTACACACCTGGTCACCTCTTCAAAATATTCAGTCAAATTTGTTAGGCATGACCTCTCTCTGACAAAGCCATGCTGACTATCCCTGATCAAACCTTGCCTCTCCAAGTGGAGATAGATTCTCTCCTTCAGAATTTTCTCCAATAGCTTCCCTACCACTGATGTGAGACTCACTGGCCTGTAGTTCCCTGGCTTATCTCTACAACCCTTCTTAATTAGCGGAACCAGGTCCCCGTGGCCAGAGAGGAATTAAAATTTTGGGTCAGAGCCCCTGCGATCTCCTCCCTTGCCTCCCTCAGCAGTCTGGGACACAAATCATCCGGACCTGGAGATTTGTCCACTTTTAATTGTCACCTTGTCACTCCCTATGTCAATTTGCTTAAGAACCTCACAGTCTCTCTCCCCGAGTTCCATACCTTCATCCTCATTCTCTTGGGTGAAGACGGATGTTGAAGTATTCGTTCAACACTCTACCAATGTCCTCTGGCTCCACCCATAGATTGCCCCCTTGGTCCCTAATGGGCCCTACTCTTTCCCTGGTTATCCTCTTCCCATTGATATACTTATAGAATATCTTGGGATTTTCCCTACTTTTACCAGCCAGAGCTTTCTCATTTCCCCTATTTGCTCTCCTAATTGCTTTCTTAAGCTCCACCCTGCACTTTCTATACTCCACTAATGCCTCTGCTAATTTGCTTTCCTTGTACCTGCTAAAAGCCTCTCTTTTCCTTATCATCGTACCCTGAATATCTCTGGTCATCCATGGTTCTCTGGGCTTGTTACTCCTTCCTATCACCCTAGCGGGAACATGTTGAGCCTGTACCCTCCCCATTTCCTTTTTGAACAGCCCTCACTGCTCTTCTGTAGATTTCCCCACAAGTAGCTGTTCCCAGTCTACCTTGGCCAAATCCTGCCTTATTTTACTAAAAGCTGCTCACCCCTCTTCCAAAATAATTATTTTACTTTATTAGCACTGATTAAATATTCGTGTTCCTATTTTCCCCACTGATTAATTATTCGTGTTCCTATATTCCCTGTGATTAAATATTCCTGTTTCTCTAATCCCTGGTGACTAAACGTTTCTGTCATCATAATGCCCATGAATCCATATTCCTGTTTGTAAAGTTGTATGTGCTGATTTAGTTCCTACCTTTTGCTGAGCCCAAGACGTCAGCGTAGCTGAAGCCTCCGACGAACACTACTCCTCGGAAAGAGTCCAAAGTCATTCCGGAACAGATGTCTGTCATCGTCACATCCCAAACCTAATTGGGAAAGGAGCAGGCTTTCACTTAGTCTTGATCCCAATAATTTCACTGTGACTCCCGTAACTAAAATATCCACTTGTCACAAAACCGCCATGGAAGACACCCACTCCTCCTCATGTGCACCATGTACAAGATGCACAGCAGCCATCTGCAAAGAGTACTTCAAAAGCATCATCCAAACCTGTAACCTTTCCCACCTTGTTGGACAAGGTTATCAGGCACCTGGCAACCCCAGCAAACGAAACATCCCTTCCAAGCCACACACCAACCTGACTTGGAACCACATTGCCGTTCCTTCACTGTTACTGGGTGGAATCATCCGAGATTCGCACTGTGCGGTAGCGGGTAGGCAAAACGACATTTTACCTGCTGGCGGCAATAACGGTTTGTACAGTCATAAGGTCATAGAGTTATACAGCACAGAAACAGGCCCTTCGGCCCATCGTGTCCATGCCGGGCATCAAGCAGCTATCTATTCTAATCCCATTTTCCAGCACTTGGCCCTTAGCCTTGTATGCTATGGCATTTCAAGTGTTCATCTAAATACTTCTTAAATGTTGCAAGGGTTCCTGCCTATACCATCCCTTTAGGCAGTGTGTTCCAGATTCCAACCACCCTCTGGGTGAAAAAATTTTTTCCTCAAATCCCCTCTAAACCTCCTGCCCCTTACCTTGTTATTGACACCTTGCTAAGGGGAAAGATTTCTTCCTATCTACCCTATCCAAGTCCCTCATAATTTTGTATACCTCTATCCGGTTCCCCCTCAGCCTTCTCTGCTCCAAGGAAAACAACCCTAGCCTATCCAGTCTCTCTTCATAGCTGAAACGCTCCAGCCCAGGCAACATCCTGGTGAATCTCCTCTGCACCCTCTCCAGTGCAATCACATCCTTCCTACAGTGTGGCGACCAGAACTGCACACAGTATTCCAGCTGTGGCCTAACTAGCATTTTATGTAGCTCCAACATAACCTCCTTGCTCTTATATTCTACGCCTTGGCTAATAAAGGCAAGTATCCCACATGCCTTCTTAACCACCTTACCAACCTGTGCTGCTGCCTTCAAGGATCTATGAACATGTACACCATGTTATCCTCTGTACTTCCTGGGGTCCTACCATTCATTGTGGATTCCCTTGCTGTGTTAGTCCTCCTAAAATGCATCACCTCACGCTTCTCAGGATTAAATTCCATTTGCCACTGTTCTGCCCATCTTACCAGCCCATCTATTTTTTCCTGTAATCTAAGGTTTTCCTCTTCACTATTTATGACATCACCTCCTTACTGATCATACCTCCTACATTCATGCCTAAATCATTAATGTACACTACAAACAGCAAGGGTCCCAGCACCGATCCCTGCAGTACACCCACCCCGTCACAGGCTTCCAATCGTAAAATGAACCTTCGACCATCACACTCTGCTTCCTGCCAGTAAGCCAATTTTGGATCCAATTTGTCAAATTGCCCTGGATCCCATGGGCTCTTATCTTCTTGACCATTCTCCTATGTGGGACCTTGTCAAAAGCCTTACTGAAGTCCATGACAACATCAACTGCACTACCCTCATCTACACAACTGGTCACCACCTCGAAAAATTCAATCAAATTTGTTAGACATGATCTCCCCCTGACAAAGCCATGCTGACTATCCCTAATTAACCTCTGTCTCTCCAAGTGGAGATTAATCCTGTCCCTCAGAATTTTTTTCAATAGTTTCCCTACCGCTGATGTTAGACTCACTGATCTGTAATTACCTGGTTGATCCCTACTACCCTTCTTGACTAATGGTAACACATTCACTGTCCTCCAGTCCTCTGGCACCTCTCCTGTGGCCAGAGAGGATTTGAAAATGAGTGTCAGAGCCCCTGCAATCTCTTCTCTTGCCTCATATAGCAGCCTGGGATTCATCTCATCTGGGCTTGGGAATTTATCCACTTTTATGCCTGCCGAACACAGGTGAAAAGTAACCACTTAAAACCTCACCTAAATCCTCCGGCTCTACTCACAGATTGCCACTAATGTGCCCTACTCTTCCCCTGGTTATCCTCTTGCCCTTAATATACTTATAAAAAGCCTTGGGATTTTCCTTCATCTTGCCCGCCAGTGTTTTTTCATGTTCCCTCTTCGCTCTCCTAATTACTTTTTAAGTACCCCCTACACTTTCTATTCTCCTTTAGGGCTTCCACTGTTTTCAGCCCTCCGTATCTGCCATAAGCATAGATTTTTTTCCTTATCCAATCCTCTACATCCTTTGACATCCAGGGTTCCCTGGACTTGTTGGTCCTACTCTTCACCTTTACGGGAACATGTTGGCCCTGAACTCTCACTATTTCCTTTTTGAATGACTCCCACTGGTCTGATGTAGACTTTCCTACAAGTAGCTCCTCCCAGTCCACTTTGGCCAGATCCTGTCTTATCATTTGAAATCGGCCTTCCTCCAATTCAGGACCTTTATTTCCGATCCATCTTTGTCCTTTTCCATAACTACCTTAAATCTTACAGAGCTGTGGTCACTATCTCCAAAATGCTCCCCCATTTGCTCTACCATTTGCCCGGCTTCATTCCCTAAGATCAGGTCCAGTACCACCCCTTCTCTTGTTGGACTATGTACTAGCTCAAAAGGCTCTCCTGGATGCAGGAGAATTCCGTCCCCTCCAAGCCTTTCACACTAAGACTATCCCAGTTAATATTGGGGAAGTTGAAATCCCCTATTACTTTTACACTTCTCTGAGATTTGCCTACATATCTGCTCCTCTATCTCCCCTTGACTGTTTGGAGGCCTTTAGCACACTCCCATCAAAGTGACTGCCCCCTTTTTGTTTTTAAGTTCTATTCATATGGGCTCATTTAAGGAACCTTCTAAAAAATCATTCCTCCTTATGCAGTAATTGACTTCTTGGTCAGTAGTGCAAAGCCACCTCCTCTTTTACAACCACCCTGTCACGCCTGAAGATTCTATACCCTGGAATATTGAGCTGCCAGTCCTGCCCTTCCCTCATCCATGTCTCTGTGATAGCAACTATATCATATTCCCATATTAATCAATGCCCTCAATTCATCTGCCTTATTTGTGAGACTCCTTGCGTTAAAATAGATGCAATCCAGCCTTGCGTCACTCCCTTGTGCCTTAACAGGTCTACATTTGCTTTGCCTTCCAATCTGACTTAGTTTCTCTTCTATATTTGGCTGTGCATCACCCCCTACTGTACCTCCACTCTGTATCCCATCCCCCTGCCAAATTAGTTTAAACCCCCCCCCAACCCAACTAGCAATCATCCCCGCAAGGATGTTGGTACCGTTCCGGTTCAGCTGCAACCCGCCCGACTTGTTCAGGCCCCACCTTCACCAGAAACAGACAGTGATCCAGGAAACTAAAGCCCTCACTCCTGCACCATCTCTTCAGACACGCATTCACCCTCTCTATCCTCCTATTCCTATACTCACTAGCACGTGGCACAGGGAGTAATCCAGAGGTTACAACCTTTGAGGTCCTGCTTTTTAATCTGCTACCTAGCTCCCTAAATTCCTAAAACAGGACCTCATCCCTCTTTCTACCTATGTCATTGGTACCAATGTGAATCACGGCCTCTAACTGTTCACCCTCCCTCTTCAGAATGCCTTGCAGCTGTTTTGTGACATTCTTGACCCTGGCACCAGGGAGGCAACACACCATCCTGGAGTCATGTCTACAGCTGCAGAAGCACCTGTCTGCACCCCTCACTATTGAGTCTCTGACCACTATTGTTCTTGCACCCTTACTCCTCCCCCCTTGTGCTGCTGAGCCACACACAGTGCCGTGTACTTGGCTCTGGCTACACTCTCCAGAGGAACCTTCACCCTCATCGTTTTCCAACACAGGAAAACGGTTCTTGAGTGAGACGCACTCTGGGGCTTTCCTGACTACCTGCCTGCCTCCCTTCTTCTGACTGGTGATCACCCATTCCTTCTCTGACTGCACTTCCTTAAGCTGCAGAGTGACTACATCTAAAAACATGCTATCCACGTAACCCTCAGCCTCGCGGATGTACCACTGTGTCTCCAGCTGATGCTCAAGCTCTGAAACCCGTTGCTTAGGCTGGTCAAGCTGGTGGCACTTCCTGCACATCCTGTGGTCATCCAGACTGCAAGGAGTGTCTAAGAATTCTCACATGCTGCAGGCCCTTCAATACACGGGACTGAGCTCCCTTGCCATACTTTTTGTTTGTTTTTGATTAAAAGACTATTTCCTTAAATTTAAGCCAAGTAGAAAACTATTAAGTTTTTCCTTTAAAAAAAAATGAAATGCTGAGACTCTTACCTTCTGTAATGCCACTTTAAAATGGAAAAAAAAACTGCTAACGCCCAATCGTCCCAAACCTGCTGCATTAATTCCCGCATTCCTGAGAAACATGCTGTTTCCATGACGGGCACTATCACCTTCCCACTATCACGCTGGGCACCATATTTAAAGTGGAGCTGTGCGCACCTCTGTGCTTCCAGCCCACGACTGCTGCACAGAAGCTAAGAAGACTGCAGACCTCCCACCTCAATTACGTGTCCCTCAAGTGTCTTTTGGATGCAGCGGAGGTCGCCATGATGTCCTCTACTCCTGCTCTGGCCACAGGGTGGGCAACAACATCGTTAATCCAGCAAGGGAGGTGGTGGCAGCGATGGTCAGTGCCAATGCCCTGCAAAAGAGGACAGCCACCCAGTGTTGCAAAAGGATGAATGATCTCCTCTGTTCCGCTAGGGTAAGTCACTCTTCTCATCACTCTCAACTCACACACTCACAAACCCATCACACATCTACAGGGCCCTCACACTGCCAGTGCAAGGGGCATCACCATTCACTCTTTCACACTCACTGTCATTGTCCTCATCCCGTCCATGGGACCACTCACCACCCACACAAGCCAGGTACATTTATCATCTGGCCTGGCAGGCGTCCTGCTTACACTCTCCCCATCTCTATTCATGCAGGACAAACCGGCACACAAGAGACAGAGAGGTCACAGACCAGTGGAGGAATGCCTGAAATCAAGGTCCTCATGGACTTTGAAAACAGAGCCATCCAGCTGGCTGGCGAGGATCTGGACCGTTCCTGTGCTGACGGTGAGGTTGGCGCTGCTCTACCAAGTGAGGATCCAGCAGCGCAACATCCATCAGACAACTATGTCGTGAGTGATGTGTCCTCTTTCACAGGCCACTGCCATGCACTAATTATTTCTCCTTGCTTTCGCAAGCACATCTGCCAAACAGCCCAGAGAGTCCATGACCCTGGGCCTCCAATCAAGCCCCAAAGAAACCTCTGAAGAGGAATATGAAGGCACCCTCCCTGAAGTCCCGTCACAGCGCTCGCCCACACTCTCCACCAGCGTAGAGATACACACCTCAATGGGACCGGGCTTTAGAGTAGCCTCGGGATCACAATCTGGTGAGCACATCACACTGTCTGATCCACAGCAGTCGGAGGCAGGGACTTCCTAGGTCATCGGCACTCAGAGGAGTACTGGAGGCCAGAAATTTGCTGAGACCGAGTCAGATGAGGAGTCTCTGGATTCGGTCATGTCACAATTGCTGGAGCTGCAAAGGCAAGCTTGGGAACATCAGGAACGGATGTCCGCTGCACTCCTCAGATTGCAAGGCATGATGGAAGAGTCTGTCTGCCTTCGGTCTGAGGTGATAGCGCTGGCATACTGATGCACCAAGGTCAACACTGGTAGGGTGGCAGTTGCCATGGAGATCTTGGTCCAGGACGTCGCTCCTGCACTGATGTGTGGGCTGAACTCCATCGCTGATGCCATAGTTGGCCTCCAATAGTGTGCACATGAGAAGGGTGTGAGGCAGCTAGACTTCACTCTAGCTTCCCCTTCTCCTCAAGGAGTCAGCCAGAAGCCCTTTGGCACCCATAGGGAGGAGGATCAGCAGGTGCACACCGCAGGGCCATCCACCCACGTGACTCTGGGAGTGTCCGGCCCATCTGAATCCCCTCTTCCTGTGACCTCTGCAGCTCCAGCTTCACAGGCAGAGGAGGATGCTACTCTCACACAGCAGGACCCAAAAGGGCCCTCCAGGTCTCGGCCCTCCAGAGGGTGCCTGCCAAAGTCATCACAGACAAGGCATCGCAGTCAGTAGGCTGCCTCCACCTCTGCTGTGGATGTCCGGGGAGCACCAAGACAGGGTTAAGAAAGTTAAGAAGATGTAGCTGCACAGCCTGGGCACGAGTGTTAATCACTTGTACATACTGTTCACTATTGTAAATAAACTCCCAAGAATGTCTCCCTACCTGTGGCTCCTTGTTCTGATGAGCAGTGTTCATGTTACTCAGATGTGAAACCTTTCTGCACAAGATAAAGGAAGGTGTCTCAGTCCAGGGCCTCTTTCCTGTGCTCTGTGCAGCCCTCAAGCCAAAGTGATGGTCCGGCCTCACACTCCCTGGGCATATTAGTGATGCCTGCACCTCATTGCTGCCAGAATGTTGTGGGTCACAGAGCACCGTGTGCTCTCAGCACCTTTAAGGTGGGGCTGGCCCCCCATCTCTTCAATATCTGTGACCAGTGATGCTGTGCTCCTGAAGGGCTCAGGTGCTGAAGGCAGACAAAGGATCAGATGCTTTTAAAATTTCATGGCTGTGTCTCTATGATGTGACCCTGAGCACAGAGCACAAGCGAGCTACCCTTGGCCAGACAGGAGTCAGACATTCTCAGAGGTTTGGTGAAGATCTATGGGCTGTCCTCGTCATCCTCCTGCAATCGAGCCAGGCTGGATTCAAATGTCCATAGATGCGATTTGAGGATCAATGGTGTCTTCCCAATGCATATCGTTATACCTTCACTCTGCTGCAGTCTGAGGCCACCGCATGGGTGTCATCAGCCACGGCCTCTGTGGGTAGTCCACGTCTCCGAAGAGCCAACCCTGCAGCCTCTCTGGAAAAGAATTCAGGGATCTGTGACCAACTGAGCACGTAGGAGTCGTGGACACTCCCTGGAAACCATGTGCAACCTGTAGGATGCGATTGTGGTGGTCACACACCAGCTGAACATTCAGCAAATGGAAGCCCTTGTGGTTGACATAGTTGACCACTTGTTGCCCCAGAGATCCGAGCGCCACATGAGTGCAGTCGATGGCACTCTGCACCTGCGAGAAACCTGAGATCTGGGCAAATCCAATCGCTCTTGCATCCTGGCTCTCCTGGTCCCGGGCAAATGAACAAAGTTGTGTGCCATTGCAAATATGGCATCCATGACCTAATGGATGCATTTGTAGGCGGAAGCTTGTGATATCCCACAGAGGTCACCTGTGGAGCCCTGAAAGGAGCCACCGCGTAAAAATTGAGGGCCACGGTCACTTTCACATGCCGCTGGCAGTGGATGCCCTCCATGTCCCCATGGCACGAAATCCTGCAGCAGGTGGCAGATGTGACCAACCAGTTCCCTAGACATGCGCAGTCTTCGGCGACACTGGTTCTCAATTATCTGCAAGAATGAAAGGTGGCGTCTATAGACTCTGGGTCTACCTAGGTGCCAACCAGTGACAGCTCGCTGTGGCCCTTCAACGGCATATGTGGGACCCCCAGCCACCCCTTCTTTCTGAGGGTGCTGCTCCTCCCTCTGCACAGCCAGGTACCTCCGTCGCTCTCTTCTCCATCATCTCCGCTCTCTGTAAGCCATGAGGCATACAGCTAGGTTCACCAGGCTCCATGCTCCTGATGTACTCCTCCTGCAGGATGAAAGAGAGAGATGTGTGGGTCAGCATGGGTGTACTAAAAACCTCTGTGGTTAAGTCTGAAGGCCCTTAACGCATCCTAGAGCGTTGGCCACCACTTGGATGGCCATTTCAGTGCGCTGCACGGCTGCCTGAAACCCCACCCTCCTCTACCTGACCGACTGGCAGCAGCTTTGCCCATTGGACTGTGCGCTGTGATCTGAGCTCAGATGCAGGTATTTTCCTAATTCGCACTTCAAGGCTGTGCTGTTAGCTTGAACCATGGGGGAGTGTGGTCCAAAGCGGGATGCTGACATTGCAAGGGGCTGTGAGTGGCTCCAGCAGTGACTGCTCCATGGCCAGCTTTAGCAAGGAGATTGTGCAACTTGTTCTGCAGTCCATTAAAACGCTCATTAGTTTGCAGTCTGTGCCCAAGGGGTGAATAGATCTGGAGCATTTGCATGCCTCTGCATTGCTTGAGTGGCCAGATAAACTAGAGGTCTGACTCCAGGCATATTGATGTGGCTGCATCTGAACAGTCTCAGCTGTGGAATAGTCACTTTAAACACGGTTTCGCTAATGCATAGCTGCTTCCGTCCCCACCACCCCGCACGTGCTTGTGCACTACCTTCAACCGTAGGGCAGCTCTTGCCCATCTACACCAACGCGCCTTGACCTTGAAGTCCAAAAGCCAACCCTCGCAAGTGCTGCACAACGTTACTGTGCACTCACCTCCGAGTTCCCCTCGAAGCGCAGCCGCCAAGTGCACTCCTTATATGTGCTGTTGTGAAACATGTCAGTGTGTGGGGAAGGGGAGCGATTCCGGCTGGCTGGCCTTATAATGATATGCAGATGTATTACATTGAGGTTCCCAACATCTGATGGTCGGAAATGTGGCCTGCCACCGACGGGCTGAGTGGACGATCGCAAACGGGTTTTACAACATTATGAAGCCAGTTTTTGGCCTTCACGCCACATTGTCTGCTCACGCCACTGAGCATGCGTGATGCCAGCAGGCATAGACTATTCCGCTCACTGGGTCTAATTCCTGGATGTCGCTTCCTACCAGGTGTGACCCACCTCTGTCACCGAGAACCCCTGACCCAGAGTGGGGCCCCAACACATCTGACTCCTAGAGAACCATCACCCGTTTGCAGAGACACCTCAAACATGATGCCGGGAGTGGGTGCTGGGGCAACGCCGGTAGTGGACGCTGAGAGAGGGTCGCGGGGAGAACCCACTGGCTCAGTGCTCAGAGACCCCTTGTCTGACACCCACAACACCCTGCCTGACAGCGAGACAGACCCCCACCCAGATCCTACCCTGCAAGACAGCGGGACAAATTCCCACTGAGAGAGACGCTGAGACAGACCCCCGACCCGAGGCTGATACACACCACGCCCTCACCCAAGTCTGAGGGGCTCTCCACTGAAGCAGTTTAAGTCTGATCTGTTCGGCTCTCACCTGGAATCCGGCCATTATAAGTGACGCCACCATCTCTCGGTCACCGTTACTCCCCTCTTCCCGGATCACCGCAACTCGTGGCTCTGACAGTCCTACCGACATCATGAAAGATAGTGTCAGCACCCAGAACCATAAAAGACAATAGTGATAAATTCAGTGACAATTGAAGGGCAGGTTACATATTAAAGGAAATGGCCAAAAGCTAGAGACAATTGGAAGGTACTTTGGGTCACAGTTACAGGCCAGAGTATCGCGGGAGCACTCACTGAAGGGGTCTCACGGGGTTGGGGGCGGGATTATAGTCACAGGGATTCACTCAGTATTGTCTGGCGGTGGGGCGGGTTCACAAAGGGGTCACTCAGTATTGATGAGGGGTCGTGGAGGAGGTCACTAGGTATTAAC
This sequence comes from Cetorhinus maximus, assembly GCF_964194155.1. NCBI lineage: Eukaryota > Metazoa > Chordata > Chondrichthyes > Lamniformes > Cetorhinidae > Cetorhinus > Cetorhinus maximus. Next base: position 337,517 of record NW_027596150.1, read on the forward strand.
CAGAGGTCGTGCAGTGGTCACTTGGTATTGACCAAGGGTCATGGAGGGGGTCACTCTGTATTGGCCAGGGGTCATGGAGGGGCTGTGTGGGGGGTCATGGTATTTACCAGGGGTCGTGGGGGTCACTCAGTATTGACCACGGGTCATGGAGGAGGACTCTCTATATTGACCAGGGGTCGTGCAGGTGTCACTCGGTATTGACCAAAGGTCATGGGGGGGGGTCACTCTGTAGTGACCTGGGGTCACATGGTATTGACCACGGGTCATGGAGGGGGGGTCACTCGATGTTGACCAGGGGTCTTGGAGGGGGTCACTTGGTATTGGCCAGGGATCATGGAGGGGGTCAATCGGGATTGACCAGGGGTCATGGAGGGAGGGGATCACGGCAATTACCAGGGGTCGTGAGAGAGGGGCTGCTCACTCAGTATTGACCACGGGTCTTGAAGGGCGTCACTCGATGATGACCAGGGGTCTTGGAGGGAGTCACTCGATGTTGACCAGGGGTCGTGGAGGGGGTCAGTCGATGTTGACCAGAGACTAATCATGGCATGCGTCATTCAGCAATCAGCGGGGTGTCACAGGGTGTGGTTTGCGAGATTTATGCTCACACACTCACCTAAGCCAGTTGATGGACTGGGCTGGTGTGCTGGTTGGAAGCTGAGCTTGTACTGGGGAGCAGTGCGATGCTCCATGCCCCGCTCCTCCTCCTCCACGCACATCCGATTAGACTGTAGCCGCTCCAGCTGGAAACTGGTCTCCTCCCACCAGGATCGGAGAGTGGCTATTCTCTCCGAGAGAACCTCCTCCCCATTCACTTGCACCTTCACCTAGAACAGTCACCACGATAAACACAAGCAACAAATGGAGATAAATCAGCCCCATGGAGCCCTCCCTCCGATCCCTACTCCACTGCCGATATCTGTGACTTGCTGGATGTAAGTCAGGCACTAACCATTCCCCATGTCTCAGGCCACACAGTGGTGGTTGGTTGGGTCCTGGACTATAGAGGATATCACAGCCTTATCTCATGTCCCCAGAGGACAATCAGTTAAAATAGCAGGTAATAGCAGGAAAACCTCAGGCCAGAGATGTCGAGTGTTACTTGATCTGCATTTTTCACTCTTGCAACAGAGTGGGATCGTCCTGTGCACTCTGTGCAGAGTTCAGTACCACACCGATGGGGTGGAACTAGGGAGGAATCTGGAGCTCAGGGTGTAGGGCAAAAATGTGCACTGTAAGGGTGAAGCTGTCTTGATCGGAATTGTGTGAAGTCCCTGATAAGCAGCAGCTCCTCATATCCTGGCGTGCCTGATAAGCGATCACTCCCCATCTTCTGGGGTCTGTGATAAGCGGTCACTGCCCACGTCCTGGGGTCTGAGATGAGCGGTCACTGCCCATCTTCTGGGGTCTGAGATGAGCGGTCACTCCCCATCTTCTGGGGTCACTCACCGTGTCCTGGGGTCTGTGATTTGCGGTCACTCCCTGTCACCTGGGGTTTGTGATAAGCGGTCACTCCGTGTTCTGGCGTCTGTTACAGGTCAGGCGCTGCCCACGTTCTGGGTCTGTGATAAATGGTCACTCCCCCTGCCCTAGGGTCTGTGATAAGCGGTCGCTCCCCGTGTGTTGGAGTCTGTGATAAGCGGTCACTCCTCCTGCCCTAGGGTCTGTGATAAGCGGTCACTCCCCACGTGCTGGCATCTGTGGTAAATCAGTCACTGCCTGTGTTCTGGGGTCTGTGACAAATGGTCACTCCCCATGTTCTGGGAGTCTGTGATAAATGGTCACTCCCCATATTCCGGTGTCCATGATAAATCAGTCCCTGCCCATGTCCCAGGGGTCTGTGATAAATGGTCACTCTCCATGTTCTGGGGTCTGTGATAAATGGTCACTCCCCATGTTCCGGTGTCCATGATAAATCAGTCTCTGCCCGTGTCCCAGGGGTCTGTGATAAATGGTCACTCCCCGTGTTCTGGGGTCTGTGATAAGCGATCACTCCCCGTGTCCTGGGGTCTGTGATAAGCGGTCACTCCCCGTGTCCTGGGGTCTGTGATAAGTGGTCACTCCCCGTGTCCTGGGGTCTGTGATAAGTGGTCACTCCCCGTGTCCTGGGGTCTGTGATAAGTGGTCACTCCCCGTGTCCTGGGGTCTGTGATAAGTGGTCACTCCCCGTGTCCTGGGGTCTGTGATAAGCGGTCACTCCCCGTGTCCTGGGGTCTGTGATAAGCGGTCACTCTCCGTGTCCTGGGGTCTGTGATAAGCGGTCACTCCCCGTGTCCTGGGGTCTGTGATAAGCGGTCACTCCCCGTGTCCTGGGGTCTGTGATAAGCGGTCACTCCCCGTGACCTGGAGTCTGTGATAAATCAGTCTCTTCCCATGTCTTAGGGTCTGTGATAAGCGGTCACTCCCAGTGTCCTGGGGTCTGTGATAAGCGGTCACTCCCCATGTCCTGGGGTCTGTGATAAGCGGTCACTCCCCGTGTCCTGGGGTCTGTGATAAGCGGCCACTCCCCGTGTCCTGGGGTCTGTGATAAGTGGTCACTCCCCATGTCCTGGGGTCTGTGATAAGCGGTCACTCCCTGTGTCCTGGGGTCTGTGATAAGTGGTCACTCCCCGTGTCCTGGGGTCTGTGATAAGCGGTCACTCCCCATGTCCTGGGGTCTGTGATAAATCAGTCTCTGCCCAAGTCTTGGGGTCTGTGATAAATGGTCACTACATTTTCTAGCATCTGTGAAAAGCGGTCACTCACCATGCTTTGGGGTCCCTGTCCAGTGGTTGATCCAATTCTCCAGCACTGAAGGTCAGCTGCTCTGTAGCAAGCACTCACTTTGTCCACAACCATCTCCGAAACCTCCAGCACCAAACCCAGCTCCTCGGAGAATAGCAGCTCGATCACTGCAAGAAGTCAGTAACTGAGAGTCAATGCTGTGGTGGAGGGGTGGCAGGATTAACGAGGCAGTGGGAGGTACTGGACTTGGGGTGGGCAGGGGAGGGGTGTGGTGGTGAGGGAACCGGGCACTCAGATTATTACGATATGTCCGTCACTCACCGTTGGTGTCGCTATTTGAAATGTCGATCTCCATCCCATAGTTCCCTGCGATGGCCATTTCGAGCAGACAAGTGAGCAAACCCCCATCACTGACATCATGGCCGGCACTCAGCATGCGCTCTGCGAGCAGGGGAAGGGAATCAGTGAGAAGCATTGAACTGGGAACAGTGGTGAAAGCCTGCGGTATTCTGGGTTCTAGGACTCACCCTCCAGGAGTTGCTGAGTGACAGCAAAGCAGGATGCCAGCTGTTGTGGACTGTCCATATCTGGGCACTCACTGCCGATCTGCAAGTAACATTGAGCTAAGGCACCTCCTCCCATCCGGTACTGACCAGGATTGACCGGTACATATAGGAGCACCCCTGGAACAAGGACAGAGTGACAGCACTGGATGGGAACAGCACTATAGAATATATCAGAGCCCACACGCCTGTACCCAGGCCCCCTCGCACGTGCCCCCAAGCATCTACCCAGGCTCCCACGCATCTGCCCAGGTCCCCACACCTGTGCCCCGTACCCCGACCCCCACACCCGTACCCCGACCCCCACACCTGTACCCAGGCCCCCAACATCTGTACCCAGGCCCCCAACATCTGTACCCAGAACCCACCTGGACTCTGCAATCCCACAGCCAAAAAGCCATGTCCTGCCATCTGTCCCGCACCCCAGTACCGCACTGGCACCCTCTGTACCCTAGCCCATGACCCCTGTACAACCCCTGTGGTTGTCTTGGACCTGCGACCCTTCCTCCGTTCCCCCTGCCCAAAGCCAGGTGACCCCATCCCATGTAACCCCATCCCATGACCCCACCCCTGTTCTCCTGCCCTCCCACCCTGGATCTTGCTGTACACCATCAGCTATACCTTGTCCATGGGGATTTTTCAGGTCAGGGGTCACAGTGCAGGTGATGTCAGGACACACAGCATAAACCGAGATCACGAGGGAACCTGAAAATCATGAGAGAAAGGAGCATCAGTCAGAGAAACTGAATGAGAAGGTTTCTGTTAAATACCCTGAGGGACAAGGCCAAAGCTGAAGAGAAAAAGTACACAGTCAAACCAATAGAGGAAATAAGAGGGACAGACAGAGAGCATGAAGGAGATGCAGATGTCCAAAACGCTGGCACAGGCACAAGGGGCCAATTGAAATTGGCCATGTCCTGTTTTCCTCCCCTCACCTGGGGCTTTCACTGTCTCCTGTCCCACACGAGCTGCCATACTCAAAGAATCCTTCCCACCATCCACAGCAACTCCGAGCTCGGACAACGTGAGGCACATAGCCTCGCAGGCATCGTATAGAGCAGCCCCCTCACCTGGCAACTTAGCTGGCCACATCCAGTTAGCGCTACATTTCACATCCTGGCACAGAGAGAACAACAAATATCACACCAATTGCCAGGCGAGTAAACATTGCGCACCAGGGAATGACTGGCCGGGGTAGGGATGGGGACCTGGGGCTAATTTGAGCAGGCAGCTCCAAGGGTTTGCATATGGCGGGCCAAGGGAGTGGGGTTCTTGCATACAATGGAAGGGGCACAGTGAGGGAGGGGTTTGCAGGCAGGAGCAGCCCAGGGATGGGGTTTGCGTAGAGCAGGAGCAATTTCGAGCAGCTTATAGTAGGTGGGGCTCTGAATGCCCAGAGCGAGCGGGGCCCCAAGCACTCACTGTGTTTAGGACAGGCAGGCTCATAATTGCTTATCTCTGGTGGGGTTGGAGGGTTTTTTTTAAAACAGAAAGCAGGGGTTGGGGCCGTTTACTGTGGCAGACATGGCTATTTACCAGGGAAAGGATTGTGGGTGTTTCCAGCAGTCAGGCAGAAGGACTGTTCACAGTACACGGAGGTCAGGTGGAGTTTACACTGGATGGGGTTTAGGAAGGGTGTAGCGGTGTGTGCAGCGGCTGGGTGGCAGGCGTGTTCACAGCGGCCGGTGTCTGTGTGCTGAGGGCGGGAAGAACTGCGGGGCCCGTACAGTGGGCGGCGTTGAGGTCAATCAAAATGGGGGTGGGTGAGGGTGCAGTCAAGCTGAGGGTACTGGGGGCCTGGTTACCGCGGGCGGTCAGGGTCCGGCCTGGTTACCGCGGGCGGTCAGGGTCCGGCCTGGTTACCGCGGGCGGTCAGGGTCCGGCCTGGTTACCGCGGGCGGTCAGGGTCCGGCCTGGTTACCGCGGGCGGTCAGGGTCCGGCCTGGTTACCGCGGGCGGCCAGGGTCCGGCCTGGTTACCGCGGGCGGCCAGGGTCCGGCCTGGTTACCGCGGGCGGCCAGGGTCCGGCCTGGTTACCGCGGGCGGCCAGGGTCCGGCCTGGTTACCGCGGGCGGCCAGGGTCCGGCCTGGTTACCGTGGGCGGCGAGGGTCCGGCCTGGTTACAAGCGGGCGGCCAGGGTCCGGCCTGGTTACAAGCGGGCGGTCAGGGTCCGGCCTGGTTACAAGCGGGCGGTCAGGGTCCGGCCTGGTTACAAGCGGGCGGTCAGGGTCCGGCCTGTTTACAAGCGGGCGGTCAGGGTCTGGCCTGTTTACAAGTGGGCGGTCAGGGTCATGGCTTCATCACTGAATTAAAAGCAAAATACTGCAGATGCTGGAAATCTGAAATAAACACAAAAAATGCTGGAAACACTCAGCAGGTCTGACAGCATCTGTGGAGAGAGGACAATGTTACTGTTCAGTCCAATATGACTCTTCCTCAGAACTCACTGCTAAACTTGCTCAGTTGTTCCAGCACATGGTTTTCATTTGTCGTTTCATCACTTACTCTCAGTTCGTTCACACGTGCGAACACGAGGTTAGTTAAAGCCTCTCCAATGGCCATTCGGGCTCCTGCACCAGGGTCAATCAGGCCTTTGATTGGCTGCTCTCCAATCGCAGTCGCTGCTCCCACGGTGTCAAAATATGAGAGGGCAACAACTGCAACATCAGCTAAAGGGGTGTGGAGTGGCCCTACACACTGCTGCTGGGCAACCAAACCTGTCACTGAACGGTCGACCTATGAATGGACAGAGTGAAGATTACCTATCACTGCAAGCATAAGCCCCAAAACCCACCCCCCACCACCCCAGAACTTGCCCAAAACCCACCCCCCACCACCCCAGAACTTGCCCAAACCCCACTGCCCCCACTCCAGCATCAACCGGCATACCAACCTCCACCCCAAGCCACAAATCCTGCCCATCTGAATCCCAGTCCGTCAGATCCCTGCTTGAGGCCCAATCTGTCACCCTATGAAAGGGTAAATTGAGATCACTATGCATCTGTTCCTGCCGACCTCTAACCCTGCGACATTGAACAAACCTGCCCTACCCTCAACAATGACCCCCCTGGCCACTGCCCAACTTATTCCAGGCCCCTCTCACCTTATTGGTGAGGTGACTCCCTCCCTGACCTTGGCCCCTCCTTACCTTATTGGTCAGATATCTCTTGCTTGCCACTGAGGGCAGCCGTAGTACACGATTCAGAGCATCCCTCACAGTCAAGTTAGTGGGAAGGGCCAAAGGTTGAAGGTTGGATTTTGTATGATTCAATATGAACTCCTGCAGAAATAGGTATTCAAGAAGTAAGGGAGATGCAGCATAACAGTTTAACATTTGACCTAGTGTTACCTGTAGTGAGTGAGGGAGGTGGACTAGGTCAGTGTTTCAGCGCAAGTTTAGGATATTGATTCAGTGTGGGGTCCAGGGTAGAGGAGAGTGTGTCTCAATGATGCATGTAGGGTATATATCTATCACAGTGAAGAACAACAGTCTCTTTGTCCCACCACAGAGCGTAAGACAACAAGCAGCACCAACCAGCCCTAAAAATGAGGTGCCAAACTGGTAAAGCTACAACACAGGACTATTTACATGCCAAACAGTGGAAGCAACATATAATAGACAGAGCTAAGTGATCCTATAGATCGGATCTACTACATCCAGTTGTGAACGGTGATGGAAAATTAAACTAACTGGAGAGGCTCCAGAAATATTTCCATCCTCAATGATTGGGGAGCCCAGCACATCAATGCAAAAGGTAAGGCTGAAGCATTCGCAGCAATCTTCTGCCAGAGGTCCCCAGCGTCACAGATGTCAGTCTTCATGCAATTCGATTCACTCCAGGTGATATCAAGAAACAGCTGAAGGCACTAGATACTGCAAATGTGATGGGCCCTGACAATATTCCAGCAACAGTACTGAAGACTTGTGCTCCAGAACTTGCCGCACCCCTATCCAAGCTGTTCCAGTATAGCTACAACACTGGGATCTACCCGGCTACGTGGAAAATTGCCCAGGGTATGCCTATACGCAAAAAGCAAGACAAATCCAACCTGGCCAATTATCGCCCCATCAGTCTACATCATCAGGAAAGTAATGGAAGGGGTCATCAGCAGTGCTATCGAGTGGCACTTGCTTAGCAATAGCCTGTTCACTGATGCCCACCTTGGGTTCCACCAGAGTCACTCAGCTCTTGACCTCGTTACAGCCTTGGTTCAAACATGGACAAAAGAGCTGAACTCCAGAGGTGAGGCGAGAGTGACTGCCCTTGACATCAAGGTAGCATCTGACCGAGTATGGCATCAAGGAGCCTTAGCAAAACTGGGGTCAATGGGGATCGGAGGAATACTCTCCACTGGTTGCAGTCACACCTAGCACAAAGGAAGGTGGTTGTGGTTGTTGGAGATCAATCGTCTCAGCTCCAGGACATCACTGCAGGAGTTCCCCAAGGACCCATCTTCAGCCGCTTCATCAATGACCTTCCTTCTGCCATAAGCTCAGAAGTGGGGATGTTCGCTGATGATTGCACAATGTTCAGCGCCGTTCGCAACTTCTCAGGTACTGAAGCAGTCCATGTCCAAATGCAGCAAGACCTGGACAATATCCAACTTGGGCTGACAAGTGGCAAGTAACATTTGCACCACACAAATGCCAGGCAATGAACATCTCAAACAAGAGAGAATCTAGCCATTGCCCCTTGACATTCAATGGTAACACCATCACTGAATCTCCCATGATCAACATCCTGGGGATTACTATTGACCAGAAACTGAACTAGCTATGATGCACAGTAGCAGCAGCGTGTACCATCTATAAGATGCCCTGCAGGAATTCACCAAGGCTCCTTAGACAGCACCTTCCAAACCCACAACCACTACAATCTAGAAGGACAAGGGCTGCAGACACACAGGAACACCATCACCTGGTAGTTCCCTCCAAGCCACTCACCATCCTGATTTAGAAATACATAGTCATTCCTTCACTGTTGCTGGGTCAAAATCCTGGAGCTCCCTCCCTAACAGTACTGTGGGTGTACCTACACCACATGGACTGCAGCGGTTCAAGAAGGCAGCTCACCACCACTTTCTCAAGGGCAATTAGGGATGGGTGATAAATGTTGACCTAGCCAGCGATGCCCATATCACATGAATGAATAAGAGGAAAGTGTACACTAAGTAGGCTTCCGGAATAGTACATTGAAGAACCAACTTGGGGTCAGGCTATTTTAGATTTAGGATTATGTGGTGAGAAAGGGCTAATTAATAATCTTGCTGTAACAAGAGCCTTTGGGTAACAGTGACCCTAATACTATAGAATTTCACATGAACTTTGAATGTGAAAAACTTCATTCTGAAACCCAGGTCTTAAATCTAAACAAGGGAAAGTATGAATGTATGAAGGGCGAGTTGGCTATGGCGGATTGGGAAAATACACTTAAAGATTTGACAGTAGACAGGCAATTGCTATAGAAGTACTACACGGTCTACAACAGATATACATTGCTCTAAGGCACAAACACCAAAAGGGAAAGCTGAGTCAACCGTGGCTAACAAAAGTTAAAAATTGCATTAAATCAAAGGAAGTGGCTTATGAGGCTGCCAGAGAAAGTGGTAAGCTCGAGGATTGGGAGCAATTTAGAACCCAGCAAAGGAGGACCAAGAAACTGATAAAAAATGGTAAAGGAAAATATGAATACAAGCTAGCGAGAAACAAAGATAGGCTGTAAAATCTTCTTTAGGGATGTGAAAAGGAAAATATTATCTCGGACAAATATAGGTCCATTACAGGAGACAAAGAGTTTAGGGCGGAGAGCAGGGAAATGGCAGAGGAACTGAACAGTTACTTTGTGTCTGTCTTTATGGAAGAAAATACAGAAAATCTCCCAGAAATACAAGGCAGCCAAAGGAGTTGTGAAACTGAAACACTGAAAGAAATTAATATTCGTAAAGAGGTAGTACTTGAAAAGTTAACAGGATTGGCGGTCGATAAATCCCCCGGACCAGGTGAGCTTCATCCCAGAGTGCTGAAAGAGGTGGCTAGAGAGATAGTGGATGCATATATTTTTATTCATTTATGGGATGTGGGCATCACTAGCTGGGCCAGCATTTATTGCCTGTCCCCAATTGGCCTTGAGAAGGCAGTGATAAACTGCCTTCTTGAGCTGCTGTAGTCCATTTGGTGTAGGTACACCACAGTGCTGTTAGGGAGGGAGTTCCAGGATTTTGATCCAGCGACAGTGAAAGAACATAGATATGTTTCCGAGTCAGGATGGTGAGTGGCTTGGAGGGGAACTTACAGGTAGTGGTGTTCCCATGTGGTTATCTTTCAAAATTCTACAGATTTTGGAAAGGTTCCTGCAAACTGGAAAGGAACAAATGCACCCCTACTATTTAAGAAGGGAGGAAGAGGGAGAATGGAGAACTACAGATCTGTTCAACGTCAGTAGTAGGAAAAATGTCAGAATCTATTATAAAGGATGTCATAACTGGACACTTAGAAAGGAATGATTAAATTGGGCAGAGTCAGCATGGATTTATGAAAGGGAAATCATGTTTGACAAAATTGTTGGTGTTTGTTGAGGATGTTACTTGTAGCATAAATAAAGGAGAGCCAGTAGATGTGGTGTACTGGATATATAGAAGGCTTTCTGATGGGCTCCCACACAGGAGGTTAGTGAATAAAATTAGAGTTCATGGGATTGAGGTCATTCTCAGGATGGCAGTCTGTTACTAGTGAGGTATCACAAGGATCAGTGCTGGGCCACAGCTGTTCACAATCTATATAAATGATTTGGATGTGGGGACCAAATGTAATATTTCCAAATTTGCTGATTAGACAAAACTAGGTGGGAATGGAAGTTGTGAGGAGGATGTAAAGAGGCTTTAAGGGGACTTGGACAGGCTAAGTGAATGAGCAAGAAGATGGCAGATGGAATGCAATGTGAATAAGTGTGAAGTTATCCACTTTGGTAGAAAAACAGAAAGGCAGAGTATTTCTTAAATGGTGATTGATTGGGAAGGGCGGGTGTCCAAAAGGGACCTGGTTGTCCTTGTCCTTGAGTCACTAAAATTGAGCATGCAGGTGCAGCAAGCAATTAGGAAGGCAAATGGCATGTAGGGCTTCATCGCAAAGGGATAGAAACACAGAAAATAGGAGTAGGCCATTCGGCCCTTCGAGCCTACTCCATCAGACATTATGATCATGGCTCATCATCCAACTCAATAGCCTGCTCCCACTTTCTCCCCATATCCTTTGATCCCTTTCGCCACAACCTCCCTTCTTGAAAACATACAATGTTTTGGCCTCAACTACTTTCCGTGGTAGTGAATTCCACTGGCTCACCACTCTCTGGGTGAAGAAATTTCTCCTCATCTCAGTCCTAAATGGTCTACCCTGTGTGCTCAGGCTGTGACCCCTGGTTCTGGACTCCCCCACTATTGGGAACATCCTTCCTGCATCTACCCTGTCTAGTCCTGTTAGAATTTTATAGGTTTCTATGAGATCCCCCCTCATTCTTCTGAACTCCAGCGAATATAATCCTAACCGACTCAATCTCTCCTCATACGTCAGTCCCAGGAATCAGTCTGGTAAACCTTCGCTGCACTCCCTCTATAGCAAGAACATCCTTCCTCGGATAAGGAGACCAAAACTGTACACAATATTCCAGGTGTGGTCTCACCAAGGCCCTGTATAATTGTAGCAAGACATCCCTGCTCCTGTACTCGAATGCTCTCGCTATGAAGGCCAATATACCATTTGCCTTCTTTACCACCTGCATGCTTACCTTCAGTGACTGGTGTACAAGGACACTCAGGTCTCGTTGCACATTCCCCTCTCTCAATTTATAGCCATTCAGATAATAATCTGCCTTCCTGTTTTTGCTACCAAAGTGGATAACCTCACATTTATCCACATTATACTGCATCTGCCATGCATTTGCCCACCCAGCTTGTCGAAATCACACTGAAGCATCTCTGCATCCTCCTCACAGCTCACCCTCCCACCCAGCTTTGTGTCACCTGCAAATTTGGAGACATTATATTTAGTTCCCTCATCTAAATCATTAATATATATTGTGAATAGCTGGGTTCTCAGCACCGATCCCTGCGGTACCCCACTAGTCACTGCCTGCCACTTGGAAAAACACCCGTTTATTCCTATTCTTTGTTTCCTGTCTGCCAACCATTTTACTATCCATCTCAATATGCTACTCCCAATCCCATGCACTTTAATTTTACACGCTTATGTGGGGCTTTGTCAAAAGCCTCCTGAAAGTCCAAATAAACCACGTCCACTGGCTCCCCTCATCAACTCTACTAATAACATTCTCGAAAAATTCCAGTAGATTTGTCAAGCATGATTTCTTTCGTTAATCCATGCTGGCTCTGTCCAATTCTGCCACTGTTTTCCAAGCCCTCAATTATTAAATCTTTTACAATGGACTCTAGAATTTTCCCCACTACCGAAGTCAGGCTGACTGGTCTATAATTCCCTGTTTTCACTCTGCCTCCCTTTTTAAATAGCGGGGTTACATTAGCTACCCTCCAATCTGTAGGAACTGTTCCACAGTCTATAGAATCTTGGAAAATGACCACCAATGCATCCACTATTTCTAGGGCCACTTCCTTAAGTACTCTGTGATGTAGATTATCAGGCCCTGGGGATTTATCTGCCTTCAATCCCATCAATTTCTCCAACACCATTTCCCTACTAATACTGATTTCTTTCAGTTCCTCCCTCTCACTAAACCCTGTATTCCCCAACATTTCTGGTATGTTATTTGTGTCCTCCTTTGTGAAGACAGAACCAAAGTATGTATTTAGTTGGTCAGCCATTTCTTTGTTCCCCATTATAAATTCCCCTGTTTCTGACTGTAAGGGACCTACATTTGTCTTCAGCAATTTTTTTCTCTTCACATACCTATAGAAACTTTTACAGTCAATTTTTATGTTCCCTGCAAGCTTACTCTTGTACTATATTTCCCCCTTCTTAATCAATCCCTTGGTCCTCCTCTGCTAATTCTAAACTGCTCCCAATCCTCAGGTCTGTTGTTTTTTCTGGCCAATTTGTATGCCTCTTCCTTGGATCTAATACTATCTCTAATTTCCCTTGTAAGCCATGGTTGGGCCACCTTTCCTATTTTACTTTTGCGCCAGAAACGAATAAACAATTGTTGCAGTTCACCCATGCGCTCTTTGAAAGTTTGCCATTGCCTATCCGCCTTTAAGTAACGTTTCCCAATCCATCAAAGCCAACTCACACCTCATATCATCGTAGTTTCCTTTATTAAGATTCTGGACCGTAGTCTCAGAATCAACTATGTCACTCTTCATCTTGATGAAGAATTCTATCATATTAAGATTGCTCAACCCCAAGGGGCCTTGCACAACTAGATTGCCAATTATTCCTTTCTCATTACACAATACCCAGTCTAGGACGGCCTGTTCTCAGTTGGTTCCTCAATGTATTGGTCCAGAAAACCATCCTGTATACACTCCAGTAATTCCTCCTCTACGGTATTGTTACGAATTTGATTTGCCCAATCTATATGTAGATTAAAATCACCCATAATTACAGATGTACCTTTATTGCATGCATCTCTAATTTCCTGTTCAATGCCATTCCCAACATCACCATTACAGTTTGGGGGTCTATATACAACCCTCACTAACGTTTTTTGCCCCGTAGTGTTTCTCAGCTCTACCCATACAGATTCCACATCATCGGAGCTAATATCTTTCCTCACTATTGCGTTAATTTCCTCTTTAACCAGCAATGCAACTCCACCGCCTTTTCCTTATATCATACCTGTTTACATCTATTTGCGCGGTTAATTGCGAATGCTCCTTGCGTTAAGACACAAAGCCTTAAGGCTTGTCTTTTTAACATTACTTGTCCCATTCCCACTATTTTTCACTGAGGCCCTGTTTGATTCTTGCCCTTGATTTCTCTGCCTATCACTTTTCTTATTCCCCTTTCTGTCTTTTGTTCTCATCCTTGATTCTCCCTCCTCTGACTCCTTGCATAGGTTCCCATCCCCCTGCCATTTTAGTTTAAACCCTTCCCAACCACTCTAGCAAATATTCCCCCTAGGACGTCAGTCCCGGTCCTGCCCAGACGTAACCCGTTCAGCTTGTACTGATCCCACCTCCCCCAGAGCTGCTCCCAATGTCCCAGGAACCTGAAACCCTCCCTATATTCTGCTTTTAGGACCTCATCCCTTTTTTTTTTAACCTATGTCATTTGTACCAATGTGTACCACGACCACTGGCTGTTCACCCTCCCCCTTCAGAATGTCCTGTAGCTGCACTGAGACATCCTTGATCCTAGCACCTGGGAGGCAACATACCATCCTGGAGTCTCGTTTACGGTTACAGAAACGCCTATCTATTCCCCTTACAATTGAATCCCCTATAGCTATTGCATTCCCACACTTTTTACTCCTCCCCTGTGGAACAGAACCAACCGTGGTGCAACGAATTTGGCTGTTGCTGCTTTCCCCTGAGAGGCCATTCCCCCCAACAATATCCAAAGCGGTATATCTGTTTTGCAGGGGAATAGCCACAGGAGATTCCTGCACTGCCTGCCTAGTCCTTTTGCTCTGCCTGGGGGTCACCCATTCCCTCCCTGCCTGTGGACTCTTAGCCTGCGGTGTGACCACCTCTCTATACGTGCTATCCACGATACTCTCCGCCTCGCGGATGCTCCACACTGTCCCCAGCCGCCGCTCCAGCTTCAAAACCCAGGGTTCCAGGGGCTTCAGCTGGAGTCACTTCCTGCACACATTCTGGCCCCGGGCACTGGAAATATTCCTGGCTTCCCACATAGACCAGGAGGAGTACACCACAGCTTTGAGCTCCCCTGCCGTGACTTACCCCTTTAAATTAAATTAAACCTTTTGGAAGATACTTAATATCGAATAATATCAATTACTCTAGGGCCCTTCTTCTCTGCTCCTCATCGTTACAGAATATGGCCCTTACCAACGATGAACCACAAAATAAGACCGTAAAAACTATAAGCGATTAAAGTATTAAATACTTACCTGGCCATACTCACGGTACTCAAAGGATCACCTCGTTCCTTCCTCACCAAACTCCCTCAGTCACTAAACTCCAACTTAAGCACTCTACTGCAGCCCAAAGCAGCACTCCAGTGTAGACTTGAGTATAAGAGTCAAGATGTACGTTGCAATTGTATAGAGCCTAGGTGCGACCGCACCTGGGGTATTGTGTGCAGTTTTGGTTTCCTTACCTGAGGAAGGATATACTTGCCATTGAGCGAGTGCAATGGAGGTTCACCAGGCTGATTGCTGGGATGGCGGGATTGTCTAATGAGGAGAAATTGAAGGAACTTGGCCTGTATTCTCTTGTGTCTCAAAGAATGAGAGGTGATTGCATTGAGATTTCCAAAATTCTTACAGGGCATGACAGAGTAGAATGTTTCCCCTGGCAGGTGAGTCTAGAGCCAGGGGGCACAGTTTCAGAATAAGGATTAGGCCATTTAGGACTGAGATGAGGATAAATTTCTTCACTCAGAGGGTGGTGAATCTTTGGAATTCTCTACCCCAGAGGGCTATGTAAGCTCAATCATTGAATATGTTCAAGACAGAAAGATAGAATTCTGGAGACCAAAGACATCAAGAGATAGGGAGATAGTGCAGGAAAGTGGTGCTGAGGTAGATGGTCAGCCATGATCTAAATGAATGGCAGAGCAGGGTCAAGGGGCTGAATAATCTACTCATGTTCCTGTTCCAATGTTGTTGGAAGATAATCAACTGAGCCCCTGGGCATCGCTGCAGGAGTTCTTCAAGATAGTATTCTAGAGCCAACCATCTTCAGCTGCTTCATCAATGACCTCCTATCCATCTTAAGGCCAGGAGTGGGGATGTTCGCTGATGATTTCGACACCATTTGTGACGATTCAGATACTGAAGCAGTCCATGTCCATATGCAGCAAGACTCGGACAACATCCAGCCTTGAGCAGATAAGTGGCAAGTAACATTCGTGCCACACAAGTGCCAGACAATGACCATTTCCAACAAGAATCTAACCATCGCCCCATGACATTCAATGGCATTGCCATCGCTGAATCCCCTACTATCAACATCCTCGGGAGGGGGGGGGGTTACCATTGACCAGAAACTGAACCTGACTAGTCATATAAATACTGTGGCTACAAGAGCAGGTCAGAAGCTAAGAATTCTGTGGTGAGGAACTCAATTGTGGCACAAGTCAGGAATGTGACGGAATACTCTCCATTTGCCTGGATGAGTGCAGCTCTGAAAATACTCAAGAAACTCAACACTATCCAGGACAAAGCAGCCTGCTTGATTGCCCCCACCCCTCATCCGCTAACTTAAAGATTCACTGTCTCACCAGTAACAGCAGTTGGTTCCATCAACACAATGCAATGCAACCCACAAACAAATAAACAAAAGGGGGACATAATTATAAAATTAGCTCCAAGAAGTTGTCACAACAGTGGATTACAGCCCCAAATTACTTACGGGCACATTGAACTTTTTTAGGAAGATGTGTGTTTTTTAAAAAGACATACAAGCAAAAGCTGGCTGAGAATGTAAAGTAACCCCTTTCTGGAAAATTTCTATATGGATTATACTTTACCGACTAGTCCAGAGAGAAAACGGAATGTCACACCTAAAAAGGTGTGGCTGGAACATTACGTCATGAACGTAAGACAAGACTACAAAAAGAATTGGGATTGCTGAGAACGCAGCTAAAATGGGAACAAAGAGTTAGAACTCCAAGCACTAGAATGTGAGAGGAAAAGAGAAAGAGAGAGAGAGGAAAGAGAAGAGGAAGCTTTCTAAATAGAATGGAAGGAGAGAGAGGAAAGAGAAAGGGAAAGGGAGGAAGCTTTCCAAAGAAGAATACCTGCAAAGGAAGATAAAGGCAACTGAGGCAGGCAGAAGGATAGCACTCCTGAAAAGTCAGGAAAAATTACGAGTCAAAAGGAGCTGAAAGGACTGGAGGAAGCCAGCTGGGATCTGTAGGAATACTTGCAATCAAAGAGGCAGGGAGCACACAGCCAAAGTCTGCAGACAGGCAGAGAGTTGGAGGGTGTTCAGGGGCCCAAAAGGAGGCCATAGACCCAGTGAGGGTCAGAGTAGTTAAGAAACAGCTTCTTGAATTTGAAAAGGCCAAGGTTAGGTGTGCAGAGTTAACGAGGGTCCAGAAGAGACCGGTGGAATTTATATCAGGCAAAGAGCATGACCTGGAAATTGAGTGAGAAGGTACAATTTTTTCCGAATTAAAACAGGGACCAGACGAGTTCCAAGACAAGTAAGGAGACAGTGAGAGAGATGCCATGCCCGGCTGCAGAGCCACTAGAAGTTAAAAAGGGCCAAAGACAGGCCTGCAAAAGTACAAAGGAACAATGTAGAAGCTGAGCAATTTTAAAGGATCAGAGCGAGGTCGGCAGGAATGAAAGGGGTCCATGAGGGACCTATAAAGGTTAAAAAGGGGGACAGGAATAGGCCAATGATCTGTTTGGTAAAGGGCTTCATGGCAGATTTAAATAGGGACAAGGGGAGTTCCTAAACAGAAAGGCAGATACCTCACCCGGTTAAAGAACCACAAAAGAGTATGACAGGAGCCAAACATCCACTTGGAGGCAGTAATGTTCCAGGAGACGTGGAACAGGTTAGGGGAACACAAATTCCCAAGGGAACAGAGGGTGCTAACGAACCAGTGTTCTGTTTGATCGATAGCTTCATGGCAGATTTAGATGGGGACAAGGGAAGTTTTCAAACAGAGAAACTAATGGTGAGGAAGCTGCCTCACACAGTCAAAGAGCCACATGACAGAGCAGTAGAAGCTAGCCAGCCCCATGTGAGTCAAGGTGTCCCAGAGAACATGGGGCCGAATAGGGACAAGCCCACCCCTACAGTAACTACATTGGGGAAGTCATTACCCCATGAGCAAGCTCACGGCCCAAACGCAGTGCAAGTGTTGCAGTTAAACTACCAGCATCCAAAACAGGGAGGGGAGGGGGGCGGTGGGCAGTGCTCAGCCGAGGAGCCGGGAGAAGAAAAAAGGCTGGGATGGGTCAAAGGTTGGAGGAGATGCGGCCAACAAGGGGCTAGCAAAATCCTTCTCCCTGGAGATAAATAGGGGCATAGAAAGTCCCCAGACCCAGCCAGCAAACTTAAAACAAAAGAAGCCTGAACCCTTGATGAATGAGCAGGAGGTCTGGCTAGTCAAAACCATTTTTCCAACTTTCCAGAAAGAACAGGGAGGATCCCAAGTAGGCATGCAGATGGTAAGGGGGATGCCTCACTTAGTTGATGAGCTGCAGGGCAGCACAGCAGGTGCTGAACCTCAACCTGAGGGCAGTAGTGTTCTCGACAGGTTAGGGGAAGGCCCCCTCCTGATGCAAAAGAGGAAGAGAGGAGATTCTACTGTAAGATAGGTAAATAGTGTGGAAATCACAAGCAGAATAGCAGGGAAACCCATGCAGGGGTCAGTCCTGGTAAGCTAACGGAGCCAAACAAGCTTGACACCTCAGCCAGAACAGTGTTGATGAAAACCTCACTAAAAATGAAGTACCGGAACCAAAATCCCTACAGGAGGTCGAAGTCACAGCATGACCCCGCTAATCTCCTGACAATTAAGACCTGTTAAAGTCCCTGGGTTTGAGCCAATAAATTCATGGGCTACAGAGATAGGCAAAGAGTTAAACCTGACAAGAAGAGCTCAGCACAGCAGCCAAACATATTTGCCTAATAACAGTCTGTGTAGAAGACAGGGAAAGGCCTGTATGAGATGCTTGGCTATTGTTAGCAATTTGGGAGCTAACAGTGAGGTAAAACACCCAAACCCCATCGATGATACTTAACCCAGCCTCACAGCCCGGGGCTGACCAGAGATGACTGTAAGATTAGGCAACTTTGAAACCTTGATACCAAGCTAATCTGTGAATGTATGTAACTTTTGTGGAAAATTTAAAGCACAGAACATAAGGTTATTCTGTTGGAGGTTGTTTCTCCAACCACATCACCTAAAAAAAATCACCCACATTGCCAGGAAATCAAACGTGATTGCAGACGCCCTGTCCAGAACTTAAAGAGACCCAGTTAGAACTGAAGAGACAATATTGACCAAGGCTAGGACAATGAATGTGTGTGTGATCGCTTCTTGGCCTTTTGGCTAAGATCAAGTGTAGTCGTGAAGCGATGGCTATAACCAGTCAAGCCCCATACCATAGGGTACATAACACCGTCCGGGTGACGGTGAAAGACAGCGCCCATGGATCGGGCCTTCTTCATCAAGCGGATCCTGTTGAAGGTGTGTGGAGTTGAAGCGGAGGAGATCTACTCCCTGCAAGACTTCCCCAGAGCTGGAGGTTTCGACCGGACTTTCAAGCGTGTGGCAGCTTGCGTCAAGTTCCTGAAGGTGTTCGAGAAGAGAGACCAGCCGGAGATGAAGATCCTGACGGTGGAGCCGCTCTTTGCTCTGCCGTTGTAACGGGACCGTGTGGTGATGGTGCATCTCTACAACCCCTACGTCCCTGTCGCCAGCGTGTTCACCTTCCTTGCCAGGTACGTCAACAAGGTTGGGAGCTGCACCAAGGTTAGAGACGCCTTCGGGATTTGGATATGCAAACGCCAGGTTAAGGTCACGCTCAAGACCGATGGTAAGGGAGTCATCTTCCACCCTCCTTCCAGCTTCACTATCGGGGAAGCCGTGGCTACCTTGTCTACGCTGGGCAGCCCAAACTTTGTCGCTCATGCGGCAAGTCTGGTCATGTGGCGGCCAACTGCAGCGCCGCCCTCTGCAAGAACTGCAAACAGGAAGGGCACCAGACAAAGGACTGCAAACAGATTAAGTGCTGCACCTGTGTGACGGGGCAGGTGATCTCTACAGGACCTGCCCCAAACGCTGCCTCACTTATGCACAGGCAGCCAAAGCCAACGAGGGGGAAGCAGAGGAAATGCTTTGTGTCACTACTGCCAAGGACACTTGCAACATTCCAACCACCAAGGCCCCCAGTGAGAACAACGGGACAAAGGAGGGCACAGAGAGAGACAAGGTGGAGGAAAAGATTGAGGCAGCAGACAGCCAATCAACAGCACTGCCCCCTGAACCTCCCACTCCTCAGTCAATGGAGGAGGAGGAATCGATGGAGGAGGAGGAAGCAGCGGAAAATCAGCAGGGGGAGTGGCAGCTGGTGAAGAGAGCCAAAAGGAAGAAGGGGCTAAGAAGGGACCAAGCCACTTCCCAGACAAGTGGCGTCTCCCATCCGACACGGATGACAAGGGCAGCTGCTCTTCGGACGAAGAAGGGAAAGGGCGGTATCTACAGAAGAAGCGGCAAAGCTCTAGGGAGTTGGAGGACGAGACACCCGAGCTCCAGAACATTGGAGACAATGAGGAGACCAGCGCACCCCAACTTTGCCCACAACCCGATGAGGCCAGCGCACCCCAGCCCCAGGAATCTGGGAGCAGTGAAGCGCTCAGCGCACCCCAGCTCCGGGAAGCCGGGAGCAGCAACGCCCCAGAGGGGGAGAGGATTGGAGAAGCTCCTCCAACAATGGACATTTCAAATCCCGTTCTCTGCACGAACCCCCAGATGCCACCTGAGCAGAACATTACCAATGGGGAGGTTCAGGACAGTTTCCTCAGCCCATCCAAATTGAGGCAATTTGTGACCACTATGGGTATGCAGGAGCAGACCAAAGGTCTGGGACTCTCAGAGACAACAGGTTTGGTAAGAGATTAAATGCTTTAAAATGTGTGTAAAGATTGTAACCATAAATGTGCGTAGCATTAAATCTACTACGAGATGTGTTGCGACCTTGGACTCCCTTGCCAAGGTCAAAGCTGACCTGTTGTTTCTGCAGGAGTATGCGATACCGCACCTCATCTCCTACAGGCAATGGTCACGATGGTGGTCCCATGGGCCATCGATCTGGTCAGGAGGAAACGACTCTCGTTCCTCCGGCCTGAGTATTCTGCTGCGGGGAGGCAACTTCACCATCTCCAAGGTTAAGGAGGTGGCGGGCGGGCGCCTCCTCGTAGCAGACGTAATGTACAAGAATGCTCCACTCCGGTCAATTAATGTGTACACCCCGGCACAAAAGGGCGAGCGGCTGGCGGTTTTTCAGCAGCTCCCACTGCTGCTGGCGACCTCCAGGCCGGTCATTCTGGGCGGTGACTTCAACTGCATCATTGATGTGGCTGGACGATCCGGCAGGGCCGACAGCAGATTGGACGCTACGTCCAGATCCCTGATGGAAACAGTTAAGGATGCCAAGCTGCACGACGTCTTCAGCAACCCTGCAGATGGAGCGCAGCATAGATACACCTGGTCGCGGCCAGACGGGTCCATCCGTTCCAGGATAGACTTCCTGTTTGTGTCCCGTGCATTCGCAGTCAGATCCACCGACGTCAAGCCGGTGTTCTTCTCTGACCACTGCCTCCTACTGGCTGACTGTCACTTAGAGGAAGACCAGAGGGTGGGCAGGGGGGCATGGAAGCTAAACGTGCAACTGCTGACACCAGAGAACATTGAGGAGCTCAAGCAGGATTACAAAGGTTGGAGAACCGTGAAACCCCTCTTTGAGTCCCTGACACACTGGTGGGAAGCGGTCAAGGGAAACATCAAGAGGTTTTTCATCCTCAGAGGCGCCCAGAAAGCTAGAAAGGAACAGAGGGAAATGTCCCAACTCCAGAAAAACATGCAGAATCTGCTCCGGCTGCAGTTGATGGGGGTCAATGTCAAGGAGGAACTCCAAGAGGTGAAGAGCTAGCAAGCCTCGCTCTTTGCCTCGGAGGCCTCCAAGATCATCTTCCGTTCCAGAGTCCGCTCTGTGGAGCAGGATGAGACATGCTCACGTTTCTTCTTCCAAAAGGTACACAGAGAGAGCTCTGTCATCAGCAGCCTGAAGGAAGAAGACGGCTCAGTAAAGTCATCGCAGTCCGACATTTTGAGAATCAGCAAATCCTTTTATGCCGGATTGTATGACATGAAGCCCACAGACAGCACGGCCTCCCAGTCCTTCCTGTCCTCTATCACGGAGGTCTTAGATGACAGTACACAGGAGAGCCTGGACAAACCTCTAACTCCTGACGAACTGACTTAAGGCCCTTGAATCCTTCGAGAAGAGTAAAAGCGAAGGCTTGCCGACGGAGTTCTATTCAACTCTGTGGGACTAGATCGGCCCAGACCTGCTAGAAGCGTACAAGGGTATGCTTCTGGCCGGCAGCATGTCAGAATCCATGAGGAAAGGCATCACCACCCTCATCTACAAGCACAAGGGGGAAAGGGAGGAAATTAGAAATTAGCACCCATTTCACTGTTGAATGTGGACTATAAGATTCTGTCCAAGGTCATCGCCAATCGGGTCAAGTCCGCTCTGGAATTGGTGATCCACCCTGACCAGACCTGCGCTGTGCCGGGCAGGAAGATCTCTGACAGCCTCGCGCTGCTCAGGGATACGATTGCCTATGTGCAGGACAAGGATGTGGACACCTGCCTCATCAGCCTGGATCAGGAGAAGGCCTTTTGACAGAATATCACACACCTACATGGTAGATGCGCTCTCCAAAATGGGGTTTGGGGAGGGAATTCACAATTGGATCCAACTGCTCTACACTAACATCAGTAGTGCAGTCTCAATCAATAGGTGGGAATCAGATAGCTTTCCTATTAAATCTGGAGTCAGGCAGGGCTGTCCTCTCTCCCCTGTCCTGTTTGTGTGTTGCATAGAACCCTTTGCTTAGTCCATCAGGAAGGATCCGGGCATAAGAGGAGTGACAATCCCAGGCAGTGGAGGCACTCAGGTCAAAGCCTCCCTGTACATGGACGATGTCGCTGTCTTCTGCTCAGATCCGCTGTCAGTGCGCAGACTTATCCACATCTGCGACCAGTTCGAACTGGCCTCGGGAGCCAAGGTAAATCGTGGGAAGAGCGAGGCCATGTTCTTTGGGAACTGGGCTGACTGATCCTTTGTCCCCTTCACCGTCAGGGACCGGGGCATGCGTTAGAAACTGGAAGGAGCGAGAGTCTATGGTGCAAAGAAAACTGGGCGTGTGGGAGCGACGCTCCCTCTACATTGCGAGTAAGAACCTGGTCATCACGTGTGAGGCACTCTCGCTGTTACTGTACATGGCGCAGGTCTGGCCCATTCCAGACTCCTGCACGATGGCGATCATCCGAGCCATCTTTCGCTTTATCTGGAGGTCAAAAATGAATCGTGTCCGCAGGGACGCAATGTACAAGCCTCTAGATAAAGGGGGAAAAAACGTGCCCAACATTGCTCTCATACTGATGGCCACCTTTGTGTGCGGCTGCATCAAGTTGTGCGTAGACCCTTAGTACGCAAACACCAAGTGTCACTACGTGCTGAGGTTCTACTGTCCCCGGTGTTGCAAAGGGTGGGTCTGGCCACACTGCTGCGGAACGCTCCAAGTAGTTGGCACGTACCACCTGTCCCTGGTGGAAAAATTTATGTAGAGAAACACCTTTGACCACAAGTCAATCAGGCAGTGGTCGGCATGTAACGTCTTAGAGGCCCTGCGGGAAAAGGAGAGGGTGGATCCTGTGGGATGGTTCCCCGAGCAGACTGTCAAAGTCATTTGGCAGAATGCCTCATCGTCAGAACTTTCCAACAATCACCAAGATGTAGCTTGGCTGGTGGTGAGAAAGGCCTTCCCCGTCGGATCCTTCCAACACGCCAGGAGTCTCACCCCCTCTGCACCCTCGAAGTGGCTGTGGTGGGGACGAGTCCGTTGTTCACCTCCTTGTGGATTGTGCCTTTGCAAAGAAGGTCTGGAGAGAGATGCAGTGGTTTCTGTCGAGGTTCATCCCGAGCAGTTCTGTGACACAGGACTCTGTGCTCTACGGGCTGTTACCGGGGACACACACCGAGACAAACATCAACTGCAGCTGGAGGATCATCAAATTGGTGAAAGACGCTCTTTGGTCTGCCCGAAACTTGTTGGTCTTCCAGCGCAAAGAGTTGTCCCCGACCGAGTGTTGCAGACTGGCACATTCCAAAGTCCAGGACTACATGCTGAGGGACGCACTAAAGCTTGGGGCAGCTACCGCAAAGGCGCAATGGGGAAAGGTCGCTGTCTAAGACCTTTCTGCTACAGTGCACCGAGGGGCTGGGAACTGTTGAGAGCCCCTCGGGCTGTACAGCTCAAAATGAATGTATGCATTGAATATTAATTGTATTATAATTGTATTGAAGCACCTCAGAGTGCAACATGATGTATGTTGATAACTGCAATACCATTGTCTGACTGACCATATTGAAATGATTGTAATATTCATTGATTGTATTGATGCACCTTGTGATACATGTGTAAAAGTTGAATCTGACTGTACTTTTGTGATTGTGATTTTGAAATGTTTTGGAATGTTCTTCCAGATATTTTTTGAATAAAGTAGATTTAAAAAAAAAAAATGTGTGTGTGTGTGTGCGTGTTTGCTGTTGTATATTTTTTCCCTTTGTAATGAAATGAGAATGAATCTCATTTCATTCGTTGTGTCAGGGAAGTTGTCATAACAGTGGAGTACAGCCCCAAATTACTTACGGGCATATTGATCTTTTTTTAGGAAGGCGTGTTGTTTTTAAAAAGACAAACAAAAGCTGACTGAGAATGTAAAGTATGGAAAATTCCTACGTGGATTATACTTGACCGACTAGTCCAGAGAGAAAATGGAATGTCACACCTAAAAAGGTGTCAAAGCCTACTTCAGACAGCAACACCTGAAAGGAAGAGATGAAATGCAAAAGACTGAACTTTACTCTTGTGGTTGCGGAGACAGTGGAGACTGATTATTACATCTCAACAGAAACCATTTCCTGTTGAGTTATACCTCAGAATGTGGAAATAATTTGAGTTGAAAGAAAATGGACTCTGGGCAAAAGGCATGTTTGTTTTTTCCCTTCCAGGAATACACAATGAAATGGGCTAAAAAGCTAGTTGCAGACCTGATGTGTGTGATCTAGTTCTGGCGTGCTAATGAGCGTACACAGCAGGAGAAGATCGACTAGGCACCCATTTGCAGCTTGTAGGCAAAGGCTCTCTTTCTCTCTCTGTGGCTAGAGGCAAGCCAGCGAAGCCACAAGTAAAAAAGAAAATAGGACAGCTTATTCAGCTAGCCTACAGAAACAAGTGTCTCCAAACCATCTGCTAAACTGCCAAAGTCAAGTCTACCAGAATCACCCAGCTTGTGTATTTAAGACCGAGATAGATAGGTTCTTGATTGGTAAGGGGATCAAAGGTTACGGGGAGAAGGCGGGAGAATGGGGTTGAGAAACATATCAGCCATGATTGAATGGTGGAGCAGACTCGATGGGCCGAATGGCCTAATTTCTGCTCCTATGTCTTATGGTCTTATGGTCTTAACGGCCATAACGTTTCACCATCTGCACCTCATGGACAAGCCAAAGACTTTTTTTTAGACTCAACTTCTCATTTCTCATCTGTGTGTGTATGTTGTGTTTTTATTTTTTTTCTCCTGTTTTTAGTAACTAATAAAGAAAGGGAGCCAAGTCATGCCTCCTCACCTGGGGGCATAATAAAATTGGTGTCCCATTTGGGAAGTTAACAATTTGGGGCATCTCGTACGTGATGATAACAAATTGGAGGACCTCACCTGGGGACTGGTCATAACAAAATCAGGGCTGTCAAGAATCTTTTTTTTTTCAGCACACAAATGGTAGTAGAAATCTGAAATTCCCTAACAAACACTCGCACCATCCCACTATCTCCTTGTCCCTCCTCAAACCCACCAGACTCTCACAGCCCAGTTGTTGAAGCTACGGATGTACAATCAGAATCAGCATATCTCTCACCCTATCATCAGGGCGGATCTGAACTCTGGCCATCGGTTAAAGGTCAGCCCCTCCACCTATCATACGAAACAACTTTCCTCACCTTCTGGGGCATTTTTCCCAGGATCCACTCTAGCTTCAGATCCACAGGATGTGTTGTACATTGCATCAGCTCTGATTTTACTGCAGTGTCCCGATCATCAACCAGCACAATCTGTAAAACAAGTCTCATTACTATCTGTTCAACCAAGCCCCAGCAAATCACCCCTTCCCTGACAGCCAACAGCCCCAAACACCAGACAGCCAATCAATCACTATCTCCACCCCCTCAAACAGCCAATCAATCACCATCCCCTCCTCAGACAGCCAATCAATCACCATCCTCTCCTCAGTCAGCCAATCAATCACTATCCCCTCCACAGACAGCCAATTAAACACTACCATCCCTCCCTAGACAGCCAATCACCATCCCTCCTCAAACAGCCAATCAATCACCATCCCCTCTTCAGGCAGCCAATCAATCACCATCCCCTCCTCAGAAAGCCAATCAATTACCATCCTCTCCTCAGACAGCCAATCAATCACCATCCTCTCCTCAGACAGCCAATCAATCACCATCCCCTCCTCAGGCAGCTAATCAATCACCATCCCCTCCTCAGGCAGCCAATCAATCACCAGCCCCTCCTCAGACAGCCAATCAATCACCATCCCCTCCTCAGACAGCCAATCAATCACCATCCCCTCCTCAGACAGCCAATCAATCACCATCCTCTCCTCAGTCAGCCAATCAATCACCATCCCCTCCTCAGGCAGCCAATCAATCACCATCCCCTCCTCAGACAGCCAATCAATCACTACCCTTTCCTCAGACAGCCAATCAATCACTACCCTTTCCTCAGACAGCCAATCACTACCACCCACCCCCAGACAGCCAGTCAATCACCACCCACTCAGCCAATCGCACTGGTCCCCACCCACTCTCGACAGGCAATCACACCCCCACACAGCCAATCGCTAATCCCAGACAGCCAATCACTGTCCTGCCACACCCCACCCTCCTCACCATGGGATGGGCAAACACTGCCCTGCCCCTCCTCCAAGTCAACCAATCATTGCCCCAGCAACTCCCTGACAGCCAATCACTGCCACGCCACACTCCCAGAGGACAGCCAATTACTGCCCTGACATCCCACCCCCACATTAGCCAGTCACTGCCCCGCCAACACCCCTGACAGCCAATTAATTCCCACTCCAACCTCCCAACAGCCAGTCACTGCCCTGTTAACCCTCTGACAGCCACTGTCCTGCTGAGTCCCTGGCAGCCAATCACTGTCCCGCCAATGCCCCGGACAGCCAATCACTGCCCTGCTACCACCACCTCCCTGAAAGCCAATCACTGCCCTGCCACCAAAACAGTCCACCACCACCCCATCCTAGGCAGCCAATCACTCCCTTGACATAATCACCAGCCCTCCTCCAACTCCACCCCAGCATTAATCCCCCATTACCCATCACACCCCACCTCCAGGCATCCCAGCGTGTGATTCCTAACCCCCAGGACACCTGAATATCTGTTTTTTGACTTACCTTTCCATCTCCTGTTATTTTACCCACAAAATCAACCGGACATTTCTCCCGATCACAGACGGCATGAAGAAATGCGGAGTCCTTCGAGCGCATGAGAAGAGCATTTGTCTCCTGATACTCTGCTCCCCACAGCTCCAGCACACTGAGTGTCGGATCCCCCACCTTAAATCACAGTGAACAGAGTCAGGAGCAATATCTGAAACCCCAGTCACACGCCCCTCCACTTTAAAAGACAGGTGATAAAAGTAAAATACTGCTGATGCTGGAAAACTGAAACAAAAACAGAAAATGCTGGAAAAACCTAGCAGGTCTAACAGCATCTGTGAAGAGAAAAACAGAGTTAACGTTTCGAGTGTGTATGATTCTTCTTCAGAGCGGAAGAAAAAGAAGAGTCTGAAGGCTCTGAAGAGTCATATGGACTAGAAACTTTAACTCAAGAATTGTGATATATGCTTAGAGGCACAGGGCAAGGCTAGAACACTTAATGAGTACTTTGTATCCGTATATACTAAGGAGGATGCTGACAAAATATTGGTAGAAGTGGAGATGGTAGAAGTAATAGATGAGGTCAAAATTGACAGCCGTGAGGTATTTGAAAGGTTGGCTGTGCTATGAGTGCATACATATCACAGTATCTTTACAGTGCAGAAGGAGGCCATTCGGCCCATCGTGTCTACACTGGCTCTCTGAAAGAGCATTCCAACTCGTCCCACTCCCCTGCCGTATCCCCATAACCTTGTACATTCTCTCTTTTCAGGTAGCAATTCAATTCCCTTTTCAATATGTTGATCAAACCTGCCTCCACAAGCTTTCTGATTCCAAACAGCCTCTGGGTGAAAAAATTTTTCCTCACATCACATTTACTCCTTTTGCCAATTATTTTGAATCTGTGCTCTCTTGTTCTTGATGTTCTTTTGAGTGGGAATAGTTTCTCACTATTTACCCTGTCAATACACATCAGGATCTTGAATACCTCTATCAAGTCTCCTCTCCGCCTTCTTTTCACCAAGAAAAACAGTCCCAACCTCTCCAATCTATCCTCGCAGCTACAGTTCTTCATCCCGGGAATCATTCTTGTGAATATATTCTGTACTCTCTCCAAAGCTTCACATCCTTCCTCAAAGATGACGCCCAGAACTGGATGCACTACTCCAGATGAGTCCTAACTCGTGTCTTATACAAGTTCAACATGACCTCCTTATTCTTGTCCTCAATGCCCCCATTAATAAAGCCTAAGATACTATATGGTTTATTAACAGCTCTCTCAACATGCCCTGCCATCTTCAATGACCTATGCACATATACACCGAGGTCCCTCTGTTCCTGTGCCTCCTTTAGAGGCTCTCCTTTTATTTTATACTCTGTCATCATATTTTTCCTGCCAAAATGAATCGCCTCACACTTCTCTGCACTGAACTTCATCGGCCACTTGTCTGCCCAATCCACCAACATGTTTATGTCCTTTTGAAGTTCAAGACTATCCCCATCACAGTTGACAACATTTCCCATCTTCGCATCATTTGCAAATTTTGAAATCACGTCCTGCACACCACAGTTTAGGTCATTAGCATATATCAGGAAAAGGGTCCCAACACTGACCACTGGGAAACTCTAAATCTTACTCCAATCTGAAAAGCAACCATTTATCACTAATCTCTGTTTCCTGTCACTCAGCCAATTTCTTATCCAAGTGCCTACTTTCCCTTTTATTCCATGAGCTAGAATTTTGCTCACAAGTCTGTTGTGTGGCACTGTGGCCTTTTGAAAATCTATATACACATCAACAGCATTTCCCTTAGCAGCCTTCTCCGTTACGTCCTCAAAAAACTCCAGCAAGTTATGATTTTCCCTTAATGAATCCATGCTGCCTTTCCTTAATTATCCTGCACTTGTCTCAGTGATTTTTGATTTATTCCTGTACTACAGTTTCCATAAGTTTCCCTGAGGTCAAACTGATTGGTCTGTAGCTGCCAGCATTATCCTTGCACCTCTTTTTGAACAAGGGTGTAACATTCACAATTCTCCAGTCCTCTGGCACCTCCCCTGTGTGTAAGGAAGACTGGAAGATTATCACTAGTGCCTCTGCAATTTCCATTCCCACTTCCCTCAGTACCCTTGGATGCATCTCATCCGGACCTGGTACCTTATCTATTTTAAGTAAAGATAGCCTTTCCAACACCTCTTTCCTCTCAATTGTGTTCTTCTAGTGTACCAGTTGCCTCCTCTCTCACCTCGGCCTGGGTAGCAAGCTCTTCCTTTGTAAAGACCGGTGCAAAGTACTCATTCAACACCTCTGCTATTTTTCCAGCCTCCATATGCACGTCCCCTTTTTTGTCCCTAATCGGCCCTACTCTTTCTTTTACCACCCTTTTATTATTTACATGCTTACAGAAGACCTCAGGACTCCCTTTTATGTTTGCTGCCAGCCTCTATCTCTCTCATCATCCAGGGCATTCTGGATTTATTTGTTCTATCCTTCCCCTCAAGGGAATATACCTCGACATGCCTGCAATACTTTTTCTTTGAAGGTGGCCCACTGTTCAGCCACCATTTTTTTTTTGCCAACATTTAATTCCAAATCACTCAACTCAAATGCATTCTCATTGCATTGAAATTGGCTTTTCCCAATGAATTATCCCTGCTCTGGATTGTTCCCTGTCCTTTCCCATGATTAACCGAAACTTTATGATACAATGGTCACTGTCCCCTAGTGGCTCTCCCAATGATATTTGATCCAGTTGGGCCAACTCATTCTCCAGAACCAGGTCCAAAAGTGCATGTCATCTCATTTATGTAGAAAATTACCTTGAACACACTCCAGGAACTCTCGCTCATCTTGTCCCTTCTACTATTCCTATCCCAGTCTATATTTGGATAATTGAAGCCCCCATTATAATTGCTCTATAATTATTGCACCTCTCCGTACTTCCTTTGTAAATTTGTTTCCCCACATCCCTACCACTAGTTTGTGGTGTATATACTACACTGATCAAAGCACCTTTCTCATTCCTTACCTCTAGCTAGAGAGATTCTGTCCTTCACCCCTCTGGAACATCCTCTCTTGTAATTGTAAGGTTTTATTAGCATCAGTATGGTTTATAGATAGTAGTAAGCTTATCCTGAGTAGTAGGATTTGTTAATTTTAAATAAATTAGGAAAAATAATTAAATTAACACATTATAAAAGAGTGAGGGGGGAGCCGGGAGTTCAAAGGGAGCTAGCTGTGGTGCTGGTGGTGGGTCTCAATGGACCAGCCACATCTGGAGAAAATCAAGTGTGATGTCATAGAGAACTAGAGTGGAGCCCAGGAAATAAAAGAGTGCTAGGGGTAGAGAGCAGCGAGATTTCATAAAGAAGTGCAAGAGGGGGAGTTGAAGAGGATTGGTGAGTGACAGGTGAGTAAACATTTTATATAAAGTTTAAGGTATGTCAGTGTAGCTCAGCCAAGGGAATGTGCATCTTACGGGATGTGGGAAGTTGTGCAGGCACAAAGTGCCCTCGATGACGACATCTGCAGAAAGTGTCACCAACTACAGAAACTTGAGCTCTGAGTTGTGGAGCTTGAGCAGTGGCTGGAGTCACTGTGGTGCATCCACAAGGCTGAGGATTATGTGGACAGCAGGTTTAGAGAGGTGGTCATGCTCGCAGCTAAGAAGCACACAGGCAAAGAGGGAATGGGTGACCGGCAGAGTACCTAAGGGAAACAGGTAGGTCGTGCAGGAATCCTGAGGCTATCTTCCTCTCTAACCAACTTTCCAGTTTGGATACTGGTGAGTGAGACGTTTCCTCAGAGCCAAGTCTGTGGCACCATGGGTGGCCTAGCTGCACAGAAGGGGAGGAGGAAGAGTGGAAGCGCTCTGGTAGTAGGGGATTCCATACTTAGAGGAGCAGACAGATGTTTCTGCGCCGTAGACATGTCTCCCTGGTGCCAGGGTCAAGGATGTCACAGAGTGGCTGCAGGCACCCTTCTTTTGGGGAAGGGTGAACAGCCAAGGTTGTGGGCAACATGGAGACCAATAACATAAGTAGGAAAAGGGATGAGGTCCTGAGAACAGATTTTAGGGAGTTAGGAAGGGAATTAAAAAGCAGGACCTCAAGAGCAGTAATCTCAGGATTACTCCCAGTGCCACGTGCTTGTGAACATAAGAATAGGAAGATTGAACAGTTCAACAGGTGGCTGGAGAAATGGAAGAGGGAGGGCTTTAGATTTCTGAGGCATCGGGATTGGTTCTGGGGCAGATAGGACCTGTATAAAAGGGAATCCCAAGGTCTTCTATAAGCATTTAAATAACATAAGGGTGGTAAAAGAAAGAGTAGGGCCAATTAGGGTCAAAAAAAGGGGACTTGCAAATGAAGGCTGGAGAAATAGCGGAGGTGTTGAACGTGTGCATTGTATCTGTCTTTACAAACGCAGGACTTGCTACGCATTCAGAGATGAGAGAGGAGGTAACTGGTACACTAGAAGAACTTACAATTGAGAGGAAGGTGGTGTTGGAAAGGCTATCCTTATTTAAAATAGTTAAGGTACCTGGACCGGATGAGATGCATCCAAGGGTACTGAGGGAAG
Source organism: Cetorhinus maximus (assembly GCF_964194155.1). Taxonomy (NCBI): domain Eukaryota; kingdom Metazoa; phylum Chordata; class Chondrichthyes; order Lamniformes; family Cetorhinidae; genus Cetorhinus; species Cetorhinus maximus. Next base: position 368,768 of record NW_027596150.1, read on the forward strand.
TGAGAATGGAAATTGCAGAGGCACTAGTGATAATCTTCCAGTCTTCCTTAGACACAGGGGAGGTGCCAGAGAATGTTACACCCTTGGTCAAAAAGGGGTGCAAGGATAATGCTGGCAACTACAGACCAGTCAGTTTGACTTCAGAGGTAGGAAAACTTCTGTAAACTATAGTATGGGATAAAATCAATAATCACTGAGACAAGCACAGGGTAATTAAGGAAAGGCAACATGGATTCTTTAAGGGAAAATCATGTTTAACTAACTTGCTGGAGTTTTTTGAGAAGGTAAAAGAGAAGGTTGATGAGGGAAATGCTGTTGATGTGGTGTGCATGGATTTTCAAAAGGCATTTGATACAGTGCCACACAACAGACTTGTGAGCAAAATTCTAGCTCATGGAATAAAAGGGAAAGTAGGCACTTGGATAAGAAGTTGGCTGAATGACAGGAAACAGAGATTAGTGATAAAGGCTGTTTTTCAGATTGGAGGAAGGTTTGTAGTGGAGTTCCTCAGGGGTCAGTGTTGGGGTCTTTGCTCTTCTTGATATATATTAATGACCTAGACTGTGGTGTGCAGGACATGATATCAAAATTTGCAAATGTTATGGAGTTTGGAAATGTTGTCAACTGTGATGAGTATAGTCTAGAACTTCAAAAGGGCATAAACATGTTGGTGGATTGGGTAGACAAGTGACCGATGAAGTTCAATGCAGAGAGTGCAAGGTGATTCGTTTTGGCAGGAAAGATGTGGTGAGACAGTATAAAATAAAGGGACAGCCTCTGAAGGAGGTACAGGAACAGAGGGACCTTGGTGTATATGTATATAGGTCATTAAAGATGGCAGGGCATGTTGAGAGAGCTGTTAATAATGCATATAATATCTTAGGAGTTATTAATAGGTGCATTGAGGACAAGAGTAAGGAGGACATGTCGAACTTGGATAAGACATGAGTTAGGCCTCATCTGGAGTAGTGCATTCCGATCTGGGTGCCATATTTGAGGAACGACGTGAAGGCATTGGAGAGAGTACAGAATATATTCACAAGAATGATTCCTGGGATGAAGAACAGTAACTATGAGGATGGATTGGAGGGGTTGGGATTGTATTCCTTGGAGAAAAGAAGGCTGAGAGTAGATTTGATAGAGATATTCAAGATCCTGAGGGACATGGACAGCGTAAATAGTGAGAAACCGTTCCCACTCAAGAGAACATCAACAACAAGAGGGCACAGATTCAAAACAATTGGCAAAAGGAGTAAATGTGATGCGAGGAAAATTTTTTTCACGCAGAAGGAGATTGTAGTCTGAAACAAACTTCCTGAAAGGGTGTGGACGCAGGTTCGATCGAGGGATTCACAAGGGAATTGGATTGCTACCCGAAAAGACAGAGTGCAAGTTTATGCTGACCAGGCAGGGGAGTGGGACTAGTTGGAATGCTCTTTCAGAGAGCCAGTGCAGGCTTGATGGGCCAAATGGCTTCCTTCTGCACTAGAAAGAGAAAAAAAAGGTGGCAGAGAGGGCGAGAGCCAGGTCAGTGAGAGTCACTGCAAGACCAGCGGGAGAGGCGAGTGTGCAGCGGGGATAAAAGGAGGTGTGGAGAGAGTGAGAAAGACACTGTGAGACCAGTGAGAGTGTTGACAAAACAGCGGGGATAAAAGGAGGTGTGGAGAGAGCAAGAGAGACACTGCCAGACCAGAGAGTCACTGTGAGACCAGCAGGAGAGGTGAGAGTGCAGTGCGGATAAAAGGAGGCGGTGGAGTGAGCGAGAGAGACACTGTGAGACCAGCGGGAGAAGTGAGAACACACCGGGTACAAGAGACGGTTGTGGAGAGAGAGAGGCAGACACTTCGAGACCAGTGAGAGATGTGAGCATACAGCGGAGATAAAAGGTGGTTGTGGAGAGAGTGAGAGAGTCAGTGCGAGACCAGTGAGAGAGGTGAAGGCACAGCAGGGATAAAAGGCAGTGCAGGACAGAGAGAATTAGGCACTGCAAGACCAGCAGGAGAGGTGAGTGCACAGCGGGGATAAAAGGTGGCGGCACAGCAGGGGTAAGAGGTGGCGGAGAGAGCAAAAGAGTCACTGTGGGACCAGTTGAAGAGGTGAGGGCACAACGGGGATAAAAGGCGATGGCAAAGTGAGCGAGAGAGACACAGTAGAGATAAAAGGAGGTGGCAGAGAGAGCAAGAGATTCACTGTGAGGTCAGTGGGAGAGGTGAGAGCACAGCGGGGATAAAAGGAGGTGGTGGTTATAGCGAGAGATTGACTGCAAGACCAGCAGGAGAGGAGAGGACACGGCGGGTATAAAAGGAGGTGGCGGAGAGAGAGAGAGAGAGAGAGAGAGAATCACTGCAAGAGCACAGTGCGGATAAAAGGGGTGGTGGAGAGAGCGAGAGAGTCACTGCGAGACCAGTGGGAAAGGAGAGAGCACATCGGGTATAAAAGGCAGCGGGAGAGAGAGAGAGAGAGTCATTGTGAGAACTGTGAGAGAGGTGATCGCACAGTGGGGATAAAAGGAGGGCACTGGAGAGAGTGAGAGAGACACTACAAGAAAAGCAGGAGAGATGAGAGTACAGTGGGGATAAAAGGTGGTGGCAGAGTGGGTTAGAGAGACACTGTGATACCAGTGAGAGAGATGAGAGCACAGTGAGGATAAAAGGAGAACAGGGGAGAGATCTCTTCCTGAGTGAGACACACTCACTCTGAGTGTGGGTATTGGAAATTTGGTGCACAGTGGGAATTGAACTGGTAAGTCTTTCTCTTTAATTTTTGTAAGTTCAGTAGTCTAGTTAAAAGGTTGGTAAGGTAGCTGACTCAGCTGACTGTGTGACAGTTAACTGTTGATCACCTAAAGCCTGATCAGGGCCTGAATAGGTGTTGATTACTATTTGAAGCTTAACTAGTGTGAGTCATCTCAGCTCACCTCAGCTCTATTTAAGAAAGGGACTATTTAGAAGCACACTACAGTGTGCTTGCACACGAACAGGGGAGAGACCTCATCGTGAATGAGACACAACCAGAGTGAGTGTGGGTATTGGCAATTTGGTGTACAGTGGGAATTCGGTGCATAGGGGAAGAGGTGCTCTTTGCTATCTAACTTCTTAAATCTTCAGAGAGTGGTCTTGCCCTGCTGCAGCAGTAGAGGCTACAAGGGAAAGGAATGACTGGTAAGTAGTGGTAAGGTCAGGTAAGTATTTACTACTTTTAACGCTTATAGTTTAAGGTCTTTTTGTGGTTTATAGTTTGTATATTCTGTAGCAAAGAGGATCAGGAAAGAAGGGCCCTAGAGTAATTGATTTAAAAAGTTTAATTTAAAGGGATAAGTCGTGGCAGGAGAGCTCAACGCCATGGTATGCTCCATGTGGGAAGCTGGGAACATTTCCTGTGCCTAGGACCAGCATGTGTGCAGGAAGTGTGTCCAGCTGTAGCTCTTGGAAGCTCGGGTTTCAGAGCTGGAACGGCGGCTGGGGACACTGTGGCGCATCCGCGAGTCTGAGAGCATCGTGGATAGCACGTTTAAAGAGGTGCTGAAGGGGCTTGAGGAAGGAAGGGAATGGGTGACCACCAGGCAGTCCAAGAGAAACAGGCAGGTAGTTCAGGATTCCCCTGGGGTCCCATTTGCAAATCAGTATTCCATTTTGGAGGCTGATGGTTCCTCCAAGGGAGTGCAGACAGAGCCAAGCTTCTGGCACCACAAGCAGCCCGTCTGTACAGGAGGGAAGAGCAATAGGAATAGGGGATTCTATAGTCAGGGGAACAGATAGGCGCTACTGTGGCCGTCAATGTGACTCCAGGATGGTGTATTGCCTCCCTGGTGCCAGGGTCCAGGATGTCACTAAATGGCTGCAGGACGTCCTGAAGAGGTAGGATGATAAGGCAGAGCTCATGGTACATGTTGGTACCAATGACATAGGTAGAAAGAGGGCTGAGGTCTTATTGATGTCTTGATAGAATTCAGCAAGTTAGGCAGTTGACTAAAAAGCAAGACCTCTCGTGCTAGTGAGATCAGAAATAGGAGAATAGCATAGATGAATATGTGGCTTAAGAGTTGGTGCAGGAGGGAGGGTTTTAGATTCCTGGATCACTGGGACTGTTTCTGAATACAGTATAAGCAGGACAGTCTACATCTGAACCAGAGCGGGACTAACATCCTAGCGGGTGGGTTTGCTCGTGCTGTTGGGAGGAGTTTAAACTAATTCGGCAGGGGGAGGGGACACAGAACGTCAGCAGAATAGGAACACATCATAATACAATAAAACAATCAAGTCAGAGGGAGTACAGCTGCATTAAGTTTCAAGGGAGTAAGGCAAGGCTGGATGGCCTCTACTTCAATGCCAGGAGTATTACAGGTAAAACGGATGAGTTAAGAGTGAGGATTGACAAGTGGAGTTGTGATATAGTTGCCATCACTGAGACGTGGTTGAGGGAAGGGCAGGATTGGCAGCTCAACATTCCAGGATACAGAATCTTCAGGCGAGACAGGGGAGGGGGTAAAAGAGGAGGTACTGCATTATTAGTTAAGGAGTCAGTTACTGCAGTAAGGAGAGATGATATCTTGGAGGGGGCATCGAATGAAACTTTGTGGGTAGAGCTTAGGAATAAAAAAGGGGCTGCCACATTGTTAGGTGTTTATTATAGAACCCCAGATAGTCAGCAGGAAATTGAGAAGCAAATAAGTGCACAGTTTGTAGAGGTGTGTAAAAACAATATCAATAGGGTAATTTTATTAAGTGATTTCAATTTTCCCAACATTAATTGGGACAGACATAGTGTTCATAGTGTTAAGGGCTTGGATGGAATGGATTTCTTGAAATGTGTACAGGAGAACTTTTTAGGTCAATATGTAGAGGGTCTAACAATGGATGGTGCAGTGCTGGACCTAATTCTGGGGAATGAAGCCAGACAAGTGGCTGAAGTGATGGTGGGGGAGCATTTTAGTGATAGCGACCACAACATGGTACAATTTAAGCTTGTTATGAACAAAGAAATAGACAAGTTGCAAAAAAAGTGTTTTGGATTTGGGGAGAGGGAACTTTAGTAAAATAAGGCAGGATCTGGCCAAGGTAGACTGGGAACAGCTACTTGTGGGGAAATCTACAGAAGAGCAGTGGGGGAGGGGAGGGAAGGGGACAGGGTTGGGGGTGGAGTTCAAAAAGGAAGTGGGGAGGGGACAGGCTCAACATGTTCCCTCTAGGGTGATAGGAAGGAGTAACAAGCCCAGAGAACTATGGATGACCAGAGATATTCAGAATATGTAGATAGTCCAACCAGGGAAGGGGCAATACTGGACCTGGTATTAGGGAATGAACCCGGCCAGGTGGTTGAAGTTTCAGTAGGGGAGCATTTCGGGAAAAGTGACCATAATTCAGTAAGTTTCAAGGTACTGGTGGATAAGGATAACAGGAGTCCTTGGGTTAAGGTGCTTAATTGGGGGAAGGCTAATTATAACAATATTAGGCAGGAACAGAGGAATCTAGACTGGAGGCGATGTTTGAGGGCAAATCAACAACTGACATGTGGGGGCTTTCAAACGTCAGTTGATAAGAATTCAGGACCGGCATGTTCCTGCTAGGATGAAGGATAAGTATGGCAAGTTTCAGGAACCTTGGATAACGAAGGATATTGTGAGATTAGTCAAAAAGAAAAGAGAAGCATTCATAAGGGCTAGAAGGCTGGGAACAGATGAAGCCCGTGGAGAATATAAAGAAAGTAGGAAGAAACTTAAGCAAGGAGTCAGGCGGGCTAAAAGGGGTCATGAAAAGTCATTGGCAACCAGGATTAAGGAAAATCCCAAGGCCTTTTATACATATGTAAAAAGCAAGAGGGTAGCCAGGGAAAAGGTAGGCCCACTCAGGGACAGAGGTGGGAATCTGTGTGTGGAGCCAGAAGAAATGGGAGAGATACTAAATGAGTATTTCTCATCAGTATTCACTAAAGAGAAGGACTTAGCGGTCGATTTGTCTAGGGAAGAGTTTGTAGATAGCCTGGAGCATGTTGAGATCAAAAAAGAGGTGTTAGGCGTCTTGAAGAATATTAAGGTGGATAAGTCCCCAGGGCCAGATGGGATCTACCCCAGAGTACTGAGGGAGGCAAGGGAGGAGATTGCTCGGGCCTTGACAGAAATCTTTGTATCCTCACTGGCTATGGGTGGCCAATGTTGTTCCATTGTTTAAGAAGGGTAGCAGGGATAATCCAGGAAATTACAGGCCGGTGAGCCTTACGTCAGTGGTAGGGAAATTATTGGAGAAGATTCTTCGTGACAGGATTTACTACCATTTGGAAGCAAATGGGCGTATTAGTGAGAGGCAGCACGGTTTTGTGAAGGGGAGGTCGTGTCTCACTTGATCGAGTTTTTCGAGGAAGTGACAAAGATGATCAATGATGGAAGGGCAGTGGATGTTATCTATATGGATTTCAGTAAGGCCTTTGACAAGGTCCCTCATGGCAGACTGGTACAGAAGGTAAAGTCGCATGGGATCAGAGGTGAGCTGGCAAGATGGATATAGAACTGGCTTGGTCATAGAAGACAGAGGGTAGCAGTGGAAGGGTGCTTTTCTGAATGGAGAGCTGTGACTAGTGGTGTTCCGCAGGGATCAGTAATGGGACCTTTGCTGTTTGCAGTATATGTAAATGATTTGAAGGAAAATGTAAATGGGCTAATTAGTAAGTTTGCTGACGACACTAAGGTTGGAGGAGTTGCAGATAGTGAAGAGGATTGTCAAAGGATACAACTGGATATAGATTGGTTGGAGACTTGGGCGGAGGAATGGCAGATGGAGTTTAATCCGGACAAATGCGAGGTAGTGCATTTTGGAAGGTCTAATACAGGTAGGAATTATACAATAAACGGCAGAACCCTTAAGTGCATCGACGGGCAGAGGGATCTGGGTGTACAGGTCCACAGGTCACTGAAAGTGGCAATGGAGGTGGATAAGGTAGTCAGGAAGGCATATGGCATGCTTGCCTTCATCGGCAGGTGTATTGAGTATAAAAGCCGGGAAGTCATGCTGCAGCTGTATAGAACCTTGGTTAGGCCACACTTGGAATATTGCGTGCAATTCTGGTCGCCACATTACCAGAAGGATATGGAGGCGTTGGAAAGGGTGCAGAGGAGGTTTACCAGGATGCTGCCTGGTCTGGAGGTTATTAGCTATGAGGAGAGGTTGGAGAAACTCGGATTGTTCTTACTAGAGCGACGGAGATTGAGGGGCGACTTGATAGAAGTTTACAAAATTATGAGTGGCATGGACAGAGTAGATCGTCAGAAGCTTTTTCCCAGGGTGGAAGAGTCAATTACTAGGGGACATAGATTTAAGGTGAGAGGAGAAAACTTTAGAGGAGATGTGAGGGGCAAGTTTTTTATGCAGAGGGTAGTGAGTGTCTGGAATTCGCTGCCAGAGGAGGTTGTGGAAGCAGGTATGATAGTGGTGTTTAAGAGGCAGCTTGACAAATACATGAATAGGATGGGAATAGAGGGATATGGACACCGGAAGTGCAAAATGTTTTAGTTTGACAGGCAATATGATCGGCGCAAGCTTGGAGGGCCGAAGGGCCTGTTCCTGTGCTGTATTTTTCTTTGTTCTTTGAACAAGTAACAGATGGCTCTTTTGGGGGAGGGGTGGGGGGAGGAGTCAGTGGTTGGGGAACAAGGATAAAAAGGGGGGCAAAACAATGAATAATGAATAAAAATAAATAAATGAAAAATTAAAATAAATTTGAAGAATATATGAAAAAAGGGGTAGGGATGGAGGAGAGAGTTCTTGGTCTGAAGTTTGTCTTCAGACAGACCTTCAATCTGTCCGCAAGCATGACCCAAACCTTCCTGTCGCTTGCCATTTCAACACACCATCCTGCTCACGTGCCCACATGTCGGTCCTTGGCCTGCTGCAATGTTCCAGTGAAGCCCAACGCAAACTGGAGGAACAGCACCTCATCTTCCGATTAGGCACTTTACAGCCTTCTGGATTTAACATTGAGTTCAACAACTTCAGACCATGAAATCTCTTCCTCTATCTTCATCCCTTTTTAAAATTTATTTTTTATTTACTTTTTTTATTTTTATTCATTGTTTTATCCCCTTCCTATCCCTTTTTCTATCCTTTTTCCCCAACCACCGCCCCTTCCCCCCACCCCACCCCCAAAAGGGCCATCTGTTACTTGCCCCATGTTGTTCGTCACAGAGTGCTGACCCTTGTTCTATTAACACATTCTGCTTTCTTTTCTTGTGCCACTATCAGCACCTTCCTTAGCCCTTACCACTACCATTAACACTCCTTTGGTCTTGCGTCCATGTCATCATTGTCAATCACTCTTTAGCCTCCACCTATCGCAGACTTTCTATCCAGCTTCACCTGCTCCACCCCCCTTAAACAGCATAAATTTCATCACATTTCCACTTCTCGTTAGCTCTGAAGAGCCATACAGACTTGAAACGTTAACTGAGGTATTAAGAATGCCAGGGTGTAAGTCGTTATATTTTAAACTGTCTATTTAACTCCAAGATAGAATAGAGTTGGGGTCTAAAGGATAACTAATTTTCTACCTGGATACATGGCCCATGTGATTCACTTTGCCATGGAGATGGACTTTGAAAGATGAAGAATGCATCAGGAGCTATTGTAGAATCGGATTACAAGGCTGTCCTAAGATATCCCTGAATCTCACAGACAGGCTAGTCTCAGAGAGCTGAGAGGCAGAGGTAGCAAGTCTCTATGGTTCAGCATGCATGAATGCGGGTGGGAGCTCACGGTCGGACTGAAAAGACATTTGTGAGGATTTAAATGAGACTGGAAGATTTGCCTAGCTTTGGCTGTAGGAAGAAATCTCCAGGGTAACACTCATGGTAAAATCCAGTTTGGGGATTATAACTTATCTGGCTGGGAAAGCAAGAGGAAGAGAAGCAAGCTCTTTGAAGCTAAGAATCACTTTGGATTGGTTCCGAGATAATCGAACGTCTACTTAAGGGACAGAGTAACTGTAACTATGGAGAGAGATTTTCAGTTATTTTAAATGTTAAATGGGAGATCTTTTCTGTAATTTAGCATGTAAATTGCCTAATGAAATAGTTTTTAATCTCTGTTGCTTTTTAGTCTGTGTTTTACAGTAAAAGTCTCAAAATAAGGGGCAGGCCATTCAGGGCTGAGATGAGGAGGAATTTCTTCATTCAGAGGGTGGCGAATCTTTGGAACTCCCTGCCCCAGAGGGCAGTAGAGGCTCAGTCACTGAGTATATTTAAGAGTGGGATCTATAAATTTTACATATTAAAAGCATCAAGGGATATGAGGAAAATGGTGTTAAAGCAGAAGATCAACCGTGATCTCACTGAATGGTGGAGCGGGCTCCAAGGGCTGAATGGCCTACTCCTGTGCCTCTCATGTTATGTTCTTAATTCCTTTAAGTTGGTCACTAGGAATTCAATTTTATTTTAAGTTATCGGTCTCTATGGAAATTGTAACACCATTAGCTGATAGTACAAGGCCTAAGGAGCACAGATTTAGGGTTTTGGGCAAGAGGTGCAGGGGAATGTGACAAAGAAATTCTTTATACAGTGAGTAGTAATGACTCTGAACTCTGAACAAGGGTGATGGAAGAGGTGACAATGAAATTAACTTTCAGGGCAACGGAGATAAAGCAGAGGAATGGGACTGATTGGATTACTGTACAGAGAGCTGACATGGTCTTGATGGGCTGAAAGGCCTCTTTCTGTGCTCTAATCAGTGAATAGAGTCAGGGGCAAAATCTAAACCCATAGATCTCACTCACAGTTCAGTCCTATGCTGCCAACATTTGATTTGATGAAGCTAACACTACATATGGTATTAAAAAAAGACCCACCTTGAATTTGCTGGTGTAAATCATGGCCCCAGCTGGCTCACTTAGCTCCTTCAACACGTTACCTACAGGGCAGAAGGGAGGCATCAGCTCTACATATCAGGTGAAATATAGAGAGTGATAACCACTTCAAATAGACTATGCCAGAACAGTATCCCAAAACGCCTGCCCATTCATTCTGTATAAAATCCCAAAGACCCAAACCCCCACCCAATGACTCCCAGTCTACTCAATCCCAATGTACCCAAACCCCTTCCCATTCACTCCCATTGTACACAATATACATTGGACCCAAATCCCTTCCCATTCACTCCCACCAAGGGACCCAAAGCCCGACACATTCTCTGCCACTCTACTCAATCCCAATGGACCCAAACTCCTTCCCATTCACTCCCACTGCACTCAAAACCACTAGACCCAAACCCCTTCCCATTCACTCCCATTGTACACAACACCAAGGGATCCAAACCACTTCCCATTCACTCCCACTCTACTCAATCCCAATGGACCCAAACCACTTCCCACTCCCTCCATTTCCATTCAATACGAATGAACCCAAACCCCTTCCCATTCACTCCCATTGTACACAATTCCAATGGACCCAAGCCCCTTCCCATTCTTTCCCACTGGACCCAAACCACTTCCCATTCACTCCCACTCTACTCAATCCCAATGGACCCAAACCACTTCCCATTCCCTCCATTTCCATTCAATACGAATGAACCCAAACCCCTTCCCATTCACTCCCATTGTACACAATTCCAATGGACCCAAGCCCCTTCCCATTCTTTCCCACTGGACCCAAACCCCTTCCCATTCACTCCCACTCTACTCAATCCCAATGGACCCAAACCACTTCTCATTCCCTCCATTTGCATTCAATATGAATGAATCCAAACCCCTTCCCATTCACTCCCATTGTACACGATTCCAATGGACCCAAGCCCCTTCCCATTCTTTCCCACTGGACCCAAACCCCTTCCCATTCACTCCCATTGTACACAATCCCCTTCCCATTCACTTCCACTGTCCACAATCCCAATGGGCCCAAACCCCTTCCCATTCACTCCCTTTGTATACAATCCCAATGGACAAAATCCCCTTCCCATTCACTCCCATTGTACACAATACCATTGGATCCAAACCCCTTCCCATTCACTCCCATTGTCCACAATCCCAATGGGCCCAAACCCCTTTGCAGTCATTCCCATGGTGCACAACACCAATGGACCCAAATGCCTTCCCATTCACTCCCACTGCACACAATCCCAATGGACCCAAACCCCTTCCCATTCACTCCCATTGTATGCAACACCAATGGACCCACACCATTTCCCATTCATTCCCACTGTACACAATCCCTAAAGAATATAAACTCCTCCCAATATCATAAACTATCATAATGTATTCTGCCCATCCCATTTCTAACACCAGGAGGGAAATGGGATGGATGGAAGACAATATGATAACTTGTGCTTTTGGCCCTTTGCCCCCACCTATTGCTGGCCTTCTATCCAGCTTCACCTGCTCTACCCCACTTAAGCAGTATAAATTTCATGGCATTTCTACTTCTCGTTAGTTCTGATAGTTCTCTCATAAGGACTCAAAACTTTAACTCTGTTTCACTCTCCACAGATGCTGTCAGACCTGCTGAGTTTTTCCAGCATTTTGTGTTTTTATTCCCATTTCCAACACCAGGTTTTCAGCACACCCAGTTACAGTTCCAATGTGTATTCAGTGATTACTTTCAGCTCCAGCCTCTAGGCTCCCACACACCATTGCCTCCAGCTCCCTGATCGTGAATGCTACAGATGGGGTTGTTGTCCTGGCTCTCTATGCAGGCTCGCAGAGCTCGGTTCATTTTCTGCTCCATCTCAGCATCACCTCGCTGAACTGCTCCGAAATCCAGCTCCGTTGTGTTGTCTCCTTGCACCTGGGCGGGCAGAGGGAGGAGACGACAAAGAGTAACTACAAGAGAAAGAGGGGTTGCCTCTCCATTCCACACCCTTGCTGTCCCTCACTGCTTCCCCAACACTTCCCACCACTGCCGCTCACTGCCCTTCACTAGCACATCACACTGACCCTTACCTGGATTGAAGAGGCTGCCCCTCCGCCCATTCCAATTCGATAGACTGGGCCTCCAATCTTCACCACCTCCATCTCTGAAACCAGGCACATGGGTCATTGCAGTGCATCAAAATACACAGAACAGAGGGGTCAGCACAAAGTACCCAATACACAGGGCAGAAGGATCAGCACACAGAACCCAATACACAGGGCAGAAGGGTCAGCACACAGAACCCAATACACAGGACAGAGGGGTCAGCACACAGAACCCAATACACAGGACAGAGGGGTCAGCACACAGAACCCAATACACAGGACAGAGGGGTCAGCACACAGAACCCAATACACAAGGCAGAGGGGTCAGCACACAGAACCCAATACACAGGGCAGAGGGGTCAGTACACAGAACCCAACACACAGGACAGAGGGGTCAGCACACAGAACCCAACACACAGGACAGATATCAGCACACAGAGCCCAATACACAGGACAGAGGGGTCAGCACACAGAACCCAATACACAGGACAGAGGTCAGCACACAGAACCCAATAGACAGGACAGAGATCAGCACACAGGACCCAATAGACAGGACAGAGATCAAAACACAGAATCCAATAAACAGGACAGGGGGGTCAGCACATGACTTAAAAATAAACAGCAGAAATATCAATGCAGCAGTTAGAACACTCAGGACAGAGGTCAGTGCAGAGGTTTCCTTAACCCCTCAGTGTAATAAAGCAGACAGACAAACCTGATACAGGATTCTCACTAGGATATAACTTGTTACCAGTTTAAACAGAGCAAACAAAAAACTGTCAACAGATGTAGAAGTTCTGACCAAGATCACATCTCCAGCCTTTAGAAGAGGACATTGTATTTTACAAAGATATGTTTCACTGCAAAGCTGTAAACTCTCTCCCATAGTGCCAAAGGTGATATGGAGCCTGCAGCCGAAGGGATACAAAGTTCTCGACCTCAACTTACTGGGCCAAATCATGATTACAGGGGCTGATCAAGAAGAGGCACAACCCAAATGGGAAATATGTAACTAATACTTCACATACTGTGCCAAGAAAAACTTCTAGAGCAGATACAGCCCGAGGTTAGATACAGAGTAAAGCTTCCTCTACACTGTCGCCACCAAACACTCCTAGGACAGGTACAGCACGGGGTTAGATACAGAGTAAAGCTCCCTCTACACTGTCCCCATCAAACACAACCAGGGCAGGTGCAGCACAGGGTTAGATACAAAAAGTTCCTTCTACACCGTCCCATCAGAAGGTCCTGGGACAGTCCCACAAAACCTCCGGTTAGTCCCTGTGCCCCTAAAATGCCAACACCTCATTAACCCAAACAGCATCCACCTTGTTCTGGTTGTTCTTTGCTAACGTGCAGATCTTCAATGGTTCCAATGCCAGCACTGAACATAATCGGTTTCAGCCACTCCCTCCTCCCCAGATTAGGGAGCAGCATTCCAAATGAGCGCGCAAATCCTGAAATGAAAAAAAAAAGCCCGGTGAAATCCAGACACACATGGATCCGCACCTCCCAGGATCTGACCTGATGCAGGAGTTGGCCACCGACCACGCCCAGATGTGAACAGATGAGGAGTTCATGCCTGCCATGGCTTACCTGCCAGAACTGGCTCTCCAAACTTGTTCCCATAATCAGAAGCTCCATTACTGGCCTCTATTGCTACCTCCAGGGGACGTGCAAAATTCCTGGGATAAATGAACATCTGATCTTCCCATGGCTGCTCGTAGCCTGCAAACACAGAATAGTTTAACCAGCATTAACCACAACTTATGCGTGATGATCACTGAGAGAAACGGATGCAGCTGATGGACTGAAGTAAGCAGACACTGACAAAGGAGGAGGAAACAAACCGAACCGCAGTCAACAAAGAGCAGCAGACATTTAAAGGTTAATGGTGGACACAGGTACCTCACACCCTGCAACAGGCAGTGACAGACTTAAACAGTGGTCCAAAATATGAAGTCACATCCTTCACCTGGACACAGAAGATTGCCAAAGCAGTAGCCTGCAGTTCCGGCAATGGTGTGCGCCCCACGGCCTGTGCACTGTATATCCCGGATGCGACCCCCAGTTCCAGTGGTAGCGCCACTGAAAGGAGCAACACCTAAAATAAAGACGCACTAATTAATACTGAATCACATCTCAGTAACACACACACCTGAAACTGAGAAGCGGATCTCAGTAACACACAGCAGACACTGAGAATCGCATCTCAGTAACACACAGCAGACACTGAGAATCGCATCTCAGTAACACACAGCAGACACTGAGAATCGCATCTCAGTAACACACAGCAGACACTGAGAATCGCATCTCAGTAACACACAGCAGACACTGAGAATCGCATCTCAGTAACACACAGCAGACACTGAGAATCGCATCTCAGTAACACACAGCAGACACTGAGAATCGCATCTCAGTAACACACAGCAGACACTGAGAATCGCATCTCAGTAACACACAGCAGACACTGAGAATCGCATCTCAGTAACACACAGCAGACACTGAGAATCGCATCTCAGTAACACACAGCAGACACTGAGAATCGCATCTCAGTAACACACAGCAGACACTGAGAATCGCATCTCAGTAACACACAGCAGACACTGAGAAACACATCTCAGTAACACAGCAGACAGAGAATCGCATCTCAGTAACACACAGCAGACACTGAGAATCGCATCTTAGTAACACACAGCAGACACTGAGAATCGCATCTCAGTAACACACAGCAGACACTGAGAATCACATCTCAGTAACACACAGCAGACACTGAGAAACACATCTCAGTAACACAGCAGACAGAGAATCACATCTCAGTAACACACAGCAGACACAGAATCGCATCTCAGTAACACACAGCAGACACTGAGAATCACATCTCTGTAACACACACACACACACACACACACACACACACACACAGCACAGTGAATCACATAAAAGTAATACACACGAGACAGAGAATCACATCTTAGTAACACACATACCAGACACTGAGAATCACATCTCTCTGACACACACACCCGAAACTGAGAATCACATCTCTCTGACACACACACCCGAAACTGAGAATCGGATCTCAGTAAACACACAGCAGACACTGAGAATCGCATCTCAGTAACACACAGCAGACACTGAGAATTGCATCTCAGTAACACACAGCAGACACTGAGAATCGCATCTCAGTAACACACAGCAGACACTGAGAATCGCATCTCAGTAACACACAGCAGACACTGAGAATCGCATCTCAGTAACACACAGCAGACACTGAGAATCGCATCTCAGTAACACACAGCAGACACTGAGAATCGCATCTCAGTAACACACAGCAGACACTGAGAATCGCATCTCAGTAACACACAGCAGACACTGAGAATCGCATCTCAGTAACACACAGCAGACACTGAGAATCGCATCTCAGTAACACACAGCAGACACTGAG
Organism: Cetorhinus maximus; assembly: GCF_964194155.1. NCBI lineage: Eukaryota > Metazoa > Chordata > Chondrichthyes > Lamniformes > Cetorhinidae > Cetorhinus > Cetorhinus maximus. Next base: position 384,144 of record NW_027596150.1, read on the forward strand.
AATCGCATCTCAGTAACACACAGCAGACACTGAGAATCGCATCTCAGTAACACACAGCAGACACTGAGAATCGCATCTCAGTAACACACAGCAGACACTGAGAATCGCATCTCAGTAACACACAGCAGACACTGAGAATCGCATCTCAGTAACACACAGCAGACACTGAGAATCGCATCTCACTAACACACAGCAGACACTGAGAATCACGTCTCAGTAACACACAGCAGACACTGAGAATTGCATCTCAGTAACACACAGCAGACACTGAGAATCACATCTCAGTAACACACGCCCCACTGAAAACACATCTCAGAAACACATACGCCCGACACTGAGAATCACATCTCAGAAACACACACGCCTGACACTGAGAATGACATCTCAGTAACACACACACCCGAAACTGAGACTCGCATCTCAGTAACACACACACCCGAAACTGAGAATCACATCTCAGTAACACACAGCAGACACTGAGAATCACATCCCAGTAACACACGCCCCACTGAAAACACATCTCAGAAACACATACGCCTAACACTGAGAATCACATCTCAGTAACACACAGCAGACACTGAGAATCACATCTCAGTAACACACATACCCGAAACGGAGAATCACATCTCAGTAACACACCTGAAACTGAAAATCGCATCTCAGTAACACACAGCAGACACTGAGAATCGCATCTCAGTAACACACAGCAGACACTGAGAATCGCATCTCAGTAACACACAGCAGACACTGAGAATCACATCTCAGTAACACACACACCCGAAACTGAGACTCGCATCTCAGTAACACACACACCCGAAACTGAGAATCACATCTCAGTAACACACAGCAGACACTGAGAATCACATCCCAGTAACGCACGCCCCACTGAAAACACATCTCAGAAACACATACGCCCAACACTGAGAATCACATCTCAGTAACACACAGCAGACACTGAGAATCACATCTCAGTAACACACATACCCGAAACGGAGAATCACATCTCAGTAACACACCCGAAACTGAAAATCGCATCTCAGTAACACACAGCAGACACTGAGAATCGCATCTCAGTAACACACAGCAGACACTGAGAATCGCATCTCAGTAACACATAGCAGACACTGAGAATCGCATCTCAGTAACACACAGCAGACACTGAGAATCGCATCTCAGTAACACACCCGAAACTGAAAATCGCACCTCAGTAACACACAGCAGACACTGAGAATCGCATCTCAGCAACACACCAGAGACCAAGATTCACGTCTCAGTCACACATATAACCGAGAGTGAGATTCACATCTCAGAAACACACACGTCCGACACTGAGAATCGCATCTCAGCAACACACCAGAGACCAAGATTCACGTCTCAGTCACACATATAACCGAGAATGAGATTCACATCTCAGAAACACACACTTCCGACACTGAGAATCACATCTCAGTAACACACAGCAGACACTGAAAATCACGTCTCAGTAACACACACACACAGAGCACAGTGAATCACATAACAATAATACACACGACACAGAGAATCACATCTTAGTAACACACACACCAGACACAGAGAATCACATCTCAGTAACACACACACACCAGACACTGAGAATCACATCTCTGACACACAAACCCGACACTGAGAATCACATCTCAGTGGCAAACATAACCGATACTCAAAACCACAGCTCAGGAACAGACAGACAGACTGTTGGCTAAGAATCATGTCTCAGTAGCACACACACCCGACAATGAGAATCGCATCTCAGTAACACACGCACACGGCACGGAGAATCAAATCCCACTAACACACTCGACACGGAGAATCATATCGCAGTAACACACCGGTCACTGAGAATCACATCTCAGTGAAACACACACCCGATACTGAGAATCACATCTCTGTAACACACACACCCAACATTGAAAACCGCATCTTAGTAACACAAAAAAGCAACACAGAGAATCACATCTCTGTAAGACATTCACCCGATTCTGAGAATCAGATCTAGCAACATACACACCCGACACTGAGAATCAGATCTCAGTAACACACACCAGACACTGAGAATCACATCTCAGTAATATACACACCAGACACGAAAAATCACATATCAGTAGCAAACACAGAATCACAGCTCAGGAACAGACAGTCGACGCTAGTATTACACACCTTAGTATTACACACACCTAACACTGAGAATCGCATCTCAGTAACAGACCGGCATTGAGAATCACATCTCAGTAGAACACACACCCGACAGTGAGAATCACACCTCAGTAACACACACACCCAACATTGAGAGTCACATCTCAGTAACACACACCCGGAAGTGAGAATTACATCTTAGTAACACACACAAACACACCCGACACTGAGAAGCACAGCTCAGTAACACGCAAACATAACACTGCGATCGCTTCTGAATAACACACAGCCGAAACAGAGTAACAGATCTCTGTAACACACACAGCTGACACTGAAAATCACAAACAGTAACGCGCTCAATACTGAGAATCACATCTCAGTAACACACACGCCCGAAACTGAGAATCACATCTCAGTAACACACCCACCAGACACTGTGAATCAAATCTCAGTAAGATACACACCCAACACTGAAAATCACATCTCAGTAACACACACACCCCGACAATGAAAGCACATCTCAGTAAAACACATACCTGGCACTGAGAATCACATCTCAGTAAAACACACTGGACACGGAGAATCACATCTCAGTAACACATGCCCGAAACTGAGAATCACATCTCAGTAAAACACCCACCAGACACTGAATCAAATCTCAGTAAAATACACACCCAACACTGAAAATCACATCTCAGTAACACACACCCACCGACAATGAAAGCACATCTCAATAAAACACACACCAAGCACTGAGAATCACATCTCAGTACCACACACACAGCTGACACGGAGAATCACATCTCAGTAACACACACACCCGACACTGAGAATCACATCACAGTAACACACACGCCCGACACTGAGAATCACATCTCAGTAAAACACACCGGACACGGAGAATCACATCTCATTAACAAACATACCCGACACTGAGAATCACACCTCAGTAACACACACACACACCCAACACTGAGAAACACACATCTGACACTGAGAATCACTTCACAGTAATGCACACAGCTGACACTGAGAAACCCTTCTCAGTAGCACACACACCCGACACTGAGATCACAGCTCAGTAACGGACACACCTGACACTGAGAATTACATCTCAGTAACACACTAGAGACTAAGATTCACATCACTGTAACACACAAAGCCAACACTGAGAATCGCATCTCCGTAATACACCCAACACTGAGATTCACACCTCAGTAACACATCTGACAGTGAGAATCACATCTCAGTAACACACACACCGGACACTGAGAATCACATCACAGTAACTCACACAGCTGACAATGAGAATCACATCTCAGTAACACACACAGCAGATACTGAAAATCACATCTCAGTAAGGTACACACCAGACAGTGAGATTTACATCTCAGTAACACACACCCGTAACACTGAGAATCACATCAGAGTAACTGTTTGGGGGAAATAAAGGGATACTGTAATTATTAAGGGGAATATAGAGGTACAGTAAGAACTTATTGAAAGGGAATGAATTACTTAAAATCTCCAAGCACATTGGCAGTTAAAGGTTACCAGATGAACCTTGCACAGCCTTAAGGGCCTGCAAACAACAGAAAGGCCTTGGAGCCGGACTGTAGTCAGTCAATAACAACCAAGATTAAGTGTGCTCTTCAACAGATAGGGAAAGAACAGATGGTAAGGTCTCTGTCTGGGTGAAAACAAATAGGGATGTACTTGTTACCAGAGATGTTTTGTAATGTAAACCTATATGTTGATGAGATCGGAATCTGGAAACTGTTCTTGTACGTGAACAATAATGTATAAACATGTTGAATACTTGTAGTTTAGCAGAGTACTGTCTCAAGATGTACGGAGATGGTGCCATCCTTGCAATTGCTCGAATAAACGATCGTGACCTGTACCTGAGTCTCCTGTGGTCCGTTTATCAAAGACACCACATCAATTTGGCGTAGTTGGCAGGTTACTTGGATCGGATCCTCGGGACAGCTCTGCAAAGTGGGTGAGTATATTCATTTACCACCCGTAGTTAGTGCAGCAAACCTACCCGAGAACGGTCCGGTCAAGTATCAAAGAATCAGGAGGAGGACTCAGGACAGAAGATAGGAGGCGCCAGGGGTAAGAGGTGGAGCCGTGAAGGTGGGCTAGCGGGGCCAAAGCTGCGCAGGGAGACCAGAACCCAGTAAGAGGAGGGCGGAGCCATGCTGGCGGGTCACACTTTGAAATATAACCTTAGCTGAAGCCGTGCAGGGAGGCCAGGACGCAGTAAGAGGAGGGCGGAGCTGTGCTGGCGGGTTACGGTTTGAAGTATAACCTTAGCTGAAGCCGCGCAGGGAGGCCAGACCCCAGTGAAATCGCACATACCGCAAGAAACTAAGTTGTTAGGACCGTGCGAACATACCACGCAAAGACAGACGGAAATAAGAACAGAGTGCCGTCAGGGAAACAAAATAGCGCTATGGGACTTGCTGGGGAACCGCGGACTCCATTACGAGGTTCATAGCGGAACAACAGTCAAAAATAATTACTAAAATGCAGAAGGAGGGGTGGAACCCACAGGGAACCCCCGGAGAACAAAACTAGTGGTGGTTGGAGCAAAAAAAGGACAAGGAAAAGAAAGGCATGATGGTTATTATCACACTGTACCTACAGTTGTGTAGACGGGTTAATACTAAATTCCAGTCAATTAGAGAGAGAGACAAAGTCAGATTCAGCACAGATCAGAGCAGTGGCAGCAGCAGCCTGTAGTGACACTGATCAAGAGGGGGAAAGCTCTGAAGGAGAACCCTATGAAGGAGCTGAGGCAGGTCCGCCCTCATAAGAACCAACCGCCTGACTGTGCCCGTTGAATTCCATGGTCTCTATCGCAATAAGGCATTAGGAAAAGTAAAGTCAGGAAAGGCGAATTAAAACCCGAAGGGATAAAGGGGGCTGAAGAATAGGGGGAGGATGAGGAGATTGAGAGGGTTACGGAGAAAGTTAAGCACGTACCATTCAGCCCGGGAGAGAAGCAGGTTTTGCTTAAAGAACTGCTGAGAGTTAAAACTCGGCATAACAACCCAAATTTTTGGACCAAATTGCGGGAAATGCAAGATTTCCATGCAATGCACCCCCTTGATACCCATATACTGGTGAAGACTAAATGCCCAGGGGTTATCTGGGGAAGGTTACCCCTACAGTTTAGAAGTGATGACTGGGCGAAACCTGGGGACTTCCCAGATCGGGAGAAAGTGACAGCCCTGCACAGGGACTTTGAGGAGGCAGGTAAGGAAGCCTTGGGGGAGCGAGAGACGAATTGGGGGTGTATAACGTCCGCAGTACAGAAGAAGGGTGAGTCTGTAATGGACTATGCAGAGCGAAAGTGGGAGACTTATGTACAGTTTTCAGGACAACCGCATCCCGTGCGGGATGACGAGAGTTTCCTGAAAATGTGGAAGGATGATTGGGACCCAAAAGGTCTGCTACAAGAGCTGCTTGTGATGAAGAGAGAGAGAGAAAAAGAGAGAAAAGGGGGGTACCCCTAGGGGGGTTAATAAGCAGTGACAGGCAGGGGAAATGTGAGCTTTCGTCAGTTTGATTGTCCCTATAGGTGGAGCCTTCAAGATCCCTTTATTTCCCCCACTGCTATTTGAAGTTTCGTTTAGAAAATGAGAATTTTAAGTGGTTAAGTTAAGGATACAGGAATATAAATACATACCTCTAAATGTATGTTTGTTTGTGTGCAAGGAAGCATTCGTATATGAGCTTTAATGTGTTTTCTTCCGTAAACTGATATTTGTATGTGCAGTTCAGCATTTTAGGGTTGAAAGCCCCATGTTAGATTAAAGGAAAAGTATACTAAAACATTCCAAAGTTTTGAGTATAAGGTTTGAGTTGGGGTTTCTGTAAAAAGGATCGCAATTTGAAGGTATCATGAAGCTAGACAGGGTTAGATGAACCAACTGTTGTACCACCCCCTTGCAGATTAGTATCACCAGCATCCAAGCTGTTTGGGATTGATACATATGAGTTGCAATAACTCATACGAGTTAGTATTCTAAAATTCTAAGGGGAAAAATTACCTGAAGTTCAAGGGATTCTAGGAAAACCAAAAAGAATAAACACACAGTCTAGGTGGTTCCAATGGGTAAAAAGGGGTTTCTTTTGAAGAGATGAATTAAATATGAAAGGAAATTTGCATCCCAACAGCACTGTTATTTGAAGTTGGGACAAGGCTTGAGGTGTAAAGTGCAGTGTAGTTTAGAAGATTACTTTTGAATCACTAGGATGCTATCTAAGATAAAGAATGTTTCAATAAACATACGGGAATTATAACTTGGATACAAATCAATACACATAAGAAAGAGGTAGTTTTAATTTTGATAACGTAAATTACATTTCTTACAAAGTTTAAAATTTGAGGTTTGGTTCCTGATAATTTCCCAAAAGGGAATTTTCATTTTAAAAGTTTGACAACAATTGGCACTAATTCAAATGCTGCAAGCTTTTGTATTTGTAAGTCTGTTCCCAAAATATGAAGCTAAGCTCAAGACCTTGACAAAGTTTGGCAGAAATCCAATTTTTGGCCGAGTTAATGAATCTGGGATAATTCTAAAAGAAACGGGTCAGGCACAATTTAAACAATAAAATGTTGTTTGAGAAGAAGATAAGGAACATGTCAATGCCTGATTTCTGTTTTTAAAACTGTTATGAGAATATTTTATTTATTTTAAAGTTTCTCCAGGCAACCTGAACAAGATAAGATGGTAGTTGTTGCATGTGTAAAATGGCATGAGGCAAGTAGGAGAAAGAATTAGGGAAAGAGGACACAATATACAAACTTTTTTAAGGAAAGCGAATTTGATAATCTGGCCATCAACTGAGACATTGGTAACGTACAGGGGGAGATAAGCAAAGATCTAGAGACAGAGATCCTCGTTGACACGGAATAGTTAATACGACCTAAAGAGCAAGGAAACATTATAAACGATCAAGACAATAGAGAAACTGAAATCAAGAAAATCTTAGGATGATCATGGTCAAGGGAAAAAACTTAGAGGTAAAACTATGTGGAATATGTAGTTCAGGAACTGAAATGGAAGGAGAAATAATACTTAACAACAATTTACCACATGATGGATAAAGGTAAAGGGAAAGCTGGAAAAAGGCTAGATAGATTGTATTAATGTGCCTGCGAGCTACAAAAAGTAAGACCACAGGATTAACACTATGATGACAGAGTTAAGCGGCTCACAGAGAGAACCATCATTGGAAGTGAAGATACTGAGCCATTGAAAGATAGGATAAGAAGGTGCACTGTAGAGTTGTGTTGGCAGTTTAAGGAATTGAGGTCCGAAGTGGGACAGCAGCAGGAGACAGTAGGCTGGAAGGATTGGAGGGTGCCATGAATTGCCAGATCAAGGAACTCATTTCACAGGAAGAGTCATTAAAGAAATGTATAAATTTAAATTTAAACAGAAATTCCACATTCCCTACCAGCCACAGAGCTCAGGGTTGGCGGAAAGGATGAACTGAACTTTTAAAAAAAAACAATCACAAAAGCAATTCAAGAGACAGGGAACATCCCAATATTCTAATGCGCCTTAGGGCTACCCCAAGCAGGACCACCGGGTTCACCCCATTTGAAATAATGACAAGGAGAGCAATGCAGTTACCAGAGGGAATCATAGTAGGAGTGGGAGATGTAGGGCCACTAAAAGGAAGGATGCGAGACTATGTGAGGGAAATAAGTAAGCAATTGCATGAGTTCAGGAAGGAAGTCAGAGACCAACAGGTGATGGTCAAGGTGAGCCCAGAGCGAACAGGCAAGGACCATACGAGGTAATTATGACAGGTGATACATGTGCACTTGTAGATATGAGAATGGGAATAACTGCATTACACACAGTTAAAGATACATGACAATTGACCAAGCGGTAACCCGGAGAACGGGAGCCGATGTTAATGTCTCCACAGATCTACGATCCTGAATGTGGGCGTATCAGTACTGGCAACAAGGTCAGGGATCATCACTGCTCAACCCGCACCGCGGGAGGAACTTTGGTACAGCACAGACAGTGCCAAATGCAATACGCAACGGGGAATGATAAATGTAACAGTAAGAGAACAAGTGCTTTTGAATTGTAGTAAGGGTTTGCTTCAGATCGGGCGTGGGAGGTCCGCCACTACCCAGGCACCTTCCACATCTACTTCCACAGTCCAAGTAGACATAATTGAAGCCCCTCAAACCACACCGACTGACCCACCTTGTCCGACTATGCATCCAGGACCGACGAATGGTTTGGTACTAGTTAATCAGAAGTATTGTATGATAATGTATTCCACGAGCTGGTACCTGTAGTCTTGAACATATCCGGAATTGCCCCGCCCCAGTGATGCTCAACCCATATTCGAACACTATATACGGCTTGAATGGGCCAGCTGATGACTGAAGCATCTCAGTTCAACGGCGAGATGCAATCAGGCTTGGGAGGGAAACGTGTTAAGCACAGCCTGATAAATGATGCCACTACGATATTTAATATAGGGACATCAGTGGTTAATTCAGACCTGGCAACTGTTGACCAGAAGGTCTGGACCCTGAGCTTTAAGCTTAAGGAGATTCTAGAGCGGGGACAGGAATTCACTCACTCAATTAAATACAGACCAGGACATGACACGGTTAATCCAAAGCCTGGCTACCATGCCCGAAAGTCATGCGGGGATTATCAACAAACTGATTGGGATAAAAAATATTTCAGATGAAGCAGCAGAAATGATGTTTGCAGCACCTATGGATCTTGGACACTGGAACAAGCCCGAGAGAATTTAAGAAAGATTAATGAAGGGGTAGTTCCTTTATGGGTAACTAATGGGCATTTATTTAATCTTTCACGATACAAGGATCATGACTTGACCGGTTGCCAGCTCAGAGGTTTAACACGAGTATATAAAATGGATGTTGAATGTATAGTGAATAGTAATATGGTAATAGGCATTGTATTAGTAAAACCTGTCATACCTATGTATGGCACACCCGGCAGGACAGTATATAGAGTAGAAAATATTGGTGTTATACAGGGGGAAAATTATATTAAGTATCACGATATTCCGCCATACGCAGTAGACATAGAAAGGAATATAGTTAGTACCACATTAGAAGAGTGTAGGATAGAGGCCACTGCAGTAGTATGCACACCCAATATATGAGACAGATGAAGCAAAGTGGATTTAAAGCAGCAGCAAACTGTACAATGGAAACTATATGGGCTGCAAAAGAACCGACCCATGTTGCATATGCAGGGAATGGGAGATATTGTATCACCACGTGGCAGGAAAGAATCCAGTATGGGGGTAACCAGAAATGCCCCATCCATAACCATTCAGTGTGCCTACACCCATAAGCGCCAGCAAGGGTAGGGAAAGTGGAACTGGTCGAAATATACAAGAGAGGAACAACTACTATTCAGGTCAAGGGAAATCTTAAGGATAACCTGACACAGTATTTGAACCAGTTCTCCTATGAAATTCCCCTATTACCAGAAGTCACAAAAAAGGTGGCGCTGGGGGAGTTTTAACAGGTGGAGCAGGAATCTGGTAAGCCAGAGGTTCAGATTAAAGGACCAGATGATACAGATGGTCTGACCAGTACCCCATCCCTTTATGTGCCAAAACTGAATACCTGGCCAGTATCAATGGGTGGCGGTACGTAAAAGGGGGGAAAGGACAACACCACTGTAGTTGGCTACCTTGGGCTAAGCCCAAGGGCCAAAAGGGGGGACTGTTAGGGGGAAATAAAGGGATACTGTAATTATTAGGGGGAATATAGGGGTACAGTAAGAACTTATTGAAAGGGAATGAATTACTTAAAATCTCCAAGCACATTGGCAGTTAAAGGTTACCAGATGAACCTTGCACAGCCTTAAGGGCCTGCAAACAACAGAAAGGCCTTGGAGCCGGACTGTAGTCAGAGGATGGCAATAACAACCAAGATTAAATGTGCTCTTCAACAGATAGGGAAAGAACAGATGGTAAGGTCTCTGTCTGGGTGAAAACAAATAGGGATGTACTTGTTACCAGAGATGTTTTGTAATGTAAACCTATATGTTGACGAGATCAGAATCTGGAAACTGTTCTTGTACGTGAACAATAATGTATAAACATGTTGAATACTTGTAGTTTAGCAGAGTACTGTCTCAAGCTGTACTGAGATGGTGCCCTCCTTGCAATTGCTCGAATAAACGATTGTGACCTGTACCTGAGTCTCCTGTGGTCCGTTCATCAAAGACACCACATCAGTAACACACACAGCTGATACTGAGAATCACATCTCAGTGATACACACTCGATACTGAGAATCACATCTCAGTGACACACACACCCGACAGTGAGAATCACATCTAGTAACACATACAAACAGCGAACACTGAGAATCACATCTCAGTAACACACACACCCGACAGTGAGAATCACATCAGCGTAACACACACAGCTGATACTGAGAATCACATCTCAGTAACACACACATCCGACAGTGAGAATCACATCTCAGTAACACACACACCCAACAGTGAGAATCACATCAGCGTAACACACACAGCTGATACTGAGAATCACATCTCAGTAACACACACATCCGACAGTGAGAATCACATCTCAGTAACACACACAGCTGAAACTGAGAATCACATCTCTGAGATGCACACCCGACAGTGAGAATCACATCTAGTAACACACACATCCGATAGCGAGAATCACATCAGAGTAACACACACCCAACACTGAGAATCACATCAGAGTAATACACACAGCTGATACTGAGAATCACATCTCTGCGATACACACCCGATACTGATAATCAGATCTCACTAACACACATACCGGAAAGTGAGAATCACATCTCAGTAACACACACACCCGACACTGAGAATCACATCTCAGCAGCACACACACGAGGCTGAGAATCACATCTACATAAAATATACACCCTACACTGAGAATCACAAACGGTAACACTCTCGATTACTGTGAATCACATCTCAATAAGATACACACCCGACACTGAGAATCACATCTCTGTAAAACACACAACAGGCACTGTGAATCACATTTCAGTAACATAAGCACCCGACAGTAAGAATCACATCTCAGTAACATGCACACCTGACAGTGAGAATCACATCTCAGTAACACACACACTCAACACTGAGATCACATCTCAGTAACACGCACCCGACACAGAATCACATCTCAGTAACACATACACCCGACACTGAGAATCATACCTCAGTAACACATAACTGAAACTGAGTATCACATCTCAGTAACACACATCCGACAGTGAGAATCGCATCGCAGTAACACACACCGGACTCAGAATCACATCTCAGTAACACATACCCGACACTGAGAATCACAACTCAGTAACACACACGGCACTGAGAATCACATCTATGTAAAACATACACCCTACACTGAGAACCACAAATGGTAACACTCGCGGTACTGAGAATCACATCTCAGTAAGATACACACCCGACACTGAGAATCGCATCTCTGTAAAACACACAACAGACACTGTGAATCACATCTCAGTAACACACACGCCCAACACTGAGAATCACATCTCAGTAACACGCATCTGACACAATCACATCTATGTAAAACACACACCCTACACTGAGAATTACAAACTGTGACATGCTTGATACTGAGAATCACATCTCAGTAACTTAGACGCCCGCTGCTGCGAATGACATCTCACAACCGACACTGACAATCACAAACAGTAACATGCTTAATACTGAGATTCACACCTCAGTAACACACCCCCCCCCCCGAAACTGAGAATCACATCTCAGTAAAACACATACCAGACACTGAGAATCACACCTCAGTAACATAAGCACTGACACCGAGAATCACATCCCAGTAACACACACACCCAACACAGTCACACCTCAGTAAGATACACACCCGACACTGAGAATCACATCTCAGTAAGATACACACCTGACACTGAGAACTGCATCTATGTAAAACACACACCCTACACTGAGAAACACAAACTGTGACATGCTCGACACTGAGAATCACATCTCAGTAACACACACACCTGAGACTGAGAATCAGATCTCACGAACACACACCCCCGACAGTGAGAATCACACCTCAGTAACACACACACACCCGACACTGAGAATCACATCTCAGTAACACACACACACAGCTGAAACTGAGAATCACATCTCAGTTACACACACACACACCCGGCACTGAGAATCACATCTCAATAACACACACATACACGACACTGAGAATCAGGTCTCAGTAATACGCACCCGACAGTGAGAATTGCATCTCAGTAACACACACCCGACCCTGAGAATCACATCTCAGTAACACACACACACAGCTGAAACTGAGAATCACATCTCAGTTACACACACACACAGCTGAAACTGAGAATCACATCTCAGTAACACACACACACAGCTGAAACTGAGAATCACATCTCAGTAACACACACACCCGACAGTGAGATCACATCTCAGTAACACAAACCCGACACTGAGAATCAGATCTTAGTAACACACACACCTGAAGGTGAGATTCACATCTCAGTAACACACACCCGAGACTGAGAATCAGATCTCACTAACACACACCAGGCAGTGAGAATCACATCCTAGTACCACACACAGCTGATACTGAGAATCACATCTGAGATACACACCCGACACTGATAATCACATCTCAGCGACACACACCAAGGCACTGAGAATCACATCTCAGTAACACGCACCCAATACTGAGAATCACATCTCAGTAACAGACATACACACGGCACTGAGAATCAGATCTCAGTAACACGCACCCGAGACTGAGAATCAGGTCTCATTAACACACACCCAAGACTGAGAATCAGATCTCACTAACACACACCCGAGACTGAGAATCAGATCTCACTAACACACACCCGAGACTGAGAATCAGATCTCACTAACACACACTCGAGACTGAGAATCAGATCTCACTAACACACACCTGAGACTGAGAATCAGACCTCACTAACACACACCCGAGACTGAGAATCAGACCTCACTAACACACACACCTGACAGTGAGAATCACATCTCAGCAACACACACCCGACACTGCGAATCACATCTCTGTAACACACACCTGACAGTGAGAATCACATCTCAGTAACACACGCACACAGCTGACACTGATAATCACCTCTCAGTAACACACACACACAGCTGAAATTGAGAATCACCTCTCAATAACACACACGCCCGACACTGAGATCACATCTCATTGACACACACATCTGACACTGAGAATCACATCTCAGTAACACACACACACACCCGACACTGAGAATCACATCTCAGTAACACACACACACACCAGACAGAGAATCACATCTCAGTAACACACACACACGACAGTGAGATCACATCTGAGTGACACACACACCCGACACTAAGAATCACATCTCTGTAATACACATACACACGACAGTGAGATCACATCTGAGTGACACACACACCCGACACTGAGAATCACATCTCAGTAACACACACACACGACAGTGAGATCACATCTGAGTGACACAAACACCCGACAGTGAGAATCACATCTATGAAAAGCACACACCCTACACTGAGAATCACAAACGGTAACACGCTTGACACTGTGAATCACATCTCAGTATCGCGCACACTCGACACTGAGAATCACTTCTGAATCGCACACAAGGCAATAAGCAGCAGGCCTCGGGATACAAACCTGTGGGGAAGTTGTGTGTTTCCGCAGTGAAGATTACGTGTCTCATTGTTTTTCGTACTTCCACCTTGCTCGCATGTAACTGGTCGCGGGGGTAGAGACAGTTCACGGTTTTCCCCGTTATCGCACTGTAGAGCAAATAAAGCTCAAAAAGAAATCTCACTTTTTGACCAACCAGGATGCTAAACAGCCACTTTCCTCCCACCCATGCACCAGTTAGCCTAATCTAACCCCATCTGTCCATAATGCTGAATCACTGCACTGTGCAGCAGCAATACACACCCTGTGCCTGTATCAGTGAGAATCAGGCCCCTCTCCTACTGTGCATCAATGATCCTCAATGCCCCACACGTAACTCACCCCCAACACGTCACTAGCCCTCAGACTGGCCCCCATGCCCCCCCACCCCCCAACCCACCCCACCATGCTTCAGTGATTCTCACGGCACCCCATAATTACCTCCATGCACATGTCAGGGACCCTCATGCTTCCCAACCCTACCAACCCCCCACTCAACGAGCATATCAGGGACCTTCACACCGCCTCTTGCCAATCAGGGACCCTCACGCCAACCCCGCATGTCACTGCCCCTTCAGTGCATCAGTGACACTCACTGTGCGACTCAGTGCTCCCCATAACTCCATCTCTCCTGTGTACCTCTTGCTTCTCTCCCTGAAACTCCGTATCCTACTGTCCTGCTGACCCTCTGCGGCTATCTTTAATGGGGCTGACCTGCTGTTGTCAGAGAATTTGATAATGTTGTTCTTGTTGCTGTAATCCTGTGTCTTCATGATCAGATCAAAAAGACTCTTCAGTTTGGTTTCACCATCAATCACCAAACGCCCCTTGAAGAACCAATGTCGGCTGTGTTCACTAGAGGCAAACAAACCAGCAGGATCACTAACAGCAGTCAGAGAAACTAGCGGGGAGAGCGCGAGCGGGGGGAGCGCGAGCGGGGGGAGCGCGAGAAGGGGGGAGCACGAGAAGGGGGGAGCGCGAGAAGGGGGGAGCGCGAGAAGGGGGGAGCGCGAGAAGGGGGGAGCGCGAGAAGGGGGGAGCGCGAGAGGGGGGAGCGCGAGAGGGGGGAGCGCGAGAGGGGGGAGCGCGAGAGGGGGGAGCGCGAGAGGGGGGAGCGCGAGAGGGGGGAGCGCGAGAGGGGGGAGCGCGAGAGGGGGGAGCGCGAGAGGGGGGAGCGCGAGAGGGGGGAGCGCGAGAGGGGGGAGCGCGAGAGGGGGGAGCGCGAGAGGGGGGAGCGCGAGAGGGGGGAGCGCGAGAGGGGGAGCGCGAGAGGGGGGAGCGCGAGAGGGGGGAGCGCGAGAGGGGGGAGCGCGAGAGGGGGGAGCGCGAGAGGGGGGAGCGGGAGAGGGGGGAGCGGGAGAGGGGGGAGCGGGAGAGGGGGGAGCGCGAGCGGGAGAGGGGGGAGCGCGAGCGGGAGAGGGGGGAGCGCGAGCGGGAGAGGGGGGAGCGCGAGCGGGAGAGGGGGGAGCGCGAGCGGGAGAGGGGGGAGCGCGAGCGGGAGAGGGGGGAGCGCGAGCGGGAGAGGGGGGAGCGCGAGCGGGAGAGGGAGGGAGCGCGAGCGGGAGAGGGAGGGAGCGCGAGCGGGAGAGGGGGGAGCGCGAGGGGGAGGGAAAGAGAGCGCGAGGGGGAGAGAAAGAGCGCGCGCGAGAGAGAAAGAGCGCGCGCGAGAGAGAAAGAGCGCGCGCGAGAGAGAAAGAGCGCGCGCGAGAGAGAAAGAGCGCGCGCGAGAGAGAAAGAGCGCGCGCGAGAGAGAAAGAGCGCGCGCGAGAGAGAAAGAGCGCGCGCGAGAGAGAAAGAGCGCGCGCGAGAGAGAAAGAGCGCGCGCGAGAGAGAAAGAGCGCGCGCGAGAGAAAGAGCGCGCGAGAGAGAAAGAGCGCGCGCGAGAGAGAAAGAGCGCGCGCGAGAGAGAAAGAGCGCGCGCGAGAGAGAAAGAGCGCGCGCGAGAGAGAAAGAGCGCGCGAGAGAGAGAAAGAGCGCGCGAGAGAGAGAAAGAGCGCGCGAGAGAGAGAAAGAGCGCGCGAGAGAGAGAAAGAGCGCGCGAGAGAGAGAAAGAGCGCGCGAGAGAGAGAAAGAGCGCGCGAGAGAGAGAAAGAGCGCGCGAGAGAGAGAAAGAGCGCGCGAGAGAGAGAAAGAGCGCGCGAGAGAGAGAAAGAGCGCGCGAGAGAGAGAAAGAGCGCGCGAGAGAGAGAAAGAGCGCGCGAGAGAGAGAGAGAGCGCGAGAGAGAGAGAGAGAGCGCGAGAGAGAGAGAGAGCGAGAGAGAGAGAGCGCGAGAGAGAGAAAGAGCGCGAGAGAGAGAAAGAGCGCGAGAGAGAGAAAGAGCGCGAGAGAGAGAAAGAGCGCGAGAGAAAGAGCGAGAGAGAGAGAAAGAGCGCGAGAGAGAGAGAAAGAGCGCGAGAGAGAGAGAAAGAGCGCGAGAGAGAAAGAGCGCGAGAGAGAGAGAAAGAGCGCGCGAGAGAGAGAAAGAGCGCGCGAGAGAGAGAAAGAGCGCGAGAGAGAGAGAAAGAGCGCGAGAGAGAGAGAAAGAGCGCGAGAGAGAGAGAAAGAGCGCGAGAGAGAGAGAAAGAGCGCGAGAGAGAGAGAAAGAGCGCGAGAGAGAGAGAAAGAGCGCGAGAGAGAGAGAAAGAGCGCGAGAGAGAGAGAAAGAGCGCGAGAGAGAGAGAGAGAGCGAGAGAGAGAGAGAAAGAGCGCGAGAGAGAGAGAAAGAGCGCGAGAGAGAGAGAAAGAGCGCGAGAGAGAAAGAGCGCGAGAGAGAAAGAGCGCGAGAGAGAGAAAGAGCGCGAGAGAGAAAGAGCGCGAGAGAGAGAGAAAGAGCGCAAAAGAGAGAGAAAGAGCGAGAGAGAAAGAGTGAGAGAGGAGTGTGAGAGAAAGTGTGAGAGAGGAGTGTGAGAGAAAGTGTGAGAGAGGAGTGTGAGAGAAAGTGTGAGATAGAGGGAGAGAAAGCGTGAGAGAGAGGGAGAGAAAGTGTGAGAGAGAGGGAGAGAAAGCGTGAGAGAGAGGGAGAGAAAGCGTGAGAGAGAGGGAGAGAAAGCGTGAAAGAGAGGGAGAGAAAGCGTGAAAGAGAGGGAGAGAAAGCGTGAGAGAGAGGGAGAGAAAGCGTGAGAGAGAGGGAGAGAAAGCGTGAGAGAGAGGGAGAGAAAGCGTGAGAGAGAGGGAGAGAAAGCGTGAGAGGGAGAGAAAGCGTGAGAGAGAGGGAGAGAAAGCGTGAGAGAGAGGGAGAGAAAGCGTGAGAGAGAGGGAGAGAAAGCGTGAGAGAGGGAGAGAAAGCGTGAGAGAGGGGGAGAGAAAGCGTGAGAGAGGGGGAGAGAAAGTGTAAGAGAGGGGGAGAGAAAGTGTGAGGAGGGAGAGAAAGAGAGGGGGGAGAGAAAGAGAGGGGGGAGAGAAAGAGAGGGGGGAGAGAAAGAGAGGGGGGAGAGAAAGAGAGGGGGGAGAGAAAGAGAGGGGGGAGAGAAAGAGAGGGGGGAGAGAAAGAGAGGGGGAAGAGAAGGAGGGGGGGAGAGAAAGGGGGGGGAGAGAAAGAGGGGGGGGAGAGAAAGAGGGGGGGAGAGAAAGAGGGGGGGAGAGAAAGAGGGGGGGAGAGAAAGAGAGGGGGAGAGAAAGAGAGGGGGGAGAGAAAGAGAGAGAGATAGAGAGTGAAAATGTGAGTGAAAAAGAGTGTGTGAGAGAGAGAGTAGAAAGAGAAAGAGTGAGAAAAAAAGAGACCACGAAAGAGAGAGAGAACGAAAGAGTGAGTGTGATGCTGGTAAATGGGATTAGGTAGGTAGATCAGGTGTTTCTCATGTGTCGGTGCAGACTCGATGGGCCGAAGGGCCTCTCTGCACTGTGAGATTCTGTGATTCTGAGAGAAAGAAAAAGAGTGAGAAAGAAAAAGAGGGCTACAGAAATTACAGGGATTGGGGGGGAGAGAGAGAGCGATACAGAAACTGAGAGTGCGAGAGGGAGAGGGGGGAGCGCGAGCGGGAGAGGGGGAGGGCCAGCGCGCGAGGGGGAGGGAAAGAGCGCGCGAGGGGGAGGGAAAGAGCGCGCGAGGGGGAGGGAAAGAGCGCGCGAGGGGGAGGGAAAGAGCGCGCGAGGGGGAGGGAAAGAGCGCGCGAGAGAGAGAAAGAGCGCGCGAGAGAGAGAAAGAGCGCGCGAGAGAGAGAAAGAGCGCGCGAGAGAGAGAAAGAGCGCGCGAGAGAGAGAAAGAGCGCGCGAGAGAGAGAAAGAGCGCGCGAGAGAGAGAAAGAGCGCGCGAGAGAGAGAAAGAGCGCGCGAGAGAGAGAAAGAGCGCGCGAGAGAGAGAAAGAGCGCGCGAGGGAGAGAAAGAGCGCGCGAGGGAGAGAAAGAGCGCGCGAGGGAGAGAAAGAGCGCGCGAGGGAGAGAAAGAGCGCGCGAGGGAGAGAAAGAGCGCGCGAGGGAGAGAAAGAGCGCGCGAGGGAGAGAAAGAGCGCGCGAGAGAGAGAAAGAGCGCGCGAGAGAGAGAAAGAGCGCGCGAGAGAGAGAAAGAGCGCGCGAGAGAGAGAAAGAGCGCGCGAGAGAGAGAAAGAGCGCGCGAGAGAGAGAAAGAGCGCGCGAGAGAGAGAAAGAGCGCGCGAGAGAGAGAAAGAGCGCGCGAGAGAGAGAAAGAGCGCGCGAGAGAGAGAAAGAGCGCGCGAGAGAGAGAAAGAGCGCGAGAGAGAGAGAAAGAGCGCGAGAGAGAGAGAAAGAGCGCGAGAGAGAGAGAAAGAGCGCGAGAGAGAGAGAAAGAGCGCGAGAGAGAAAGAGCGCGAGAGAGAAAGAGCGCGAGAGAGAGAGAAAGAGCGCGAGAGGGAGAGAAAGAGCGCGAGAGGGAGAGAAAGAGCGCGAGAGGGAGTGAAAGAGCGAGAGAGAGAAAGAGCGAGAGAGGGAGAGAAAGAGCGAGAGAGGGAGAGAAAGAGCGAGAGAGGGAGAGAAAGAGCGAGAGAGAGAGAGAGAAAGAGCGAGAGAGAGAGAGAAAGAGCGAGAGAGAGAGAGAAAGAGCGAGTGAGAGAGAGAAAGAGCGAGAGAGAGAGAGAAAGAGCGAGAGAGAAAGAGTGAGAGAGGAGTGTGAGAGAAAGTGTGAGAGAGGAGTGGGAGAGAAAGTGTGAGAGAGGAGTGGGAGAGAAAGTGAGAGAGAGTGGGAGAGAAAGTG